>NC_083843.1:12034096-12301545 GCF_015708825.2 Lethenteron reissneri | reverse complement strand
CTTTACCGAAAATACCAAAGAGTATGAATCCTTGCAGTCACGAAAACTTCAAATCTAGAAATAATTACACAATATAACCGGGGTTTTTTTTTTGGGGGGGGGGGCGGGTGGAATTAGATCGCGTAAATATAAACATTTCCTTAAACCCACCATCACCACCAGACACAATCATGATTACGTGCATACGCTTGCATAGTAGTCATGGACAATAACAGTAATCATGCCAAGCGTCCGTATGTATACTCACGAATATGGCTGTAGATCTGTTCGCGAACTCCCACCCCCCGTGTCACACCGCTGCCACCACGTGCGTTGGTCTGTCTGTCCTTTGCATATGACCTTGGCTTGGCATCAGTCCATGGAGTTGCAGCCGCGTTCCCCCCTCATATATAGGCCAGGGCGTTACCCAGCCTTCTGACGTCTCGAAGTGTTTGTGGAGCGGTGGCGCAGCGGTTAGCGCTACGAATCCGGCTGAGGGACCCGGGTTCCATTCCCGCTCATGGCCACCACCAGCAGAACGAGTGATAGCAGCGAGTTTATCTGATCAACCGATCCTGCTGAACCTCCCCTACGTGTGGTGGTATGGCGGTGTGGAGTAAGCATCGCTAGCACTGGGGGAGAGACAAAGGCGGCTGGGTGTGCTAGTGTTGCTGGCCGCATTACCCCCTCTGTGTGTGCCACAGTGCCGGTAGCCTTCATAGGCAGCTGCTGCTACTCGCAACTAACAGCACTTGCAACCTACCGATCTGTTGCAGGCTACACGGGGGGGGGATCTTTGATCGACGTTGACCGAAGCCCATGTGCGGGTGAGGTTATGCAGGGTTGTCTGGAGAGGCGAGGCTTGCCCCCATTAGGAACCCGTCCAACCAGTGTCGTGTCAATAACAAACCGCAGCAATGTATAACAATCAGGGTATCGGTCATGCAGGATGGTCCAAAAGTGAGGACACATGGGGGTTGTTGTTGTTGTTGTACAGGGTGGCCCAAAAGTCAAGACACATCGGGTTGTTATAACTACCATTATACAGGGTAGCCTAAAGGTCAGGACACACAGTGATATAATTATACAGTGGCCCAAAAGTCAGGACATAGGGTTGTCATAACACAGAGTGGCCCAAACGTCAGGACTCATATGGTTATTATTATTATACAGGGTGGCCCAAAAATCAGGACACGTAGGCCTGTTGTTATTCATTTTAGCACGGAAGACTCGTGGCGTTGATGTCTCCTCCCGCTCGGCCGTGAACACCCAGGCGGATTCCGGAGCCCACGTCGATCTCGCACTCGGTCCTGAGCCCCCCAGTCCATCGTCGACGACAAAGAACTCGCGGTTGCGGCTCATTCTGACAAAAGATGGCGCCCTGCCACGCACCATCCCCATTGCCCCAGCAGCAGAGAGACTTTTTGATGAACTCGGCCAACTCGAATGCGAACACCTTGGGTGAGCAGTCCATGGTGCCTGCCTGCGCCCGTCCGTCCGCCAGTAACACTTCGACGCATCTTACTTGGCTGCCTCCAATGCTCACGTAGAATTTTCTGCAGCGAGGCGGTATTCTTCCTCCCGTCAAACCGGAATGGATGTCCGTATATGTTTCCAACGGTTTTCAAGGTTAAGGGGCACGACATTGAGTCAACAAAATATCAAGGGAGCGCATGGCACGCGTTTTAAAACCCGAATTTATCGCGGCTGTTGTGATATAATTTAACACGAGCCTTAAATCGCCATGAGTTTAGTTTCACTTTCTAGTCTTTAACGAGGTCCTCTGAAGTACGAAATAACGTTCATTTGCAGGTCCGTGTGTAGTGACCGAAATTATGGAGCACACACCTGAAGCAAATGTGCAGACAAAGTCCTCCTATTAGCGTAGAGAGGCGTCCATGATGATTGGTCAGGGCAGGCAAGGTTGGAAGGGATTGGAGCAGAGGGTCAAACAGAAAATGGGTGAGAATCGGAAGTTGAATCTGGAGGCGACGGTTGACAACCGTTAAGGCAGAAGGATGGGGATTGGCTGGTGAAAAGACGATGACAGAAGATCCGAGAGAAAGGGGTTCGAGAGGGATATGACGGGAGAGCACAAGGGGATGGGACGTTCGGGAGAGAGTACGAGCTTCAAGCGACAACCAAGAAGCCGGGCCTAGCATTGGTGCTGTGTCAAATAACGAGCCTCAAAGTACAACGTGTAACCGTGTTGTTACATGCGCAACAAGTGATCCATACGTGTTTCTATCATTGTGTAGTGTCAACGTGTCAGAGACAGAGTTGCTAGGAGGCACTTTCTTCATTAACAACTTCCACGGTCTCGTCCGCACACCCTCCACAGTAGCTTAGCCTAGCCTGCACACAACACCAGACGTCTAACACTAACGACGCTGACTGAGATAGCCAACTGCTATCTTTTGTAGCGTGATATCTAGTGTAAAGGAGAGCCGACACAAGATTGCAGGGGTTTCGTCTTTTAATCCTTTTCTCCCATCCACACCGTCCCAATCTCGTTCCCGCCAAAGGCCCCCTCTTCCTGCCCGTTCTCCCCTTATATCTCCTCGATTACCCCTCCCACAAACCCTCCTATTGGTTGGAATCCTTCCCCTGACACCCCTACACTAGCATTGACGTTTAGCGACGACGGCGACGGGACGACAGCAACAACGAGACGAGTCCACTCCCAGAACCGGCAGCCTCGAGCCCCACACTCTCGGCTCCTTTTATGTTACCAGGCTCCGCCCTGACCGTGTCTCCCTTCTCGAACCCGCGAGCAGGTTCCAGGGGCCTCTAGATGGAGTCCTCCGTGACCCTTGCCCTTGTTCCTCCGGTCTGCCAACACGCGCCGTGCCCACCCTCAACCAGCGTGTGTGCTGTCTGTCCACCACAGTTGCTGCTGTTGTCCACCAGCCGGCACCATTATGCTACAATTGTAACCTTACACTGTACAGTGAGCACGAAATCTGAAATGTGACATCATCAGCAATCCAGAAAACATAAAAAAAGTAAGGCAATCACCACTTCTTACGAAGGTTTACCCCTGTAGTAAATTGTGTTTATATATATTCTGGCAAGCATGTAAAATAAGTGATACACTTCAAATCTAGAATAAAATAAGTGATCCTAAAAGAGAGGGGCCATGGAGATGACAGGGGACGTCGGCAAGAGTGAAGAAAGGAGAGATCTGTGGAATGAGATTTTACGGTACATGAAGGAGCGAGATGTGTGGGATTATTCGTGGAATAAAGGGACTGTAACCCTTCCCTGTCTCTGCGTGTTGGTGTGAAGAATATCAGCTCCACCCCATTATGACTGGAAACGATTATTAAGCATTATAATGGTTTCACAATAATACATGGCATTACAAAGTCACATTATAATGAAGAAATGAGACCAGACATAAAAGTTTGTTTCAACTGTAAAGTCGATAAGCGACGTGCAATAGGGACGCACATTTCCCACATCCTCAATACGTCGTTTTGGATCATGTCGTTCCATTTTAATGTATTTGATGTAAAAAAACACATTATATCAGAATCAAATGTTTAGTTCCCAAGTAAAACACCCTGAGGTGAGAAGGGATTTTTTCAAGGGAGACTCGGCCGGCAGACAACATCAAAGCATTCCACAATTGAACAAATGAGTTACAAGAGTGCAAAACTAGTTACTACTGACCAAGACTAATTCGAGAATCTATAGAAATTGATAGAAGTTAAAATAATTTTAACCGTTCGGACAGCTTCAAACTTAGTGCTTCTTGGAAGCGAATTATCAAATAATACATTGTTTAAATGCAAGCCTATACAGCTCGCAATACTTCAACGGGGATCACCGTTGAGCAATAACAGGGACGTCTATTTTAGTGCACACAATCGACAAGAGGAACAAGAACAATTTGCATGCATAGATAGCATTATTAATGTACGTTGAGTACCATATAAATAACCCAACTTGCAAAGGATACCCATAGTCATTTATATGCATTCCTTAACCAACCCCCCCCCCTTCAATTCGTGCAAAAAAGGCTCACAAGTGATGTCATCACATCTACCTATCTATTTAAGGAACGAAACAGGAGGATTTATCCACAAATCTGTCTGGCGCCTGATGCAGCTCGTTGTAATGATTCACGATACGTCGTACTCAGATTGCAAATGTTGTGGCGTTGATCTCCAATCCACCGGTGTGCTGTACGAGTAACGAATATTGTATTTACGTGACAAACCTTAATAATTGGCTTTGTACGGTGGTGGCGGGGTTCATGACACATTTATATATTTACGCAATCTAACAAAAAAAATGTATATGGATGGTATTGGTCACGAAAGGCTACACGTTAAACTAGTAACAATATAAAGTGATCAGAGGCATGTACAGTTAAAAGATTATTACTTAATATATCACTCATCAACATTGTTTATTTCAAAATGGCGAGGGTATTGAGGCTAATTTGACCTTTTACTTTGGGGCCATCTTAAAAAGTTTAAACAAAAACTCAAAAAAACACTTGAATCCGCAAATCAATTGACTTTCAAGGCCTCGTATCGGGACCGTGATTGCATTAACGAGGCGCGTGCCAGTAGCTCGGCTCATGAACGTCGCCTCACACAATAGGGGCGCGTGCGCGGAACGACTACCCATGCAATGAGCGAATCCTCGCGGTGATTGGCTCGCAGTGATTGGCCTGGAGAGGAAGATGGACGGAGGAACGCGTGCGTAATTATGCCACGTGACGTGAACTCCCTCAATGGACTCTCAACAGACTCGTATTCGAAACGTGATGGCATTCATGAGGCGTCAGCGCGCGTGGCTCGGCTTATTAACGGCTGCCCACACAAAATGGGCGCGTCGTGCAGGAAGCGCCACCCATCCAATTAGTGAATCCTCGCGCTGATTGGCTCGCGATAATTGCCTTATCTCTCCCACCCCCACGATTGGCCAGGGATGGGAAGGCACGCCCACGTGATAGTACCACGTGATGTGTGCTCCATTGTATATAAAGGAGGGCAGAACCAACACAGAATATCTGCGCTTCACGGAGCTGACTCCCTCGGTAGGTGTGGTGCCGAGCTTGATACGATTTTGGTGCAGTTGTTGCATTTGCCTTTTCAAACTATGTCATAAGCGTTGAAGAAAAGTTACAGTTGTGGCTCTTTGTCCATAGATACATTAACTGTGTGCTTTTGCCGTTAAATGGTTTGGACGATCTATGTAAAAAATTCGCAGGTTTGCTCTCCCTGCATTTTTCTCAAACCGTCCCTGCTTGTACCATTTATAATTCTCGCCCACCACGAATAATTACCGCGGTTGAGAATCTGCTGCCATTTGGTTCTTTAGCATAGTGCCTATCCACTGAGACACTCGTTTTAAACTGACTTGAAATCTGAGGGTTTTATGGAAGCAGCTAAAAGCCCTGCAACTTTTGAATTGCAGTTCATGCGAGTTCTGCGTATTGATATTTGGTTGTTTTGGGTTGTAACATTAATCTGGTTTCCCCTCGCCACCTTAACTAGGTCGACTGCAGCGAAGTGCCTGGATCGTCTCTCCGAGCTTTTGATTATTCGTGGAAAGAAAAAGGTATCCGTGCTACCACTCCATCCATGACACGTGCAGCCCTCTTACATTGCCAATGCTGGATGGGTGGCCGTGTGGGTTGAGGGTTATGGAATGGCCTGTACTGTATCCTGCTGGTTGATGTAGAAAGATGAGGTAAAGTTAATTCTGTGCTCCTGGCCACCAATTCCCCACAGTTCCGTGAGCATGCACACTTAAACTTAAGTTTAACTTTTGATTGTTCAATGGAGAGTTCACTGGTATACTTTTTGCTGAGCGATTTTGCATAAGCAAACTTGTAATCGAAAATGGTTGCCATGGAGTTTGCTTATTTTACTTCACAAATTGCGAATTATAATGATAAACATTAAAGGAATGTATTGGTTATTAATGTTGCCCAATGGTTTGCAGACCCGAATTACAAAATGTTCAACTTCAAGATGACATACGTTCTATGGTGCACTGTACTAATGCTTGTGTTTTATACTCGGGCAGCCATGACGTTTCATGCTTTAAGCATTCTTTCCATGCTCTACTTTCTGTCTCCTCCAGGTAGACATAATGTCGTACCCGCTTACGCTGCACATCATTGGAGGCCAAGGTGGAAATGCGTTCTCGTTTGATGGGAGGAGCAATGCGGCCACGCTGCAGAAACTCTCCGTGAGCGTTGGAGGCTGGCAAGTGAGGGGCGTGGAGGTGTGGCTGACTGACGGGCGAAGGCAGACATTCGGCACCGTGGACTTCTCTGCTCAGCAGTTTGAATTCCAGTCGGGCGAGTTCATGTCGCAGCTCTCCCTGTGGGGCAATGGGGCTGGTACGCGTCTGGGTGCCATCAAGTTCAGAACGAGCCGCAACCGCGAGTTCTTTGCCAAGATGACGGACTGGGGGCTCAAGACCGAGTACAAGATCGACGTGGGCTCTGGTGTCTGCTTGGGTGTTGGGGGCCGAGCGGGGGCTGACATCGACTGCATGGGCTTCCTTTTCATCAATGATATAAAATCGTCGGTGATCCAGAACATGAACTACCCAACTATGCACCAGGTTTTGCCTAACGTGCAGATGGAGGAGATTAAAGAAATGGAGTACATAAACGACACCAGCATCGTGCAGTCTCACAGCTTCCAGAGCTCCAAGAAGATAACCAAAACGTCATCGTGGTCGACAACCAACAGCATCGAGTTCACCTTCAGCCTGACCGTCTCGGCAGGCATCCCTGAGGTCGTGGAGGTGGAGACCGGCTTCAGCTTCACCGTGGGCTCTTCGAGCACATACAAGATCGAGAACACGGAGGAGCGGATGGAAACTCTCACGTTCCCCGTCTCTGTTCCTCCACACAAGACCGTCACCGTTGTTGCCAGCATCGGGCGTGCAAACATCGACCTCCCCTACACGGCCCTGCTGCGCATCACCTGCATGAACGGCGCTCTCTTTGACGTGCCCCTGAGTGGCGTCTACAAGGGGCTCACCTACACCAAAATGACCGCCCGTGCTACTGAGAAATAGAGCAGCATTTTGTACCGTTTTTGATCAAATGTTCTGAAAGACTAACTGGCTGACTACGAATAAAAACCTTCTGCACTGCAGTTTTTGCCTTTTCCGTCTTTTGTGGTCGCCATGTAAGGAATATTCATTTTGTTTTTCCCCTTCAGTTTAATGATTTACAGACATGGGCATTTCACTAGCCCGCAGGCCTATAGGTCCACGCTGCTCACAAGCTCCCACATTGCCGTTCTTGACCTGGGTTGATTGGCATGGTATATTTCCACTAGATTTCAGAATTTTCAAATAACGATGCTATGCAGAGCATAGAATAGAATGTCATTTGGAGCTGAGGAGTAAATTCTTAAACGGTCGCCGGCCATTGTACCCTACTGGCTAGTAACCGTACAGAATGAATGGGACTGTCGCTGTTCGAGCATTTGTAAGACTTGTCTGGCCACACTCATGCTTCGGGGAGCAATGCGCGTGTCTCAATTGTGCAAAGAAGTACTTTCTCCAAAGGGCGACCAAATATATTGCTTTTTGACAATGAGTTGCTGCTCTGTTTTATGCCCTGTAGAGGTCTTAACAAGACACGTATAGAATGCATCGAGCTCCCTCCAATTGTTATGGCATTAACACCCACTACAACCTTGACCATATTTGTTGCTCAATTGTTTTTCCGTAAAAAGATCTCGCCTGGATTAGCGCCTTGGTACAGAGCTTAAACGTAGTGATTCCAAAAATGGTTTATAAAGGACTCTTTCTGCATGGTCAGGCTCAGGGGTTGCGTCAATCGAGATTCCAATGCTTGACCTTTTAGAATGGTGAAGTGACCAGGTTTCCTTACCAGGCTAATGTCACCTGTGCCCTGATCTTTCCTGGCTGTAATTGTTATTGAGGACATGGTGGTCATCAACTGACGCTATAAACGTTTTGGGTAAAACACTGCCTTGTTTTCCTGGATTCTGCTGCGTAATCTTGTCAACTGCGATATGCCTCTCGCTCCCAACACTGGCCACATGCACACCAGGACTTGGGGAGGTTGACGAGGGTCCAGAAAGGGCATCTGTCCATTCGTGAGGCACACGATTACACCAACGGGGACTCCTGTAATGTCGACGTGGTGGTGTCACGATTGGCCCTTCTACAGAATCCCCCTCCCCAAAGTCCCCTGTCCAGTGGTCACGTGACTGCAAATTGAATCACGTGCCTGTCTATCCTGAAGTGCGTGGCCTATTTATTCCAGCAATAAAGGTTTAAAAACCAATTATATTGCAGTGCGAAGAGATGTATCATTTATTAGCAACACAAACATCGCTGGGTACACTATCAATCCCACCGTTGCGCTTGCTGCCATTTAGCTGCAACTGAGACCACAAACGAATAATGGACGTTATTTGACGATTGTTATTGGTGGTGAATTACAAATAGTATCTACAACGTCAATCCCTGTGTAGTGGTGATACGCGCTGGGGTAAGGATCGTGTGCCAGCGCGTAGTGATTGGCTGTGTGTGTTGGTGACGCGCGCTGACGGTGAAGGATCAGGGGTCAGCGCGGGGTCGGGGGTTATGAGGCTGTGATTGGCTGGGTATCGGTGACGCGCGCTGACAGCGATGGGATCCTGGGACAAGCGTGCGGGGATTGGTCAACTAAGGGGGATGCTCGCGTCGAGGTCCGCATACGCCCCGTCTCCCGAGAGCGGGGGGTATATAAGGTGGTGCGCACAAGCGCACGGGGAGTTGGTGACCAGCGAAGACTGAAGACGGAGGAGGAAGAGATCGGGCCCTGCGGCACCTAGTCCCGCTGTCCTTGGAAGGACCGGGGCTCTGTGTGACCCAGAGGCGGGACCCTGGGACCCGGGGCCGAACGTCCGTGTGAGGGCCGGCTCGCGGGACCCAGAGGTTGTGACCCACGCCCAAGCTTGGGGTGGGTCTGTAGGCTCCATGGACGTTACGGGGCTGGAGTGCAGTGTGAGCATGCAGTGTGAGCATGCAGCGTGAGCTATAGTAACTACACGTGTCAGTGGAGTGTAGCGGGAGAAGTAGTGACCACACGTGTCAGTGGAGTGTGTAGTGTGAGAATAGAGACCACACGTTGTATCGTAACAAGTCAAGATTTAATAAAAGAGTGTGCTACCCGTCAAGTGGTTTCCTGCCGTCATTCCGAATACTTCACCTGTACCGAGTTTACCGAGAGTAAACTCTCATAAGTGAAAGCATGGAATTGGTGGCTGAGAAATGATGACAGAGATGTGAGTGGAGGGAATGAGAGAGGGGCCATGGAGATGATAGGGGACGTCGACAAGAGTGATGAGAGCTCAGATCTGTGGATTGAGATATAACGGTACAAGGAGGGAGCTGTGTGGGATGGACGTGGAATAAAGGGACTGGAACTCTTACCTGTCTCTGCGTGTTGGTGTGAAGAATATTCACCCCCCCCCCCCCCCCATTAAGACTGAACGATTATTGAGCATTATAATAGCTTCGCAATCGTACAGTCAGAATATAAAGTCACATAATAATGAAGAAATTAGACCAGACATGAAAGTATGTTTCATATGTTTAGTCGATAAACTACGTGCAATAGGGACACACTTTTACCAAATCTCAATACGTCGTTTTGGATCATGTTGTTCCATTTGAATGTATTTGATGTCAAAAAACACTTTATATCAGAATCAGATGTTTAGTTCCCGAATAAAACGCCCTGAAGTGAGAAGGGATTTTTCAAGGGAGACTCGGCCGGCAGACAACATCAAATCATTCCACAATTGAACAAATTAGTTGCAAGAGTGCAACACTAGTTACTACTGGCCAAGACGAATTCGAGAATATAAAAAAATTGATAGAAGTTAAAATAATGTAACCGTTTGGATAGCTACAAACTTAGTGCTTCTTGGAAGAGAATCATAAAATAATACATTCTTTAAATGCATACCTATACAACGGGGAACACCGTTGAACAATAACAGGGACGTCTATTTAGTGCACACAATCGACAGTGGGAACACGAGCAATAGGCTTGCATAGACAGCATGCTTAATGTACGTGGAGTAGCATATAAATAACTCAACTTGTAATGGATACCCGTAATCATTTATACACATTCCTAACCCCCATCTCCTTAAATTCGCGCAAGAAGAGCTCACAAGTGATGTCATCACATCTACCTATCTATTTAAGGAATGAAACAGGAGGATGTATCCACAAATCTGTCTGGCAGCCTGATGCAGCTAGTTATAATGATTGGCGAAACGTCGTACTCGGATTGTAAATGTTGTAGCGTTGCTCTCCAATCCACCGGTGTTCTGTACGAGTAACGAATTGGCATGTTGTGTTCACGTGAGAAACCTTAATAATTGGTTTTGTAAGGTGCTGGCAGGTTTCATGACACATTTATATATTTACGCAATCTAATAAAAAAAAAACTTGTGTATGTATGGTATTGGTCACGAAAGCCTACACGTTAAACTAGTAACAATATAAAGTGACCAGAGGCACGTACAGTTAAAAGATTATTACTTAATATGTCACTCATCAACACTGTTAATTTCAAAATGGCGATGGTATTGAGGCTAATTTGACCTTTTACTTTGGGGCCATGTTAAAAAGTTTTAACAAAACTCTAAAATCACTTGAATCCACAAATCAATTGACTATCAAGGCCTCGTATCGGGACCGTGAATGCATTAACGAGGCGCTTGTAAGTAGCTCGGCTGATAAACGGCGGCTCACACAATGGGCACGTGTGCGCGGAACGACCACCCATGCAATGAGCGAATCCTCATGGTAATTGGCTCGCAGTGATTGGCCTGGAGAGGAAGATGGACGGAGGAACGCGTGCGTAATAATGCCACGTGACATGAGCTCGCTCAATGGACTCTCAACAGACTCGTATGCGAACTGTGATTGCATTCATGAGGCGTCAGCGCGCGTGGCTCGGCTTATTAACGGCTGCCCACACAAAATGGGCGCGTCGTGCAGGAAGCGCCACCCATCCAATTAGTGAATCCTCGCGCTGATTGGCTCACGATAATTGCCTTATCTCTCCCACCCCCACGATTGGCCAGGGATGGGAAGGCACGCCCACGTGATAGTACCACGTGATGTGTGCTCCATTGTATATAAAGGAGGGCAGAACCAACACAGAATATCTGCGCTTCACGGAGCTGACTCCCTCGGTAGGTGTGGTGCCGAGCTTGATACGATTTTGGTGCAGTTGTTGCATTTGCCTTTTCAAACTATGTCATAAGCGTTGAAGAAAAGTTACAGTTGTGGCTCTTTGTCCATAGATACATTAACTGTGTGTTTTTGCCGTTAAATGGTTTGGACGATCTTTGTAAAAAATTCGCAGGTTTGCTCTCCCTGCATTTTTCTCAAACCGTCCCTGCTTGTACCATTTATAATTCTCGCCCACCACGAATAATTACCGCGGTTGAGAATCTGCTGCCATTTGGTTCTTTAGCATAGTGCCTATCCACTGAGACACTCGTTTTAAACTGACTTGAAATCTGAGGGTTTTATGGAAGAAGCTAAAAGCCCTGCAACTTTTGAATTGCAGTTCATGCGAGTTCTGCGTATTGATATTTGGTTGTTTTGGGTTGTAACATTAATCTGGTTTCCCCTCGCCACCTTAACTAGGTCGACTGCAGCGAAGTGCCTGGATCGTCTCTCCGAGCTTTTGATTATTCGTGGAAAGAAAAAGGTATCCGTGCTACCACTCCATCCATGACACGTGCAGCCCTCTTACATTGCCAATGCTGGATGGGTTGCCGTGGCCGTGTGGATTGAGGGTTATGGAATGGCCTGTACTGTATCCTGCTGGTTGATGTAGAAAGATGAGGTAAAGTTAATTCTGTGCTCCTGGCCACCAATTCCCCACAGTTCCGTGAGCATGCACACTTAAACTTAAGTTTAACTTTTGATTGTTCAATGGAGAGTTCACTGGTATACTTTTTGCTGAGCGATTTTGCATAAGCAAACTTGTAATCGAAAATGGTTGCCATAAAGTTTGCTTATTTTACTTCACAAATTGCGAATTATAATGATAAACATTAAAGGAATGTATTGGTTATTAATGTTGCCCTATGGTTTGCAGACCCGAATTACAAAATGTTCAACTTCAAGATGACATACGTTCTATGGTGCACTGTACTAATGCTTGTGTTTTATACTCGGGCAGCCATGACGTTTCATGCTTTAAGCATTCTTTCCATGCTCTACTTTCTGTCTCCTCCAGGTAGACATAATGTCGTACCCGCTTACGCTGCACATCATTGGAGGCCAAGGTGGAAATGCGTTCTCGTTTGATGGGAGGAGCAATGCGGCCACGCTGCAGAAACTCTCCGTGAGCGTTGGAGGCTGGCAAGTGAGGGGCGTGGAGGTGTGGCTGACTGACGGGCGAAGGCAGACATTCGGCACCGTGGACTTCTCTGCTCAGCAGTTTGAATTCCAGTCGGGCGAGTTCATGTCGCAGCTCTCCCTGTGGGGCAATGGGGCTGGTACGCGTCTGGGTGCCATCAAGTTCAGAACGAGCCGCAACCGCGAGTTCTTTGCCAAGATGACGGACTGGGGGCTCAAGACCGAGTACAAGATCGACGTGGGCTCTGGTGTCTGCTTGGGTGTTGGGGGCCGAGCGGGGGCTGACATCGACTGCATGGGCTTCCTTTTCATCAATGATATAAAATCGTCGGTGATCCAGAACATGAACTACCCAACTATGCACCAGGTTTTGCCTAACGTGCAGATGGAGGAGATTAAAGAAATGGAGTACATAAACGACACCAGCATCGTGCAGTCTCACAGCTTCCAGAGCTCCAAGAAGATAACCAAAACGTCATCGTGGTCGACAACCAACAGCATCGAGTTCACCTTCAGCCTGACCGTCTCGGCAGGCATCCCTGAGGTCGTGGAGGTGGAGACCGGCTTCAGCTTCACCGTGGGCTCTTCGAGCACATACAAGATCGAGAACACGGAGGAGCGGATGGAAACTCTCACGTTCCCCGTCTCTGTTCCTCCACACAAGACCGTCACCGTTGTCGCCAGCATCGGGCGTGCAAACATCGACCTCCCCTACACGGCCCTGCTGCGCATCACCTGCATGAACGGCGCTCTCTTTGACGTGCCCCTGAGTGGCGTCTACAAGGGGCTCACCTACACCAAAATGACCGCCCGTGCTACTGAGAAATAGAGCAGCATTTTGTACCGTTTTTGATCAAATGTTCTGAAAGACTAACTGGCTGACTACGAATAAAAACCTTCTGCACTGCAGTTTTTGCCTTTTCCGTCTTTTGTGGTCGCCATGTAAGGAATATTCATTTTGTTTTTCCCCTTCAGTTTAATGATTTACAGACATGGGCATTTCACTAGCCCGCAGGCCTATAGGTCCACGCTGCTCACAAGCTCCCACATTGCCGTTCTTGACCTGGGTTGATTGGCATGGTATATTTCCACTAGATTTCAGAATTTTCAAATAACGATGCTATGCAGAGCATAGAATAGAATGTCATTTGGAGCTGAGGAGTAAATTCTTAAACGGTCGCCGGCCATTGTACCCTACTGGCTAGTAACCGTACAGAATGAATGGGACCGTCGCTGTTCGAGCATTTGTAAGACTTGTCTGGCCACACTCATGCTTCGGGGAGCAATGCGCGTGTCTCAATTGTGCAAAGAAGTACTTTCTCCAAAGGGCGACCAAATATATTGCTTTTTGACAATGAGTTGCTGCTCTGTTTTATGCCCTGCAGAGGTCTTAACAAGACACGTATAGAATGCATCGAGCTCCCTCCAATTGTTATGGCATTAACACCCACTAACAACCTTGACCATATTTGTTGCTCAATTGTTTTTCCGTAAAAAAATCTCGCCTGGATTAGCGCCTTGGTACAGAGCTTAAACGTAGTGATTCCAAAAATGGTTTATAAAGGACTCTTTCTGCATGGTCAGGCTCAGGGGTTGCGTCAATCGAGATTCCAATGCTTGACCTTTTAGAATGGTGAAGTGACCAGGTTTCCTTACCAGGCTAATGTCACCTGTGCCTTGATCTTTCCTGGCTGTAATTGTTATTGAGGACATGGTGGTCATCAACTGACGCTATAAACGTTTTGGGTAAAACACTGCCTTGTTTTCCTGGATTCTGCTGCGTAATCTTGTCAACTGCGATATGCCTCTCGCTCCCAACACTGGCCACATGCACACCAGGACTTGGGGAGGTTGACGAGGGTCCAGAAAGGGCATCTGTCCATTCGTGAGGCACACGATTACACCAACGGGGACTCCTGTAATGTCGACGTGGTGGTGTCACGATTGGCCCTTCTACAGAATCCCCCTCCCCAAAGTCCCCTGTCCAGTGGTCACGTGACTGCAAATTGAATCACGTGCCTGTCTATCCTGAAGTGCGTGGCCTATTTATTCCAGCAATAAAGGTTTAAAAACCAATTATATTGCAGTGCGAAGAGATGTATCATTTATTAGCAACACAAACATCGCTGGGTACACTATCAATCCCACCGTTGCGCTTGCTGCCATTTAGCTGCAACTGAGACCACAAACGAATAATGGACGTTATTTGACGATTGTTATTGGTGGTGAATTACAAATAGTATCTACAACGTCAATCCCTGTGTAGTGGTGATACGCGCTGGGGTAAGGATCGTGTGCCAGCGCGTAGTGATTGGCTGTGTGTGTTGGTGACGCGCGCTGACGGTGAAGGATCAGGGGTCAGCGCGGGGTCGGGGGTTATGAGGCTGTGATTGGCTGGGTATCGGTGACGCGCGCGAGCAGTGATAGGACGCGCGCTGACAGCGATGGGATCCTGGGACAAGCGTGCGGGGATTGGTCAACTAAGGGGGATGCTCGCGTCGAGGTCCGCATACGCCCCGTCTCCCGAGAGCGGGGGGTATATAAGGTGGTGCGCACAAGCGCACGGGGAGTTGGTGACCAGCGAAGACTGAAGACGGAGGAGGAAGAGATCGGGCCCTGCGGCACCTAGTCCCGCTGTCCTTGGAAGGACCGGGGCTCTGTGTGACCCAGAGGCGGGACCCTGGGACCCCGGGCCGAACGTCCGTGTGAGGGCCGGCTCGCGGGACCCAGAGGTTGTGACCCACGCCCAAGCTTGGGGTGGGTCTGTAGGCTCCATGGACGTTACGGGGCTGGAGTGCAGTGTGAGCATGCAGTGTGAGCATGCAGCGTGAGCTATAGTAACTACACGTGTCAGTGGAGTGTAGCGGGAGAAGTAGTGACCACACGTGTCAGTGGAGTGTGTAGTGTGAGAATAGAGACCACACGTTGTATCGTAACAAGTCAAGATTTAATAAAAGAGTGTGCTACCCGTCAAGTGGTTTCCTGCCGTCATTCCGAATACTTCACCTGTACCGAGTTTACCGAGAGTAAACTCTCATAAGTGAAAGCATGGAATTGGTGGCTGAGAAATGATGACAGAGATGTGAGTGGAGGGAATGAGAGAGGGGCCATGGAGATGATAGGGGACGTCGACAAGAGTGATGAGAGCTCAGATCTGTGGATTGAGATATAACGGTACAAGGAGGGAGCTGTGTGGGATGGACGTGGAATAAAGGGACTGGAACTCTTACCTGTCTCTGCGTGTTGGTGTGAAGAATATTCACCCCCCCCCCCCCCCATTAAGACTGAACGATTATTGAGCATTATAATAGCTTCGCAATCGTACAGTCAGAATATAAAGTCACATAATAATGAAGAAATTAGACCAGACATGAAAGTATGTTTCATATGTTTAGTCGATAAACTACGTGCAATAGGGACACACTTTTACCAAATCTCAATACGTCGTTTTGGATCATGTTGTTCCATTTGAATGTATTTGATGTCAAAAAACACTTTATATCAGAATCAGATGTTTAGTTCCCGAATAAAACGCCCTGAAGTGAGAAGGGATTTTTCAAGGGAGACTCGGCCGGCAGACAACATCAAATCATTCCACAATTGAACAAATTAGTTGCAAGAGTGCAACACTAGTTACTACTGGCCAAGACGAATTCGAGAATATAAAAAAATTGATAGAAGTTAAAATAATGTAACCGTTTGGATAGCTACAAACTTAGTGCTTCTTGGAAGAGAATCATAAAATAATACATTCTTTAAATGCATACCTATACAACGGGGAACACCGTTGAACAATAACAGGGACGTCTATTTAGTGCACACAATCGACAGTGGGAACACGAGCAATAGGCTTGCATAGACAGCATGCTTAATGTACGTGGAGTAGCATATAAATAACTCAACTTGTAATGGATACCCGTAATCATTTATACACATTCCTAACCCCCATCTCCTTAAATTCGCGCAAGAAGAGCTCACAAGTGATGTCATCACATCTACCTATCTATTTAAGGAATGAAACAGGAGGATGTATCCACAAATCTGTCTGGCAGCCTGATGCAGCTAGTTATAATGATTGGCGAAACGTCGTACTCGGATTGTAAATGTTGTAGCGTTGCTCTCCAATCCACCGGTGTTCTGTACGAGTAACGAATTGGCATGTTGTGTTCACGTGAGAAACCTTAATAATTGGTTTTGTAAGGTGCTGGCAGGTTTCATGACACATTTATATATTTACGCAATCTAATAAAAAAAAAACTTGTGTATGTATGGTATTGGTCACGAAAGCCTACACGTTAAACTAGTAACAATATAAAGTGACCAGAGGCACGTACAGTTAAAAGATTATTACTTAATATGTCACTCATCAACACTGTTAATTTCAAAATGGCGATGGTATTGAGGCTAATTTGACCTTTTACTTTGGGGCCATGTTAAAAAGTTTTAACAAAACTCTAAAATCACTTGAATCCACAAATCAATTGACTATCAAGGCCTCGTATCGGGACCGTGAATGCATTTACGAGGCGCTTGTAAGTAGCTCGGCTGATAAACGGCGGCTCACACAATGGGCACGTGTGCGCGGAACGACCACCCATGCAATGAGCGAATCCTCATGGTAATTGGCTCGCAGTGATTGGCCTGGAGAGGAAGATGGACGGAGGAACGCGTGCGTAATAATGCCACGTGACATGAGCTCGCTCAATGGACTCTCAACAGACTCGTATGCGAACTGTGATTGCATTCATGAGGCGTCAGCGCGCGTGGCTCGGCTTATTAACGGCTGCCCACACAAAATGGGCGCGTCGTGCAGGAAGCGCCACCCATCCAATTAGTAAATCCTCGCGCTGATTGGCTCGCGATAATTGCCTTATCTCTCCCACCCCCACGATTGGCCAGGGATGGGAAGGCACGCCCACGTGATAGTACCACGTGATGTGTGCTCCATTGTATATAAAGGAGGGCAGAACCAACACAGAATATCTGCGCTTCACGGAGCTGACTCCCTCGGTAGGTGTGGTGCCGAGCTTGATACGATTTTGGTGCAGTTGTTGCATTTGCCTTTTCAAACTATGTCATAAGCGTTGAAGAAAAGTTACAGTTGTGGCTCTTTGTCCATAGATACATTAACTGTGTGCTTTTGCCGTTAAATGGTTTGGACGATCTTTGTAAAAAATTCGCAGGTTTGCTCTCCCTGCATTTTTCTCAAACCGTCCCTGCTTGTACCATTTATAATTCTCGCCCACCACGAATAATTACCGCGGTTGAGAATCTGCTGCCATTTGGTTCTTTAGCATAGTGCCTATCCACTGAGACACTCGTTTTAAACTGACTTGAAATCTGAGGGTTTTATGGAAGAAGCTAAAAGCCCTGCAACTTTTGAATTGCAGTTCATGCGAGTTCTGCGTATTGATATTTGGTTGTTTTGGGTTGTAACATTAATCTGGTTTCCCCTCGCCACCTTAACTAGGTCGACTGCAGCGAAGTGCCTGGATCGTCTCTCCGAGCTTTTGATTATTCGTGGAAAGAAAAAGGTATCCGTGCTACCACTCCATCCATGACACGTGCAGCCCTCTTACATTGCCAATGCTGGATGGGTTGCCGTGGCCGTGTGGATTGAGGGTTATGGAATGGCCTGTACTGTATCCTGCTGGTTGATGTAGAAAGATGAGGTAAAGTTAATTCTGTGCTCCTGGCCACCAATTCCCCACAGTTCCGTGAGCATGCACACTTGAACTTAAGTTTAACTTTTGATTGTTCAATGGGGAGTTCACTGGTATACTTTTTGCTGAGCGATTTTGCATAAGCAAACTTGTAATCGAAAATGGTTGCCATGGAGTTTGCTTATTTTACTTCACAAATTGCGAATTATAATGATAAACATTAAAGGAATGTATTGGTTATTAATGTTGCCCAATGGTTTGCAGACCCGAATTACAAAATGTTCAACTTCAAGATGACTGATACGTTCTATGGTGCACTGTACTAATGCTTGTGTTTTATACTAGGGCAGCCATGACGTTTCATGCTTTAAGCATTCTTTCCATGCTCTACTTTCTGTCTCCTCCAGGTAGACATAATGTCGTACCCGCTTACGCTGCACATCATTGGAGGCCAAGGTGGAAATGCGTTCTCGTTTGATGGGAGGAGCAATGCGGCCACGCTGCAGAAACTCTCCGTGAGCGTTGGGGGCTGGCAAGTGAGGGGCGTGGAGGTGTGGCTGACTGACGGGCGAAGGCAGACATTCGGCACCGTGGACTTCTCTGCTCAGCAGTTTGAATTCCAGTCGGGCGAGTTCATGTCGCAGCTCTCCCTGTGGGGCAATGGGGCTGGTACGCGTCTGGGTGCCATCAAGTTCAGAACGAGCCGCAACCGCGAGTTCTTTGCCAAGATGACGGACTGGGGGCTCAAGACCGAGTACAAGATCGACGTGGGCTCTGGTGTCTGCTTGGGTGTTGGGGGCCGAGCGGGGGCTGACATCGACTGCATGGGCTTTCTTTTCATCAATGATATAAAATCGTCGGTGATCCAGAACATGAACTACCCAACTATGCACCAGGTTCTGCCTAACGTGCAGATGGAGGAGATTAAAGAAATGGAGTACATAAACGACACCAGCATCGTGCAGTCTCACAGCTTCCAGAGCTCCAAGAAGATAACCAAAACGTCATCGTGGTCGACAACCAACAGCATCGAGTTCACCTTCAGCCTGACCGTCTCGGCAGGCATCCCTGAGGTCGTGGAGGTGGAGACCGGCTTCAGCTTCACCGTGGGCTCTTCGAGCACATACAAGATCGAGAACACGGAGGAGCGGATGGAAACTCTCACGTTCCCCGTCTCTGTTCCTCCACACAAGACCGTCACAGTTGTCGCCAGCATCGGGCGTGCAAACATCGACCTCCCGTACACGGCCCTGCTGCGCATCACCTGCATGAACGGCGCTCTCTTTGACGTTCCCCTGAGTGGCGTCTACAAGGGGCTCACCTACACCAAAATGACCGCCCGTGCTACTGAGAAATAGAGCAGCATTTTGTACCGTTTTTGATCAAATGTTCTGAAAGATTTAATTATGGCTAACTACGAATAAAAGCCTTCTGCACTGCAGTTTTTGCCTTCTGTGTTTTGTGGTCGCCATGTAAGGAATATTCATTTTATTTTCCCTTTCAGTTTAAGTGTTTTAGAGACATGAGCCTTTCATTGGCCAGCAGGCCTATAGCAAATCCACGCTGCTCACAAGCTCCCACATTCCCATTCTTGATCTGGGTTGGTTGGCATGGTGTATTTCCACTAGATTTCGGTAGTCAAATTGCTATGCAGAGCATCGATTCGAATTTCATTTGGAGCTGGGGAGTAAATTGTGCAACGGTTGCCGGCCATTGTACCCCACTGGCTAATAACCATATAAAATGTATGGGAACGTCACTGTTGAAGCATATTTAAGGCTTGCCAAGCCACACATTACTGCTTCGGGTAGCAATGCGTGTGTCTCAATTGTGCAAAGAAGTACGTTCTCCAAAGGACTACCGAATATATTGCTTTTTGACAGTTGCTCTGGCTTATGCCCTGTGGAGGTCTGAACAAGGCACGGAGAGAATGCATCGAGCTCCCCTCCAATTGTTACGGCATTAACACCACCTCTAGCTACAACCTTGACTATTTGTTGCTCAATTGTTTTTCCATAAATAGATCTCTCCTGGATTAGTACCTTGGTACAGAGCTTAACGTAGTGATTGCAATTCTTTTTATCAAAGGACTCCTTCCGCATGATCGCGATCAGGGGTCACGTCAATCGGGATTCCAATGCTTGACCTTTTAGAATGGCAAGTGTGACTAGGTTTCCTTACCAGGCTACTGTGACCTGTGCCTTGATCATTCCTGGCTGCAATTGTTAGAGGACATGGTGGTGATCAACTGACGATGTAAACGTTTTGGGTAGCACTCTGCCTTTTTCCTGGATTCCGCTGGATGATCTTAACTGCGATATGCCTCTCGCTCCCAACACTGGCCACATGCACACCAGGACTTGGAGAGGTTGACGAGGGTCCAGAAAGGGCATCTGTTCATTCGTGAGGCACACGAGGACACCAACGGACTCCTGTAATGTCGACGTGGTGGTGTCACGATTGGCCCTTCTACAGAATCTTGTTGTATGTGTTGGGATTATGAAATTTTGAAAAAAATAATAAAAATAAATAATTTTCCGAAAAATGCGCAAATCGCATTAATTATGATATTCGTAGTATTAATATGCATAAATTATGATAATGTGTGTGATTATATGCATAAATTATGATAATCACGGAGATAATCGTAGTAATTTATGCGGATGCTTGCGGTTATGTTAATGTGTGCAGTTGTGATAATTAGGCTTAGCTTCGTTTATCCAGAGTTATATCAATCAGGATAACACGATTATCATCGATTAAACGTTTACCGATTATCTTAGCGTGTTTGTTATTTTTAGGTCTCCAGGTTCAGATCTCATCACAGGATACAGTTATCAAGAATAAGATAGTTTTGCATGGACTTGGAAAGAAGCACTCGAACAGTTGGTGTTAAGCAATTTTAATTCTAAACAAGCACATGACACTCTCTTATGCGAAAGCAGGTATACGTCAATAAATTCATGTAACTCGATTATGCAATTAACGAAAATGAATGACTAAAAATACTTCTTCATTGGCGATATTATGCAGTTAACGAAAATGAATGACTAAAACATTTCTTATTCATGTAACTCGACGGCAGCAACTGCTTTGCACGATCAGTTGATATTGAACGCACCACCTCGAAATGGCAACCCTTTTTGAAACGCAAAGATCACTTTTTGAAAGTCTTATTCGTGTGCGTGCTGTGTGTGCGTTGTCCTCTCGTAATATTAATTGTGTCGTTAGCTTGTGTGGTGTAGGAGGATACAAACAGCGGCCAGGTGTTCCTCTCGATTGGGCGTGGCCGCCGCAAGCTCCTGCTGCTCACTCGCTCGGACGCGTCTCTGCTTGTGCTCTCTCTTTTCTCCACTGCTGGATGACGAGTTGGCACGACGCTCGCCCGGTGACGTCCGAGTCGTGCTGCTCTTGCGCTCTCTCTCCCTCTGCTGGATGACGAGTTGGCACGACGCTCGGTGACGCCCGGTGACGTCTTGTCTGTTTACACTGGTCTTTGGTAGGTGTGCCCTCAAACACACGGCGCATTCGATGGCGCTGTCCTCTTCCTCACAGCCGTTTGACCAGGCTTTCTCCACTGCTTCGCGCTCTCTGCTTTGCACACTTGGTCGTTGGTCGGCGATCTCCGCCCTTTTACAGGTTGATTGCTTGTCGTCACTCGTCACTCTCTCTGCTCCGTGCTTCCCTTGTTAGTGCAGCTGCCAGCTTCACTCGCACTTAACTTCGTTCTGCGAGAAGCGACTCTGGCTATCGGCATCGGTGTTTCGTGTCCTCACGACGCTCCACCAGCCGGAGCACGGCTGAAACCCAGCCCCGACCCAGGTTGAACTCAGACTTCTGCGACTCGAACGACTCCTCCTCGTTCCATCACTTCTCGAGGCACAACCGCCCCAGCTCTCTTGCGAGCCCCCGTCGCAACGCTGCGTCGCAAGCCGAGTTGCGAGACTGAGCACGACTCAACCCAGACTGCTCTCAGGCTGCCACTTTAACGATGTCTCGTCGTCCCATCTCTTCTCGAGGCACGACTGCCACAGCTCCCTTGCGTGCCCCGTCGCAACGCTGAGCTCGACTCGGACTAGACTGTTCGTTCGCTGTGTGCCTGTCCGTGCCTAACTCAAAAGGTGACTCCCTTCTCTCTGCATTCCTTGCGAGCGGGCAACAAAAGAAAAAACACAAACAGAGCGAGAAAAAGCAGACACCGGCGCGATCCCTCCTCGTGACCTTTTCCTAACCCTCCAAGCATTCCTGGGCCATCTGTTTGTGCTGCGGGGAGACAAAGGCGGCCGTGCTTAACTCAAACACGCGAGCACCCACTCCTCTCTCCGCGTCTCTTGCGAGAGAAAACAACCAATGTCAGCACAACCCCCCCCCCCTCTTTGTGACCTTTTTGCTCCCTCCTTGCTTGTCAGACCCCGCTGGAAGACAAAGGTGGCTGAGGAGATGTTTGCAATACATTTATGTGGTCCTGTGTGTTACATTTATTCTTGAATTATATTTTATGAGTTCCTTTGGTCTTAGTATCGTGGTTATCATTCGTCTATGTTTAATGAATATTCGTAATGCTCCTTGTCACATTATTATTTTGGGGCTTCGCCCAGTTTAGTTCTCCAGAGATTGGTGTTTATTCCGAGTTATATTTTAATGTCCTGAGGTTAATTGTAACTATGTTTTCACTTAAGCTTTCTGGAATTCGTACTCTTTAGTTTTTTTTTTGGAAGGTCGTGTAGGTAGGAAACATATAATAATAGTAAAAATATTATTGTTTGTTGGTTAATTATCTTTGTTAAGTTTCTACTTTTCGGTGAGGAAAACGTTAAGAAAACGCGAAGTTTCAACCGTTATTTACTCTGCACCGTATCTGTACATCTCCAGATGTCTTGGGAGGTTTAGTCCATACATCTTTTTGTCCGTCTGGATCTCTATGACCTCTTCGTGACCGAATTCCTATCATTTCAACCGCCCTCCATGTCTCATGGATTCCCAGTGTGCCCGTGAGGAGAAGTGAGCCGTCCTCATTATAAAAAAATATATATATATAGATATTAAAAAAAAAATCTTAATTATTCTTAATATTAATAACGGAAAACAGGGCATAGATACAACAATCTCCCTCCCCAAAGTCCCCGTCCAGTGGTCACGTGACTGCAAATTGAATCACGTGCCTGCCTATCCTGAGAGGGTGAAGGGCGTGGCCTATTTATCACAGAAATATAAGGTTTAAAAACCTATTTTATTGCAGTGCGAAGAGATGTACAATTGATTCGTAAAACAAACACGCTGGTTACACTATCAAGCTCACCGTTGTGATTGCTGCATTTAGCTGCACTTAGCTGCAACTGAGTCCACAAATGAATAATGGACGTTATTCGACTTGTTATTGATGGTAAATTACAAATAGTATCTACGTCAATCCCTGTACCGAGTTTACCGAGACTAAACTCCCATAAGTGAAGACAGGGAATTGGTGGCTGAGAAATGATGACGGAGATGTGAGTGGAGGAAATGAGAGAGGGGCCATGGAGATGATAGGGGACTTCAGCAAGAGTGACGACAACAGAGATTTATGGATTGAGATAGAAAGGTACATTAAGGAGGGAGCTGTGTGGGATGGACGTGGAATAAAGGGACTGGAACTCTTACCTGTCTCTGCGTGTTGGTGTGAAGAATATTCACTCCCCCCCCCCCCCCCCCCATTAAGACTGAAAACGATTATTGAGCATTATAATAGTTTCGCAATCGTACAGTCAGAATATAAAGTCACATAATAATGAAGAAATTAGACCAGACATGAAAGTATGTTTCATATGTTTAGTCGATAAACTACGTGCAATAGGGACACACTTTTACCAAATCTCAATACGTCGTTTTGGATCATGTTGTTCCATTTGAATGTATTTGATGTCAAAAAACACATTATATCAGAATCTGATGTTTAGTTCCCGAATAAAACGCCTTGAGGTGAGAAGGGATTTTTCAAGGGAGACTCGGCCGGCAGACAACATAAAATCATTCCACAATTGAACAAATTAGTTGCAAGAGTGCAACACTAGTTACTACTGGCCAAGACTAATTCGAGAATATAAAAAAATTGATAGAAGTTAAAATAATTTAACCGTTTGGATAGCTACAAACTTAGTGCTTATTGTAAGAGAATCATAAAATATTACATTCTTTAAATGCATACCTATACAACGGGGAACACCGTTGAACAATAACAGGGACGTCTATTTAGTGCACACAATCGACAGTGGGAACACGAGCAATAGGCTTGCATAGACAGCATGCTTAATGTACGTGGAGTAGCATATAAATAACTCAACTTGTAATGGATACCCGTAATCATTTATACACATTCCTAACCCCCATCTCCTTAAATTCGCGCAAGAAGAGCTCACAAGTGATGTCATCACATCTACCTATCTATTTAAGGAATGAAACAGGAGGATGTATCCACAAATCTGTCTGGCAGCCTGATGCAGCTAGTTATAATGATTGGCGAAACGTCGTACTCGGATTGTAAATGTTGTAGCGTTGCTCTCCAATCCACCGGTGTTCTGTACGAGTAACGAATTGGCATGTTGTGTTCACGTGAGAAACCTTAATAATTGGTTTTGTAAGGTGCTGGCAGGTTTCATGACACATTTATATATTTACGCAATCTAATAAAAAAAAAACTTGTGTATGTATGGTATTGGTCACGAAAGCCTACACGTTAAACTAGTAACAATATAAAGTGACCAGAGGCACGTACAGTTAAAAGATTATTACTTAATATGTCACTCATCAACACTGTTAATTTCAAAATGGCGATGGTATTGAGGCTAATTTGACCTTTTACTTTGGGGCCATGTTAAAAAGTTTTAACAAAACTCTAAAATCACTTGAATCCACAAATCAATTGACTATCAAGGCCTCGTATCGGGACCGTGAATGCATTAACGAGGCGCTTGTAAGTAGCTCGGCTGATAAACGGCGGCTCACACAATGGGCACGTGTGCGCGGAACGACCACCCATGCAATGAGCGAATCCTCATGGTAATTGGCTCGCAGTGATTGGCCTGGAGAGGAAGATGGACGGAGGAACGCGTGCGTAATAATGCCACGTGACATGAGCTCGCTCAATGGACTCTCAACAGACTCGTATGCGAACTGTGATTGCATTCATGAGGCGTCAGCGCGCGTGGCTCGGCTTATTAACGGCTGCCCACACAAAATGGGCGCGTCGTGCAGGAAGCGCCACCCATCCAATTAGTGAATCCTCGCGCTGATTGGCTCGCGATAATTGCCTTATCCCTCCCACCCCCACGATTGGCCAGGGATGGGAAGGCACGCCCACGTCATAGTACCACGTGATGTGTGCTCCATTGTATATAAAGGAGGGCAGAACCAACACAGAATATCTGCGCTTCACGGAGCTGACTCCCTCGGTAGGTGTGGTGCCGAGCTTGATACGATTTTGGTGCAGTTGTGGCATTTGCCTTTTCAAACTATGTCATAAGCGTTGAAGAAAAGTTACAGTTGTGGCTCTTTGTCCATAGATACATTAACTGTGTGCTTTTGCCGTTAAATGGTTTGGACGATCTTTGTAAAAAATTCGCAGGTTTGCTCTCCCTGCATTTTTCTCAAACCGTCCCTGCTTGTACCATTTATAATTCTCGCCCACCACGAATAATTACCGCGGTTGAGAATCTGCTGCCATTTGGTTCTTTAGCATAGTGCCTATCCACTGAGACACTCGTTTTAAACTGACTTGAAATCTGAGGGTTTTATGGAAGAAGCTAAAAGCCCTGCAACTTTTGAATTGCAGTTCATGCGAGTTCTGCGTATTGATATTTGGTTGTTTTGGGTTGTAACATTAATCTGGTTTCCCCTCGCCACCTTAACTAGGTCGACTGCAGCGAAGTGCCTGGATCGTCTCTCCGAGCTTTTGATTATTCGTGGAAAGAAAAAGGTATCCGTGCTACCACTCCATCCATGACACGTGCAGCCCTCTTACATTGCCAATGCTGGATGGGTTGCCGTGGCCGTGTGGATTGAGGGTTATGGAATGGCCTGTACTGTATCCTGCTGGTTGATGTAGAAAGATGAGGTAAAGTTAATTCTGTGCTCCTGGCCACCAATTCCCCACAGTTCCGTGAGCATGCACACTTAAACTTAAGTTTAACTTTTGATTGTTCAATGGAGAGTTCACTGGTATACTTTTTGCTGAGCGATTTTGCATAAGCAAACTTGTAATCGAAAATGGTTGCCATGGAGTTTGCTTATTTTACTTCACAAATTGCGAATTATAATGATAAACATTAAAGGAATGTATTGGTTATTAATGTTGCCCAATGGTTTGCAGACCCGAATTACAAAATGTTCAACTTCAAGATGACATACGTTCTATGGTGCACTGTACTAATGCTTGTGTTTTATACTCGGGCAGCCATGACGTTTCATGCTTTAAGCATTCTTTCCATGCTCTACTTTCTGTCTCCTCCAGGTAGACATAATGTCGTACCCGCTTACGCTGCACATCATTGGAGGCCAAGGTGGAAATGCGTTCTCGTTTGATGGGAGGAGCAATGCGGCCACGCTGCAGAAACTCTCCGTGAGCGTTGGAGGCTGGCAAGTGAGGGGCGTGGAGGTGTGGCTGACTGACGGGCGAAGGCAGACATTCGGCACCGTGGACTTCTCTGCTCAGCAGTTTGAATTCCAGTCGGGCGAGTTCATGTCGCAGCTCTCCCTGTGGGGCAATGGGGCTGGTACGCGTCTGGGTGCCATCAAGTTCAGAACGAGCCGCAACCGCGAGTTCTTTGCCAAGATGACGGACTGGGGGCTCAAGACCGAGTACAAGATCGACGTGGGCTCTGGTGTCTGCTTGGGTGTTGGGGGCCGAGCGGGGGCTGACATCGACTGCATGGGCTTCCTTTTCATCAATGATATAAAATCGTCGGTGATCCAGAACATGAACTACCCAACTATGCACCAGGTTTTGCCTAACGTGCAGATGGAGGAGATTAAAGAAATGGAGTACATAAACGACACCAGCATCGTGCAGTCTCACAGCTTCCAGAGCTCCAAGAAGATAACCAAAACGTCATCGTGGTCGACAACCAACAGCATCGAGTTCACCTTCAGCCTGACCGTCTCGGCAGGCATCCCTGAGGTCGTGGAGGTGGAGACCGGCTTCAGCTTCACCGTGGGCTCTTCGAGCACATACAAGATCGAGAACACGGAGGAGCGGATGGAAACTCTCACGTTCCCCGTCTCTGTTCCTCCACACAAGACCGTCACCGTTGTCGCCAGCATCGGGCGTGCAAACATCGACCTCCCCTACACGGCCCTGCTGCGCATCACCTGCATGAACGGCGCTCTCTTTGACGTGCCCCTGAGTGGCGTCTACAAGGGGCTCACCTACACCAAAATGACCGCCCGTGCTACTGAGAAATAGAGCAGCATTTTGTACCGTTTTTGATCAAATGTTCTGAAAGATTTAATTATGGCTAACTACGAATAAAAGCCTTCTGCACTGCAGTTTTTGCCTTCTGTGTTTTGTGGTCGCCATGTAAGGAATATTCATTTTATTTTCCCTTTCAGTTTAAGTGTTTTAGAGACATGAGCCTTTCATTGGCCAGCAGGCCTATAGCAAATCCACGCTGCTCACAAGCTCCCACATTCCCATTCTTGATCTGGGTTGGTTGGCATGGTGTATTTCCACTAGATTTCGGTAGTCAAATTGCTATGCAGAGCATCGATTCGAATTTCATTTGGAGCTGGGGAGTAAATTGTGCAACGGTTGCCGGCCATTGTACCCCACTGGCTAATAACCATATAAAATGTATGGGAACGTCACTGTTGAAGCATATTTAAGGCTTGCCAAGCCACACATTACTGCTTCGGGTAGCAATGCGTGTGTCTCAATTGTGCAAAGAAGTACGTTCTCCAAAGGACTACCGAATATATTGCTTTTTGACAGTTGCTCTGGCTTATGCCCTGTGGAGGTCTGAACAAGGCACGGAGAGAATGCATCGAGCTCCCCTCCAATTGTTACGGCATTAACACCACCTCTAGCTACAACCTTGACTATTTGTTGCTCAATTGTTTTTCCATAAATAGATCTCTCCTGGATTAGTACCTTGGTACAGAGCTTAACGTAGTGATTGCAATTCTTTTTATCAAAGGACTCCTTCCGCATGATCGCGATCAGGGGTCACGTCAATCGGGATTCCAATGCTTGACCTTTTAGAATGGCAAGTGTGACTAGGTTTCCTTACCAGGCTACTGTGACCTGTGCCTTGATCATTCCTGGCTGCAATTGTTAGAGGACATGGTGGTGATCAACTGACGATGTAAACGTTTTGGGTAGCACTCTGCCTTTTTCCTGGATTCCGCTGGATGATCTTAACTGCGATATGCCTCTCGCTCCCAACACTGGCCACATGCACACCAGGACTTGGAGAGGTTGACGAGGGTCCAGAAAGGGCATCTGTTCATTCGTGAGGCACACGAGGACACCAACGGACTCCTGTAATGTCGACGTGGTGGTGTCACGATTGGCCCTTCTACAGAATCTTGTTGTATGTGTTGGGATTATGAAATTTTGAAAAAAATAATAAAAATAAATAATTTTCCGAAAAATGCGCAAATCGCATTAATTATGATATTCGTAGTATTAATATGCATAAATTATGATAATGTGTGTGATTATATGCATAAATTATGATAATCACGGAGATAATCGTAGTAATTTATGCGGATGCTTGCGGTTATGTTAATGTGTGCAGTTGTGATAATTAGGCTTAGCTTCGTTTATCCAGAGTTATATCAATCAGGATAACACGATTATCATCGATTAAACGTTTACCGATTATCTTAGCGTGTTTGTTATTTTTAGGTCTCCAGGTTCAGATCTCATCACAGGATACAGTTATCAAGAATAAGATAGTTTTGCATGGACTTGGAAAGAAGCACTCGAACAGTTGGTGTTAAGCAATTTTAATTCTAAACAAGCACATGACACTCTCTTATGCGAAAGCAGGTATACGTCAATAAATTCATGTAACTCGATTATGCAATTAACGAAAATGAATGACTAAAAATACTTCTTCATTGGCGATATTATGCAGTTAACGAAAATGAATGACTAAAACATTTCTTATTCATGTAACTCGACGGCAGCAACTGCTTTGCACGATCAGTTGATATTGAACGCACCACCTCGAAATGGCAACCCTTTTTGAAACGCAAAGATCACTTTTTGAAAGTCTTATTCGTGTGCGTGCTGTGTGTGCGTTGTCCTCTCGTAATATTAATTGTGTCGTTAGCTTGTGTGGTGTAGGAGGATACAAACAGCGGCCAGGTGTTCCTCTCGATTGGGCGTGGCCGCCGCAAGCTCCTGCTGCTCACTCGCTCGGACGCGTCTCTGCTTGTGCTCTCTCTTTTCTCCACTGCTGGATGACGAGTTGGCACGACGCTCGCCCGGTGACGTCCGAGTCGTGCTGCTCTTGCGCTCTCTCTCCCTCTGCTGGATGACGAGTTGGCACGACGCTCGGTGACGCCCGGTGACGTCTTGTCTGTTTACACTGGTCTTTGGTAGGTGTGCCCTCAAACACACGGCGCATTCGATGGCGCTGTCCTCTTCCTCACAGCCGTTTGACCAGGCTTTCTCCACTGCTTCGCGCTCTCTGCTTTGCACACTTGGTCGTTGGTCGGCGATCTCCGCCCTTTTACAGGTTGATTGCTTGTCGTCACTCGTCACTCTCTCTGCTCCGTGCTTCCCTTGTTAGTGCAGCTGCCAGCTTCACTCGCACTTAACTTCGTTCTGCGAGAAGCGACTCTGGCTATCGGCATCGGTGTTTCGTGTCCTCACGACGCTCCACCAGCCGGAGCACGGCTGAAACCCAGCCCCGACCCAGGTTGAACTCAGACTTCTGCGACTCGAACGACTCCTCCTCGTTCCATCACTTCTCGAGGCACAACCGCCCCAGCTCTCTTGCGAGCCCCCGTCGCAACGCTGCGTCGCAAGCCGAGTTGCGAGACTGAGCACGACTCAACCCAGACTGCTCTCAGGCTGCCACTTTAACGATGTCTCGTCGTCCCATCTCTTCTCGAGGCACGACTGCCACAGCTCCCTTGCGTGCCCCGTCGCAACGCTGAGCTCGACTCGGACTAGACTGTTCGTTCGCTGTGTGCCTGTCCGTGCCTAACTCAAAAGGTGACTCCCTTCTCTCTGCATTCCTTGCGAGCGGGCAACAAAAGAAAAAACACAAACAGAGCGAGAAAAAGCAGACACCGGCGCGATCCCTCCTCGTGACCTTTTCCTAACCCTCCAAGCATTCCTGGGCCATCTGTTTGTGCTGCGGGGAGACAAAGGCGGCCGTGCTTAACTCAAACACGCGAGCACCCACTCCTCTCTCCGCGTCTCTTGCGAGAGAAAACAACCAATGTCAGCACAACCCCCCCCCCCTCTTTGTGACCTTTTTGCTCCCTCCTTGCTTGTCAGACCCCGCTGGAAGACAAAGGTGGCTGAGGAGATGTTTGCAATACATTTATGTGGTCCTGTGTGTTACATTTATTCTTGAATTATATTTTATGAGTTCCTTTGGTCTTAGTATCGTGGTTATCATTCGTCTATGTTTAATGAATATTCGTAATGCTCCTTGTCACATTATTATTTTGGGGCTTCGCCCAGTTTAGTTCTCCAGAGATTGGTGTTTATTCCGAGTTATATTTTAATGTCCTGAGGTTAAATGTAACTATGTTTTCACTTAAGCTTTCTGGAATTCGTACTCTTTAGTTTTTTTTTGGAAGGTCGTGTAAGTAGGAAACATATAATAATAGTAAAAATATTATTGTTTGTTGGTTAATTATCTTTGTTAAGTTTCTACTTTTCGGTGAGGAAAACGTTAAGAAAACGCGAAGTTTCAACCGTTATTTACTCTGCACCGTATCTGTACATCTCCAGATGTCTTGGGAGGTTTAGTCCATACATCTTTTTGTCCGTCTGGATCTCTATGACCTCTTCGTGACCGAATTCCTATCATTTCAACCGCCCTCCATGTCTCATGGATTCCCAGTGTGCCCGTGAGGAGAAGTGAGCCGTCCTCATTATAAAAAAATATATATATATAGATATTAAAAAAAAAATCTTAATTATTCTTAATATTAATAACGGAAAACAGGGCATAGATACAACAATCTCCCTCCCCAAAGTCCCCGTCCAGTGGTCACGTGACTGCAAATTGAATCACGTGCCTGCCTATCCTGAGAGGGTGAAGGGCGTGGCCTATTTATCACAGAAATATAAGGTTTAAAAACCTATTTTATTGCAGTGCGAAGAGATGTACAATTGATTCGTAAAACAAACACGCTGGTTACACTATCAAGCTCACCGTTGTGATTGCTGCATTTAGCTGCACTTAGCTGCAACTGAGTCCACAAATGAATAATGGACGTTATTCGACTTGTTATTGATGGTAAATTACAAATAGTATCTACGTCAATCCCTGTACCGAGTTTACCGAGACTAAACTCCCATAAGTGAAGACAGGGAATTGGTGGCTGAGAAATGATGACGGAGATGTGAGTGGAGGAAATGAGAGAGGGGCCATGGAGATGATAGGGGACTTCAGCAAGAGTGACGACAACAGAGATTTATGGATTGAGATAGAAAGGTACATTAAGGAGGGAGCTGTGTGGGATGGACGTGGAATAAAGGGACTGGAACTCTTACCTGTCTCTGCGTGTTGGTGTGAAGAATATTCACTCCCCCCCCCCCCCCCCCCATTAAGACTGAAAACGATTATTGAGCATTATAATAGTTTCGCAATCGTACAGTCAGAATATAAAGTCACATAATAATGAAGAAATTAGACCAGACATGAAAGTATGTTTCATATGTTTAGTCGATAAACTACGTGCAATAGGGACACACTTTTACCAAATCTCAATACGTCGTTTTGGATCATGTTGTTCCATTTGAATGTATTTGATGTCAAAAAACACATTATATCAGAATCTGATGTTTAGTTCCCGAATAAAACGCCTTGAGGTGAGAAGGGATTTTTCAAGGGAGACTCGGCCGGCAGACAACATAAAATCATTCCACAATTGAACAAATTAGTTGCAAGAGTGCAACACTAGTTACTACTGGCCAAGACTAATTCGAGAATATAAAAAAATTGATAGAAGTTAAAATAATTTAACCGTTTGGATAGCTACAAACTTAGTGCTTATTGTAAGAGAATCATAAAATATTACATTCTTTAAATGCATACCTATACAACGGGGAACACCGTTGAACAATAACAGGGACGTCTATTTAGTGCACACAATCGACAGTGGGAACACGAGCAATAGGCTTGCATAGACAGCATGCTTAATGTACGTGGAGTAGCATATAAATAACTCAACTTGTAATGGATACCCGTAATCATTTATACACATTCCTAACCCCCATCTCCTTAAATTCGCGCAAGAAGAGCTCACAAGTGATGTCATCACATCTACCTATCTATTTAAGGAATGAAACAGGAGGATGTATCCACAAATCTGTCTGGCAGCCTGATGCAGCTAGTTATAATGATTGGCGAAACGTCGTACTCGGATTGTAAATGTTGTAGCGTTGCTCTCCAATCCACCGGTGTTCTGTACGAGTAACGAATTGGCATGTTGTGTTCACGTGAGAAACCTTAATAATTGGTTTTGTAAGGTGCTGGCAGGTTTCATGACACATTTATATATTTACGCAATCTAATAAAAAAAAAACTTGTGTATGTATGGTATTGGTCACGAAAGCCTACACGTTAAACTAGTAACAATATAAAGTGACCAGAGGCACGTACAGTTAAAAGATTATTACTTAATATGTCACTCATCAACACTGTTAATTTCAAAATGGCGATGGTATTGAGGCTAATTTGACCTTTTACTTTGGGGCCATGTTAAAAAGTTTTAACAAAACTCTAAAATCACTTGAATCCACAAATCAATTGACTATCAAGGCCTCGTATCGGGACCGTGAATGCATTAACGAGGCGCTTGTAAGTAGCTCGGCTGATAAACGGCGGCTCACACAATGGGCACGTGTGCGCGGAACGACCACCCATGCAATGAGCGAATCCTCATGGTAATTGGCTCGCAGTGATTGGCCTGGAGAGGAAGATGGACGGAGGAACGCGTGCGTAATAATGCCACGTGACATGAGCTCGCTCAATGGACTCTCAACAGACTCGTATGCGAACTGTGATTGCATTCATGAGGCGTCAGCGCGCGTGGCTCGGCTTATTAACGGCTGCCCACACAAAATGGGCGCGTCGTGCAGGAAGCGCCACCCATCCAATTAGTGAATCCTCGCGCTGATTGGCTCGCGATAATTGCCTTATCCCTCCCACCCCCACGATTGGCCAGGGATGGGAAGGCACGCCCACGTCATAGTACCACGTGATGTGTGCTCCATTGTATATAAAGGAGGGCAGAACCAACACAGAATATCTGCGCTTCACGGAGCTGACTCCCTCGGTAGGTGTGGTGCCGAGCTTGATACGATTTTGGTGCAGTTGTGGCATTTGCCTTTTCAAACTATGTCATAAGCGTTGAAGAAAAGTTACAGTTGTGGCTCTTTGTCCATAGATACATTAACTGTGTGCTTTTGCCGTTAAATGGTTTGGACGATCTTTGTAAAAAATTCGCAGGTTTGCTCTCCCTGCATTTTTCTCAAACCGTCCCTGCTTGTACCATTTATAATTCTCGCCCACCACGAATAATTACCGCGGTTGAGAATCTGCTGCCATTTGGTTCTTTAGCATAGTGCCTATCCACTGAGACACTCGTTTTAAACTGACTTGAAATCTGAGGGTTTTATGGAAGAAGCTAAAAGCCCTGCAACTTTTGAATTGCAGTTCATGCGAGTTCTGCGTATTGATATTTGGTTGTTTTGGGTTGTAACATTAATCTGGTTTCCCCTCGCCACCTTAACTAGGTCGACTGCAGCGAAGTGCCTGGATCGTCTCTCCGAGCTTTTGATTATTCGTGGAAAGAAAAAGGTATCCGTGCTACCACTCCATCCATGACACGTGCAGCCCTCTTACATTGCCAATGCTGGATGGGTTGCCGTGGCCGTGTGGATTGAGGGTTATGGAATGGCCTGTACTGTATCCTGCTGGTTGATGTAGAAAGATGAGGTAAAGTTAATTCTGTGCTCCTGGCCACCAATTCCCCACAGTTCCGTGAGCATGCACACTTAAACTTAAGTTTAACTTTTGATTGTTCAATGGAGAGTTCACTGGTATACTTTTTGCTGAGCGATTTTGCATAAGCAAACTTGTAATCGAAAATGGTTGCCATGAAGTTTGCTTATTTTACTTCACAAATTGCGAATTATAATGATAAACATTAAAGGAATGTATTGGTTATTAATGTTGCCCAATGGTTTGCAGACCCGAATTACAAAATGTTCAACTTCAAGATGACATACGTTCTATGGTGCACTGTACTAATGCTTGTGTTTTATACTCGGGCAGCCATGACGTTTCATGCTTTAAGCATTCTTTCCATGCTCTACTTTCTGTCTCCTCCAGGTAGACATAATGTCGTACCCGCTTACGCTGCACATCATTGGAGGCCAAGGTGGAAATGCGTTCTCGTTTGATGGGAGGAGCAATGCGGCCACGCTGCAGAAACTCTCCGTGAGCGTTGGAGGCTGGCAAGTGAGGGGCGTGGAGGTGTGGCTGACTGACGGGCGAAGGCAGACATTCGGCACCGTGGACTTCTCTGCTCAGCAGTTTGAATTCCAGTCGGGCGAGTTCATGTCGCAGCTCTCCCTGTGGGGCAATGGGGCTGGTACGCGTCTGGGTGCCATCAAGTTCAGAACGAGCCGCAACCGCGAGTTCTTTGCCAAGATGACGGACTGGGGGCTCAAGACCGAGTACAAGATCGACGTGGGCTCTGGTGTCTGCTTGGGTGTTGGGGGCCGAGCGGGGGCTGACATCGACTGCATGGGCTTCCTTTTCATCAATGATATAAAATCGTCGGTGATCCAGAACATGAACTACCCAACTATGCACCAGGTTTTGCCTAACGTGCAGATGGAGGAGATTAAAGAAATGGAGTACATAAACGACACCAGCATCGTGCAGTCTCACAGCTTCCAGAGCTCCAAGAAGATAACCAAAACGTCATCGTGGTCGACAACCAACAGCATCGAGTTCACCTTCAGCCTGACCGTCTCGGCAGGCATCCCTGAGGTCGTGGAGGTGGAGACCGGCTTCAGCTTCACCGTGGGCTCTTCGAGCACATACAAGATCGAGAACACGGAGGAGCGGATGGAAACTCTCACGTTCCCCGTCTCTGTTCCTCCACACAAGACCGTCACCGTTGTCGCCAGCATCGGGCGTGCAAACATCGACCTCCCCTACACGGCCCTGCTGCGCATCACCTGCATGAACGGCGCTCTCTTTGACGTGCCCCTGAGTGGCGTCTACAAGGGGCTCACCTACACCAAAATGACCGCCCGTGCTACTGAGAAATAGAGCAGCATTTTGTACCGTTTTTGATCAAATGTTCTGAAAGACTAACTGGCTGACTACGAATAAAAACCTTCTGCACTGCAGTTTTTGCCTTTTCCGTCTTTTGTGGTCGCCATGTAAGGAATATTCATTTTGTTTTTCCCCTTCAGTTTAATGATTTACAGAAATGGGCATTTCACTAGCCCGCAGGCCTATAGGTCCACGCTGCTCACAAGCTCCCAACCCACATTGCCGTTCTTGACCTGGGTTGATTGGCATGGTATATTTCCACTAGATTTCAGAATTTTCAAATAACGATGCTATGCAGAGCATAGAATAGAATGTCATTTGGAGCTGAGGAGTAAATTCTTAAACGGTCGCCGGCCATTGTACCCTACTGGCTAGTAACCGTACAGAATGAATGGGACCGTCGCTGTTCGAGCATTTGTAAGACTTGTCTGGCCACACTCATGCTTCGGGGAGCAATGCGCGTGTCTCAATTGTGCAAAGAAGTACTTTCTCCAAAGGGCGACCAAATATATTGCTTTTTGACAATGAGTTGCTGCTCTGTTTTATGCCCTGTAGAGGTCTTAACAAGACACGTATAGAATGCATCGAGCTCCCTCCAATTGTTATGGCATTAACACCCACTACAACCTTGACCATATTTGTTGCTCAATTGTTTTTCCGTAAAAAGATCTCGCCTGGATTAGCGCCTTGGTACAGAGCTTAAACGTAGTGATTCCAAAAATGGTTTATAAAGGACTCTTTCTGCATGGTCAGGCTCAGGGGGTTGCGTCAATCGAGATTCCAATGCTTGACCTTTTAGAATGGTGAAGTGACCAGGTTTCCGTACCAGGCTGTCACCTGTGCCTTGATCTTTCCTGGCTGTAATTGTTATTGAGGACATGGTGGTCATCAACTGACGCTATAAACGTTTTGGGTAAAACACTGCCTTGTTTTCCTGGATTCTGCTGCGTAATCTTGTCAACTGCGATATGCCTCTCGCTCCCAACACTGGCCACATGCACACCAGGACTTGGGGAGGTTGACGAGGGTCCAGAAAGGGCATCTGTCCATTCGTGAGGCACACGATTACACCAACGGGGACTCCTGTAATGTCGACGTGGTGGTGTCACGATTGGCCCTTCTACAGAATCCCCCTCCCCAAAGTCCCCTGTCCAGTGGTCACGTGACTGCAAATTGAATCACGTGCCTGTCTATCCTGAAGTGCGTGGCCTATTTATCCCAGCAATAACGGTTTAAAAACCAATTATATTGCAGTGCGAAGAGATGTATCATTTATTAGCAACACAAACATCGCTGGGTACACTATCAATCCCACCGTTGCGCTTGCTGCCATTTAGCTGCAACTGAGACCACAAACGAATAATGGACGTTATTTGACGATTGTTATTGGTGGTGAATTACAAATAGTATCTACAACGTTAATCCCTGTGTAGTGGTGATACGCGCTGGGGTAAGGATCGTGTGCCAGCGCGTAGTGATTGGCTGTGTGTGTTGGTGACGCGCGCTGACGGTGAAGGATCAGGGGTCAGCGCGGGGTCGGGGGTTATGAGGCTGTGATTGGCTGGGTATCGGTGACGCGCGCGAGCAGTGATAGGACGCGCGCTGACAGCGATGGGATCCTGGGACAAGCGTGCGGGGATTGGTCAACTAAGGGGGATGCTCGCGTCGAGGTCCGCATACGCCCCGTCTCCCGAGAGCGGGGGGTATATAAGGTGGTGCGCACAAGCGCACGGGGAGTTGGTGACCAGCGAAGACTGAAGACGGAGGAGGAAGAGATCGGGCCCTGCGGCACCTAGTCCCGCTGTCCTTGGAAGGACTGGGGCTCTGTGTGACCCAGAGGCGGGACCCTGGGACCCGGGGCCGAACGTCCGTGTGAGGGCCGGCTCGCGGGACCCAGAGGTTGTGACCCACGCCCAAGCTTGGGGTGGGTCTGTAGGCTCCATGGACGTTACGGGGCTGGAGTGCAGTGTGAGCATGCAGTGTGAGCATGCAGCGTGAGCTATAGTAACTACACGTGTCAGTGGAGTGTAGCGGGAGAAGTAGTGACCACACGTGTCAGTGGAGTGTGTAGTGTGAGAATAGAGACCACACGTTGTATCGTAACAAGTCAAGATTTAATAAAAGAGTGTGCTACCCGTCAAGTGGTTTCCTGCCGTCATTCCGAATACTTCACCTGTACCGAGTTTACCGAGAGTAAACTCTCATAAGTGAAAGCATGGAATTGGTGGCTGAGAAATGATGACAGAGATGTGAGTGGAGGGAATGAGAGAGGGGCCATGGAGATGATAGGGGACGTCGACAAGAGTGATGAGAGCTCAGATCTGTGGATTGAGATATAACGGTACAAGGAGGGAGCTGTGTGGGATGGACGTGGAATAAAGGGACTGGAACTCTTACCTGTCTCTGCGTGTTGGTGTGAAGAATATTCACCCCCCCCCCCCCCCATTAAGACTGAACGATTATTGAGCATTATAATAGCTTCGCAATCGTACAGTCAGAATATAAAGTCACATAATAATGAAGAAATTAGACCAGACATGAAAGTATGTTTCATATGTTTAGTCGATAAACTACGTGCAATAGGGACACACTTTTACCAAATCTCAATACGTCGTTTTGGATCATGTTGTTCCATTTGAATGTATTTGATGTCAAAAAACACTTTATATCAGAATCAGATGTTTAGTTCCCGAATAAAACGCCCTGAAGTGAGAAGGGATTTTTCAAGGGAGACTCGGCCGGCAGACAACATCAAATCATTCCACAATTGAACAAATTAGTTGCAAGAGTGCAACACTAGTTACTACTGGCCAAGACGAATTCGAGAATATAAAAAAATTGATAGAAGTTAAAATAATTTAACCGTTTGGATAGCTACAAACTTAGTGCTTCTTGGAAGAGAATCATAAAATAATACATTCTTTAAATGCATACCTATACAACGGGGAACACCGTTGAACAATAACAGGGACATCTATTTAGTGCACACAATCGACAGTGGGAACACGAGCAATAGGCTTGCATAGACAGCATGCTTAATGTACGTGGAGTAGCATATAAATAACTCAACTTGTAATGGATACCCGTAATCATTTATACGCATTCCTAACCCCTATCTTCTTAAATTCGCGCAAGAAGAGCTCACAAGTGATGTCATCACATCGACCTATCTATTTAAGCAATGAAACAGGAGGATGTATCCACAAATCTGTCTGGCAGCCTGATGCAGCTAGTTATAATGATTGGCGAAACGTCGTACTCGGATTGTAAATGTTGTGGCGTTGCTCTCCAATCCACCGGTGTGCTGTACGAGTAACGAATTGGCATGTTGTGTTCACGTGAGAAACCATAATAATTGGCTTTGTAAGATGCTGGCAGGTTTCATGACACATTTATATATTTACTCAATCTAACAAAAAACACTTGTATATGGATGGTATTGGTCACGAAAGCCTACGTGTTAAACTAGTAACAGTATAAAGTGACCAAAGGCACGTACAGTTCTAAGGTCATTACTTAATATGGCACTCGTCAACACTATGAATTTCAAGATGGCGATGATAGTGAGTCTAATTTGACCCTTTACTTTCGGGCCATGTTAAAAAGTTTAAACAAAAACTCTAAAAATAACTTGAATCCGCAAATCAATTGACTATCAAGGCCTCGTATCGGGACCGTGATTGCATTAACGAGGCGCTTGCAAGTAGCTCGGCTGATAAACGGCGGCTCACACAATGGGCACGTGTGCGCGGAACGACCACCCATGCAATGAGCGAATCCTCGTGGTAATTGGCTCGCAGTGATTGGCCTGGAGAGGAAGATGGACAAAGGAACGCGTGCGTAATTATGCCACGTGACATGAGCTCCCTCTATGGACTCTCAACAGACTCATATGCGAACCGTGATTGCATTCTTGAGGCGTCAGCGCGTGGCTCGGCTTATTAACGGCTTCCCACACAAAATGGGCGCGCCGTGCAGGAAGCGCCACCCATCCAATTAGTGAATCCTCGCGCTGATTGGCTCGCGATAATTGCCTTATCCCTCCCACCCCCACGATTGGCCAGGGATGGGAAGGCACGCCCACGTCATAGTACCACGTGATGTGTGCTCCATTGTATATAAAGGAGGGCAGAACCAACACAGAATATCTGCGCTTCACGGAGCTGTCTCCTGAGGTAGGCGTGGTGCCTAGCGTGATACGATTTTGGTGCATTTGTTGCCTCGGCCTTTTCAAACCATGTCATAAGCGTTGACGAAAAGTTACACTTGTGGCTCTTTGTCCGTAGATACATTAACTGTTTGCGTTTGCCGTTCAATGGTTTTGTTATCTTTTTAAAAAAATTCGCAGGTTTGCTCTCCCTGCATTTTCCTCAAACCATCCCTGCTTTGTTCCATTTGTAATTCTCGCCCACCGTGGCTAATTACCGCGGATGAGAATCTGCTGTAATTTGGTTCATTAGCATAGTGTGCCTATCCACTGGGGACACTCATTTAAACTGACCTTGATGGTTTTATGGAGAAAGCTAAAAGCCCTGCTACTTTTGAATTGCAGTTCATGGGAGTTCTCTGAATTGGTGTGTGCCCCTTAATGTGTAAGACTTATCTAATTTGACAAGTTTACAAAACATCTTGTATTGCCTTAACCCTAATATGATTCGATGCTTAAATGGCTGGTCTGGATTGTGCCTACTCTCTAAAAGACCTCTACTAGGCATTTTTGAGCCAAGATGGTTTTTGTTTGTGCGATCTGTGTTGATATTTGGTGGTTATTGGATTATAGGATTAATCTGGTGTCCCCTCGCCATCTAAACCCATCTGCTTATGTTGCTATAACCCGTGTAGGTCGACTTGCAGCCAAGTGCCTGGATCGTCTCCGAGCTTTTGATTATTCGTGGAAAGAAAAAGGTATCCGTGCTACCGCTCCCTACATGACACGTGCAGCCCTCTCACATTCCTAATGCCAGATTGGTTACTCTGACAGTGTGGCCTGGGGGTTGTGGCATGGCCTGTACTGTATCCTGCTGGTTGATGTAGGATGATGAGGTAAAGTTAAATATTTTTGATGCTCCTGGCCACTAATAATGCCCCACAGTTCCGTGAGCGTGCACACGAGCTTGAGTTTAACTATTGATTGTTCAATGGGGAGTTCACTGGTACACTTTTTGGTGAGCAATCTTGCATAAGCAAACTTATGCTCGAAAATGGTTGGCATGGAGTTTTGCTTATTTTACTTTCCAAATTGCGAATTATAATGATAAACATGAAAGGAATGTGTAATTGGTTAATGTTGCCCACTGGTTTGCAGATCTAAATTGCAAACTGTTCAACTTTAAGATGAATGATACATTGCTCTATGGTGCACTGTACTAATGCTTGTGTTTACACTCGGGCAGCCATAATGGTTCGTGCTTTAAGCATTCTTTCCATGCTCTCCTTTCTGGCTCTTCCAGGTTGACCTAATGTCGTACCCACTTGCGCTGCACATCATTGGAGGCCAAGGTGGAAATTCGTTCTCGTTTGATGGAAGGAGCAATGCGGCCACGCTGCAGAAACTCTCCGTGAGCGTTGGAGGCTGGCAAGTGAGGGGCGTGGAGGTGTGGCTGACTGACGGGCGTAGGCAGACATTCGGGACCGTGGACTCCTCTGCTCAGCAGTTTGAATTCCAGTCGGGCGAGTTCATATCGCAGCTCTCCCTGTGGGGCAATGGGGCTGGTACGCGTCTGGGTGCCATCAAGTTCACAACGAGCCGCAACCGCGAGTTCTTTGCCAAGATGACGGACTGGGGGCTCAAGACCGAGTACAGGATCGAGGTGGGCTCAGGCATCTGCTTGGGCGTTCAGGGCCGAGCGGGGGCTGACATTGACAGCATGGGCTTCCTTTTCATCAATGATATAAAATCGTCGGTGATCCAGAACATGAACTACCCAACTATGCACCAGGTTCGGCCTAACGTGCAGATGGAGGAGATTAAAGAAATGGAGTACACGAACATCACCAGCGTCATGCAGTCTTACACGTTCGAGAGCTCCAAGAAGATAACCAAAACGTCATCGTGGTCTACGACCAACAGCATCGAGTTCACGTTCAGCCTGACTGTCTCGGCAGGCATCCCGGAGGTCGTGGCGGTGGAGACCGGCTTCAGCTTCACAGTGGGCTCTTCGAGCACGTACAAGATTGAGAACATGGAGGAGCGGAAGGAAACTCTCACGTTCCCCGTCTCTGTTCCTCCGCACAAGACCATCACCGTTGTCGCCAAAATCGGGCGTGCAAACATCGACCTCCCGTACACGGCCCTGCTGCGCATCACCTGCATGAACGGCGCTCTCTTTGACGTTCCCCTGAGTGGCGTCTACAAGGGGCTCACTTACACCAAAATGACCGCCCGTGCTACTGAGAAATAGAGCAGCATTTTGTACCGTGTTTGATCAAATGTTTTCTCCCTGAATAAAAACATTCTGCACTGCAATTTTCTTTCCGTGTTTGGTTGCAATAGAGGCATTTTCCATTTCAGTTTAAGGGTTCACAGACTTGGATTAATTTTTTAATCCTTTATATTAAGTTCGCCCTGCTTGCTTACGACCGTGCAAATCTTTCGGTCGTTTTTAACCCACTTCCCGTGATCCAATCGAGCTGACATTTTGCACACAGACTCTTTGTGCGAGACAATGTTCGTGAAAAACATTTTTCCAAAATTTTACACCTGTTTAGGGAAAACAAATTAAATATTTAATTACCAATTGTTTAATACTGCAGACAATCATCTGACCCATAGGTGGCAGCCATCTCAAGCCAGAGGACGAGAGGACTCTAGCCGCCACGCATATAAAGGATTTAGAGTGAAAAACTTTGTTTTTACGGGTTTACTTGTTACAGTTCATGTGGATGGCGACATGACTTTTATTTAGTGGTTTCACTGAGCTTCCCATGCTTGTTTCCCCATTTTAGTTAAACAACCGGTTGATGGCATATGTTTCCACTAGATTTCAGCATTGTCAAACGACTGAGCAGCATTTGGAATAGAATATGTTGTACACAGTCCTTGCTTGCCATAAATGAACCACAACACCTTGCTGATCCCGTCAAGGAACACTAAGAACCATCACGAGAACTCCGCTCATCCTCACAGCAGCAGCTTCTGGCTAACCATCGGACAAAGGCGGTGGCCACCGCATCTCGCGCTTTCAGATGCGCTTCTGCGGCCGTCTGGAACGCTCTTCCGTCCGATATTAGGAAGCCACTGGAGCTGTGCACTTTTAGATCATCTAGATTGACAAACTCATTTATTTAAAACTCCTTTTCGTGTTTAGTTTGTTGTCCTTTCCCCGCATCTACGATTAGCACGGCTGGCCACATCCGGCGCAAACCCATATGAACACACGTTGTTTCTGATTGAGGTCTCGGCTCAGCATCCCGGCCCCGCGTCACCTGAGCACAAAACGAGCGATGGTTGCCCGCCCTGCGTTCCGGCGTCACGAGAGATCTCCTCCGGATTTGTCTCAGTTGGTGCTGATCAGCGCCCAGATTCAAGGGGGGGAGGGGGTCGGGGGGGTCGGGGGGGGGGTCTCCCTTCCAGTCAAAGGGCCGCATCGGAATATTGACCCCGGGGCAGAAGTGGGGGGGGGGGGGGGTACTGACGTCAGAGCAACCTCAAGAGGGGCGCTGTCACCTCTTGATGGTGGTGGTCGCGAGACGCCTCCACCGCTTGCTCGCCACTAGAGGGCGCGCTTCTCCGCACCGCTCTACCCCACCACCCCTCCCTCGCCCGCAGCCGTTGAGTGTTATTGCTGTGGGGGGGGGGGTGTCAATGCGTTTATTGAAAAATTATGCAGGGAAGCGGTTTTCATAAGCTTCCAACAATATTGCGCTGTCTTTAACAAAACTGCTCGTGCTAATGATTTAATAAGCCTCTAAGGCACGTGTGCATGGAACTCTCCCTTTCAAAATTGTCACGGCATTGATACCTATACCAGTAACCACAGTTGTGAGCATCGTTGCTGGAATTAGACTTCGTTAGAGCTTAAACGTGATTCCAAAAAAAAAGCTGTCTGCATTGGCATGGTCGTGACCAGGGACATGTCAATCGATTCCAATTCTTAACCTTTATCTGTTTGGGAATTGAAAACTTAACCAGATTTCCTGACCAGGTTATTGACCCTGTGGCTTGATTTTTCCTGGCTGCAATTGTTATGGAGGACATTGTTAACAAGGTGGTCATAATGATGTATAAAACATTTTGTAGAGCTGCGTTGTTTTCCTTGGATCCGCTGCGTGATCTTCCTTAACTGCGACACCCCTCACTCCAAACACCAGCCACGTGCACATCAGAACTTTGAGATGTCGAGGGTTCGAAATGACTTTGGTTTAGTCGTCTGGCTTGCAGTACACTGACGGACACCGGAAATATCGACGTGATGACGTCATGATTGGCCCCCCAATGCAGATCTCCCTCCCCAAAATCCCTGTCCAGTGGTCACGTGACTGGCAATTGAATCGCGTGCTTGCCTATCCTGAGAGGATGAAGGACGTGGCCCATTTATCCCAGCAACATTCACAGTTTAAACGCCACTAATTATATTGCAGTGTGAATATGTGCACCATTAATTCATAACGCAACCACACTGGTTACACATTCTACCGTTGGACTTGCGGCGTTTTAGTAGCAATGGGCCCACAGACGAAAACGGGATGTAACATTATTGTTATTTGTATGGGTAATTATAACTAACATTGACATCAATCCCTGTACAAAGTTGACAGGGCGTAACACCGAGATGTGATGGCAGGGGATTGGTGGTTGGGAATGAGGAGACCAGGATTAGGGGACAGAATGGGAAAGGGGCCATGGTGGTAAGACGGGACGTCGGCAAGAGTGAACAGAGGGGAGAACAGTGGATGAAGATATAATGGTACGTTAAGGAGGGAGCTGTGTGTGATGGAGGTGGAATAACAGGACTGGAACCCTTACCTGTCTGCGTGTTGGTGTGAATAATGTCCGCTCCACTCCATTAAGACTGGTATTATAATGGTTTTGCAATAGTACATTGACATTATGAAGTACAATTATAATGAAGAAATTATACCTGACATGAACGTATGTTTAATTGGTTAAGTCCATCAAATACCTGCAATACGGACACACCTTTCACACATCCTCATTGCTTAGTTTTGGCCCATGTCATTCCATTGAAAGGTATTTGATGTGAGAACACACGTTCTATTAGAATTAAAATGTGTTTCCACAGTAAAGCCCATTGAGCTAGAAAGCAAATTTTCAAGGGAGACCCGGCAAGCAGACAATATAAAAGCATTCCACAATTGAACAGATAAGTTACGATAGAAAGTGACCAGAGGCACGTACAGTTCAAAGGCTTGTATTCAATAAGGCACTTATTAACACTAGGAATTACAATACATAGATTCCATGTTAAACAATTAAACTCTCTAAAATCGATTCAAAGCTTTCGTGACTGCAGGGATTCATCTTCTTGGTTCTTTCGGTAAAGTCACGTAGAAGGGAAGTAATAAAATAATAAAAATAAAACATAATAATTCTTCATTATAATTGTACTTCATAATCTCACTGTACTAATGCTACTCCCTGCACCCTCCCTTGGTGCTGCTGATCCTGCATAATGCATGGGCATAATATGACTTTAAAACCCCCCCGCCCACCTCCTACGCATTTCCCATGAATATGCTAAATTCCTCTTGATATGCACATTCTTTTGTTAAGGCGCTCTTCTTCCACCTCCAACCCAGCTTATATATAAGCTCCTAGCTTGGCAGTGTCTCATTCTTCACCTGAAGACGGCTGCTTGCGTTGTAGCCGAAACGTCGTGAGAATTATTTTATTTTATTATGTTTTATTTTTATTATTTTATTACTTCCCTTCTACGTGACTTTACCGAAAGAACCAAGAAGATTTCACAACTCAATTCACACTCACGGACTCATATCGGTAGCTCACGCGATGGGTGCGCGTGCTTGGAACTGCCGTCCATGCAATGAGCGAATCCTCGCGCTGATTGGCTCTCGATGATTGGTCTGGAGGGGAATGATGGGCCGAGGCACGCGCGCGTAATAATGCCCCGTGAAGTGAGCTCCCCTCAATTGACTCTCAACAGACTCATATGGGAACCGTGATTGCATTAATGAGACGCCATGGCGTCGAACAAAAAATAGGCGCGCGTTCAGGAAGCGCCACCCATCCAATTAGTGAATCTGCACACTGATTGGCTCGCGATGATTTCCCCCCCCCCTCCCATGATTGGCCACGGATGGGAAGGAACGCTTGCGTGATTGTACCACGTGACGTGCGCTCCTTGTATATGAAGGAGAGCACAATCGGCACAGCGAATCTGCTTTTCCTGGAGTCGACTGCTCAACTAAGTGGTTATTGGCAGAGGTCGCAAACGGGTTTTGATTCCTTACCCATACCCGGCCGCACCAGGGTCGCAAACGGGTACCCGTACCCGGCCGTACCCTACCCATACCCTACCTGTACCCCGCCGGGTACGGTACGGGTATCGGGTTACCCGATTGCGACCTCTGGGATGAAGCCATGCTGCAGGCGCGGGTGGGTTGATTCTAGGAACTTGAATTGTGAGAAGAGACAAGACGTTGGGAAATGAGTGACAAACGGTGACTCACCAGTGACTCACGGCCTACCCGTACCCGACCAGCACCAGGGTCGCAAACGGGTACCCGTACCTACCCAATACCCATACCCTACCCGTACCCGGCCGTACCCGTACCCTACCCGTACCCGACCGGGTACGAGTAGGCTACGGGTATCGGGTTACCCGATTGCGACCTCTGGGATGAAGCCATGTTGCAGGCGCGGGTGGGTTGATTCTAGGAACTTGAATTGTGAGACGAGACAAGACGTTGGGAAATGAGTGACAATCACGGTGACTCACCAGTGACTCACGGCCTACCCATACCCGACCGCACCAGGGTCGCAAACGGGTACCCGTACCCGGGTATCGGGTACCCGATTGCGGCCTCTGGTTATTGGTGAGTGGAGATCCTAGAAGGATGGGATTTTTTTTTTTGCTGCGTTGCCCATTTTTACGACTATGTTGAACAATTTAACACGAAGGCTTTCGCGACCAATATCCATAAGAGGTTTTTTTTGGGTTAGATCGCGTAAATATATAAATGTTGTGTCGTCAAAACTCGCCACCAACCGACACAGACAACTAGTAAGGGTTGTTACCTAAACAGAACGTGAAAATTCGTCACTTTTACAGCACTAATAAATAGTGTAGTGTATAGTGTAGTGTACAAGTACAGTACACCGGTGTGTTGGAGAACAACGCCACAACATGTGCAATCTGAGTATGACGTTTCACCAGTAATTACAACCAGCTGCATTAGGCAACAGCCATATTTGTGGAGAAAAACTCCTGTTTCCTTCTTTAAATAAAGGGGTAGATGTGATGACATCACTTGTGAGCCTTTATTGCGTGAATTGAGGGGGGCAGGGATTAATTAATGCATGTAAATGACTATGGGTATGCATTGCAGCTTGGGTTAAATTTTGTAGTACTCAACGTTCATTAAGCATGCTCATTATGCAAGCCAAATGCTCTACCGCCTGCCGATTGTGTGCACTAAAATAGACGTCCCTGTTATTGTTCAACGGTAATCCCTGTTGAAGGATAGTGACCTTTATAGGTGTAACGGGTTCCGGAGACACTTGTAGAGGTAACTTCTGTATTACAATACAACACTCCAACAGTCCTGATACTCTGTTACAGCCTAGGTACACAGCCTAGGTACACAGCCTAGATACTCTACTCTGGCTACGCTCTGGAACACTCGCCCTCACAAGGTCGTAGAGTCGGGAGTTCCAGAGTCCCACCACTGGCTCTCACAGCATCCCAGGGTCTTCAGATGGCTGGTCGTGGGTCTTGGGTCTTGAGTTACAACTGGGCCCCGATCGTCCAGGGAGCTCTCCTTTTATGCCTGGTCCAACGAGGGGTGGGGCCGTGTGTGCCACTAGACATCCCACAGAGCACACACAGCCCCCCCCCCCCCACCGTTGGCGGCACCAAGAGGCTTAAGCGTCTGGACCCGCCTGAGAACCCAACGCCTGGTGCCAAGAGGCTTACGCGTCTGGCCCACCCAGGGACCCAGAGCCCCCAGCAGCCCCTCCCTTCTTATGTCACTACATTACCCACCTCTATGTAGCCTCCAGCCGTCCCGGCTGTCAATAATTAGAAAGTTTAAATTAACGAAAGGGAGAGAGAGAAAAAAAAATATGCGAGCCTCAACAGGAAAAGAAAAGAGAACAAGAAAGCAACCATAAATACCATAACCAACCTGTACAACTTTACACTATATACAAGCATCAATCAACAAAAAGGTGAAGCAATGACATGTGAACAAACGACCCGCGGCACACCTAGCCCTCCTCAGGATCCGCCTAGAAACCGGGGAATTAACAACAACAAATATACAGATTCCGACGTGTTGGATGCACAACCGACACCAGTAATCAAACCGAAATCACACAATCACCGCATGGATGGCAGGGATCCACACCACTCTGCCACCCTCCCATCCGTCAGGTGGTGAGAAGGCGAAGACCAACATGTCTATCACCCTTCTACACACACTTATCCGAACGTCTGTCTACGTCCCGGGTCGAAAAGTCGTACTTCAGGGCCGACCCATGTACTGGGCAAAGAAGTCGCACTTCAGGGCTGCTCCAGTATATACATTTTAAAAAAATATATATAAAATTTACATGACACAAACAAAATAAATCTGCCTGCACCTGTCCATAAATGGTGGCCGCACGCACGAACCGCATCTCCAAAAGGCATCCCGTGCTTGCGTCCCAGCAGCCCTCAATGAGGACCACCACCGACATTACATGTCAACCGTTAGCACCCCCCGCCTTTCCAATGTGGCGTCTCCATCCTAAAACCGCGCACGTCGGCCATATCGGTGGGGCTTCAACCCAGTCTCTCTCCAAGACTCGCATCGCAGCATATAGCTGTACCGACCGAGCTGAGACCCAATCTCTCTCCAAGACTCGCATCGCAGCATATAGCTGTACCGACCGAGCTGAGACCCAACCTCTCTCCAAGACTCGCATCGCAGCATATAGCTGTACCGACCGATCTGAGACCCAATCTCTCTCCAAGACTCGCATCGCAGCATATAGCTGTACCGACCGATCTGAGACGACCCATCGTTCACTCCCTGCACAACATGCACCCTAACAACTGAGGGATACAGTCCCAACGTAACGGGACAACTACACCTGAACACCACGAATCTCCAGCCCACTGTTTCAACGCGCCTCGGAGTGTTTCAATCTCCGGGCCGTCAGGGCGAGCCTACTGCTCCAGACGCACCACGGAGGGTCTCAACCTCCGGGCCGTCAGGTCAAGCCGTCAGCTACTCCATGACGGGACCACACTCTCCGAGCCATGTGAGCACACAGCCCACTAGGCTAGACATGCCACGGAGTGTCTTTATCTCCGGGCTGTCAGGTCAAGCCGTCAGCCATAGCATGACGGGACCACAACTCTCGTGTTAGACACGCAACACCTGCTGGTCCATCCTGGTCAGGATCTGCACCCCAAGATATTTGAGAGCCAGCCTGACAATTCCAAATCCTTGGCAGCATGTCATCATCTCAAGATAAATGCCCCATACAGTCTATACATCGTTAACAATGACAGCACAAGCTATACATTAACAATCACGAACAAAGCTCAATACAAACCATACATTGTTAACAATCACAAGCAAAGTTTCACACACACATTGACAACACTCACGAGCGAAGCTCCACACAGTTTACCCAACAACAGTCACGACTCCCCGACGACAATGAAGAAAATGTCAACAAAAAAATCATTAATCCGGAGCGCGTAAATGTACGAAATGTCAGGGGCCTGGTCTCCCGACCTCCAACTTTTGGCCAGAGCAGCAAAGGCGGCGACCAGCGTGTCGGTCAATGTGCCGGCCCCGGCGCTGGTTACAGTAAGAATGGCGCCCTCACTGTCCGGTCGCGGCGCTGATGACGCGGTATGCTAGGTTGAAGCCAGCTGTCGTCCGGCAGTGAAGGTCGCAGCGCTGATGACGCGGCCCCGTCGGGTTGGCCCACGCTGGGCCCGGAAGTGACGTCGCTCCCAGCGGTCATTGCTCCCCCGGCAGAAGTGACGACACACCCGAATGTATTTGCGGCGGGAACGGCTGCCATCTTTGTGTGGGAGCCAGCGGAATGGCGCGGCCGCTGCGCCACCTCTCTCCCTCCTGCCTCCGCCTGTGAGCGACGCATGTCGTCTAGGATGGAAACGGTGGCGTGGAGCAGCTCGGTGAGGCGAAGCAGCGTTTCCTCCATTGCTGCTCCCGACGCTGGAGGAGGATCGGCAGGTGTGGTGGACGACTAGCTCAGCCGGCGGTGCGGCGTCGTTGTCGGCCCGAGTTGGCTGCCCCGTCGCCGCTTGCTCTTCAACATCGCCATCAGGACTGAAGGTACGTGGCTCACCTCTTGTCTCCATTGCCACTTCTGATGCCAAATGTAACAGGTTCCGGAGACACTTGTAGAGGTAACTTCTTTATTACAATACAACACTCCAACAGTCCTGATACTCTGTTACAGCCTAGGTACACAGCCTAGGTACACAGCCTAGATACTCTACTCTGGCTACGCTCTGGAACTCGCCCTCACAAGGTCGTAGAGTCGGGAGTTCCAGAATCCCACCACTGGCTCTCACAGCATCCCAGGGTCTTCAGATGGCTGGTCGTGGGTCTTGAGTTACAACTGGGCCCCGATCGTCCAGGGAGCTCTCCTTTTATGCCTGGTCCAACGAGGGGTGGGGCCGTGTGCGCCACCAGACATCCCACAGAGCACACACAGCCCCCCCCCCCCCCCCCCCGTTGGCGGCGCCAAGAGGCTTAAGCGTCTGGACCCGCCTGAGAACCCAACGCCTGGTGCCAAGAGGCTTAAGCGTCTGGCCCACCCAGGAACCCAGAGCCCCCAGCAGCCCCTCCCTTCTTATGTCACTACATAGGCATGCATTTAAACAATGTATAATTTAATGATTTGCTGCCACTCGGCACCAAGTTGGTAGCTAAATGTGAAAGAAGCGCTGCAAATGAACGGTTACAATGATGCACACATCATCAAGGCATTGAATGCCAAAACCAAATCAAATAACACGAGCATTGAAACTGCCCAAGTAATTAAAACGATCAAAATACCATACATTGCGGGAGTAACTGAAAACCTAGCCAGATGTTTGGAAAAACAAAACATCCGAGTCAGATTTGGCACAGTACATAAAATACATAAATTAATATCTGTAACAAAAATGTATTACCGAAGCTATCTACAGAAGGTATAGGATTAATTGCACTTGTGGCAAATGATATGTTGGGCAAACAGGACGAATGATCAGCACGAGACTAAAAGAAGAGAGAAATATTAAATACTCCAAAATACAACTGTCAACAGTAGCAGAACACGCGTGCCAACAAGGACACTCAATTGATTTTGATAATGTTGAAGTTCTGTGCAAAACTAGCTACTACTGGCCAAGACTAATTAGAGAATATATCGAAAAGAAATTTAACCGTTCGTATGGCTACCGACTTGGTGATGCATAGAAACTAATAATCAAATAATACATCGTTTAAATGCACGCCTATACAGGTCACTTTAATTGGCATTACCATTGGTATGGCTATTTTAATACACACTGGACAGGAAGGACAAGGTGAAATGGCTTGCATAATGTGCGTTGACTCATTAATCCCCCTCCCCCGCCCCCAGATGTGCTGAGCACACTTCTGCGCCTCTATATAAAGAACGAAAAGGTTGACTTCTCCTACAGGCCAATCACCACGAGTCAATCACTGCAAGGATTCGCTCATTGCACGGGTGGCAGTTTCGCGCACGCGCGCCCATTGTGTGAGGCGCCGTTCATGAGCAAAGCTACTGGCACGCGCCTCGTTAATGCAATCACGGTCCCGATACCAGGCCGTGAGAGTCAATTGAGTTATGTATTCAAGTTTATTTTTTATTTTTAACATGACCCACACGTAAAAGGTCAAATTAGCCTCGCAACCATCGCCGTCTTGTAATTCACATTGTTAATAAGTGCTTCATTGAGTATAGACATTTGAACTGAACGTGCCTCTGGATATATTTTCTGTAACTCATTTGTTCAATTGTGGAATGCTTTGATATTGTCTGCTGGTGGGTCTCCTTCAAAAATGATATTTTGAGCCAATAGGCTCTACTTTAGAAATACACTTCTCATTCTGATTTGATGTTTTACAGGTAGGAACAACAGTTCCACACTGCCCACCAGGGATTATTTGTCTGTCTGTCGTGCATGGCCCCGCCCCACCAGAGCCCTCCCATTGGCTCGCGGGCGCTGACCAATGGGAGCGGTGGGTTGGTAGAGGGGGTGGTTAGTGGTTGGGGGGGGGGTTAGTGTTGGGGGGGGGTAGTGGTGGGGGAGGGGGGCACCGCCGTGACCCGGGCCAATGAGCAGACACAAAATGGAACTGGGGGAGGGTAGCTCCATTCATAAAATGGAAACCTTGAAAAGAAAAAAGCGGATCTTTTTTCCTCGTGTTTCTTTCAACATTCCCAGCCTTAACGTGATTCAGTTGGGGGTGACAGGGGTGAGGCTGGGTGGAGAGGGGAGGGTGGGGAGGGGTGGAGAGGGGAGGGTGGGGAGGGGTGGAGAGGGGAGGGTGGTGAGGGGCTGGGTGGGGAGGGGTGGCTGGATGGGCAGGGGAGGGTGGGGAGGGGCTGGGTGGGGAGGGGAGGGTGGGGAGGGGCTGGGTGGGGAGGGGAGGGTGGGGAGGGGTTGGGTGGGGGGTGGGAGGAGTGGGGCTGGTCACCCCGTGGTGCCCTTATAAAACTCAACGTTTAACCTACTCACTACACTATACACGACACACTTATACAGGTAGGAACAACAGCTTCCACACCGCCCACCAAGGATTATTTGTCTGTCTGTCGTGCACAAATGTGCTGTCCAACCAAGTTCCTACCTGTCCACTCCGAAGGAACGTGTTTTCTGACGTCAAACACCTTTAAATGGAATGACATGACCTAAAACTACGTAATGAGGACGTGTGGAAGGTGTGTCCATCTTGCAAATATGTAATAGACGTAACAGATTAAACATACGTTGATGTCTGGTCTAATTTCTTCATCAGAATGTGACCTTATAATCTCGCTGTACTATTGCAAAACCATTATGCTTAATGATGGTTACCAGTCTTAATTGGGTGGAGCAGGTATTCTTCAAGCCAACACGCAGACAGTAAATGGTTCCAGTCCCTTTTCCACCTCCATTACACACAGCTCCACTCCTTCATGTCCAGTTCTCTCCATCCACAGCGATCGCCCCTCTATCATTCCCTCTCGTTACACAGCTCCTCAATCTCCTGCCTTCACGTCTCAGAGTTACTCCCGGTAATGTCGGTCCAGGGATTGCTGTCAATGTTTTATAATTAACCGCAATAAGAAAAATAATGTTCGGTCCCTTTTACGTTGTGGTTTTAGTTGCCACGAAATGGCAGCAAGTGCAACTGTGGGATTGGTAGTGAAACTTGGTTGTGCAACTAATAGAAGGTGCATATTCACACCGAAAGTATTAGTCGATGTTAATCTCGTCATTTGACCATTGCGAGCATTTAAAATTCCTAATTGGTTAAGAATTGCAATCCAAATTGACGTGCACCTGATCACGTGACCATGTAGAGGCAACCGTTGTAAAATGCAGTAGACGTATTTATAAAGGTAAAAGTGTCAATCCAGCGAAGTTACAATTTTGAGCAACTAATGTAGCAACTGAAGTGTAACGCAGAGACAATTTTTAAAGGGAGAGTCACCATGCACTACATGACAATGTCTCACGTCAGGGCACAAGGTCATAAGGCAGAGCTGTACATTGTTAAAGAACGAGCAATGTTGTTGGTCATTCTTTGAAACCGCTTCCCTGCATAATTATAAATGAGACCTAGGAGCAAGAATAACGAAATGCCTTGTGACAAGTCAATCTTTACTATTATCCACCAACAGGCAGCCATTTTGGAATGTATTGCTCATCTCTAAATACAATCCTATTTTATAATGGTGCATAGCATGGTCATTTGACAAAGCAAAAATCCAGTGGCAATATACCATGCCACTAACCCACCATTTCAAGAATGGGGAACTGGATATGAAAGCTCAATGGAACTACAAAATAAGCCCTGCCAAGAACCACAGCAAATGGTGAAATAAAGGTCTGAAGTAGTCAATGAGTAAAAATGTAAAATCCTTACATGCAACCACAACCATGCAGAGAAAATTGCAGTGCAATGCAGAAGGCTTTTATTCGCAGTCAGCCACAATTATTCTTTCAGAACATCGGATCAAAAACGGTACAAAATGCTGCTCTATTTCTCAGTAGCACGGGCAGTCATTTTGGTGTAGGTGAGCCCCTTGTAGACGCCACGCAGGGGAACGTCAAAGAGAGCACCGTTCATGCAGGTGATGCGCAGCAGGGCCGTGTACGGGAGGTCGATGTTTGCACGCCCGATGTTGGCGACAACGGTAACAGTCTTGTGCGGAGGAACAGAGACGGGGAACGTGAGCGTTTCCATCCGCTCCTCCGTGTTCTCGATCTTGTACGTGCTCGAAGAGCCCACGGTGAAGCTGAAGCCCGTCTCCACCTCCACGACCTCAGGGATGCCTGCCGAGACAGTCAGGCTGAAGGTGAACTCGATGCTGTTGGTTGTCGACCACGATGACGTTTTGGTTATCTTCTTGGAGCTCTGGAAGGTGTGAGACTGCATGATGCTGGTGGCGTTTATGTACTCCATTTCTTTAATCTCCTCCATCTGCACGTTAGGCAGAACCTGGTGCATAGTTGGGTAGTTCATGTTCTGGATCACCGACGATTTTATATCATTGATGAAAAGGAAGCCCATGGAGTCGATGTCAGCCCCCTCTCGGCCCACAACACCCAAGCAGACGCCAGAGCCCACGTCGATCTTGTACTCGGTCTTGAGCCCCCAGTCCGTCATCTTGGCAAAGAACTCGCGGTTGCGGCTCGTTCTGAACTTGATGGCACCCAGACGCGTGCCGGCCCCATTGCCCCACAGGGAGAGCTGCGACATGAACTCGCCCGACTGGAATTCAAACTGCTGAGCAGAGAAGTCCACGGTGCCGAATGTCTGCCTACGCCCGTCAGTCAGCCACACCTCCACGCCCCTCACTTGCCAGCCTCCAACGCTCACGGAGAGTTTCTGCAGCGTGGCGGCATTGCTCCTCCCATCAAACGTGAACGCATTTCCACCTTGGCCTCCAATGATGTGCAGCGTAAGCGGGTAGGACATTATGGCAACCTGGAACAGACAAAGGATAGAATGGCAAGAATGTTTAAAGCCCAACGACATTATGGTTGTCCGAGTATAAACAAGCATTAGTACAGTGCGCCATAGAACGTACTATTTTCAAAGTTGAATATTTTGCAATTCAGGTCTGTAAACCATTGGGCACCATATTAATACCCAAAAGACATTCCTTTCGTGTTCATCATTATAGTTGTGGTTTCGCAATTTGGAAATTAAAATAAGCAAACTTCAGGTCAACCATTTGATTGTTATTTTGCTTATGCAAGATTGCTCTGCACAAAGTGCACGCGTGTGATCCCACAACTGAGCAATTAACAGTTAAACTTCAGCACAAGAGTGCATGCTCATGGAATTGTGGGGCATTATTGGTGGCCAGGAGTATCAAAAAGAATTAACTCTACCTCGTCTTCCTACATTAACCAGCAGGATATACAGTACAGGCCCATTCCACAACCTTCAAGCCACACGGCCACAGTAACCCATCTAGCATTGGCAATGTAAGAGGGCTGCACGTGTCACGTACAGAGCAGTAGCACAGATACCTTTTTCTTTCCACGAATAATCAAAAGCTCGGAGACGATCCAGGCACTTGGCTGCAGTCGACCTACACGGGTTGTAGCAACAGAAGCAGATGGGTTAAGGTGGGGAGGGGGGAACCGGATTAGTCCTATAATATAAGAACCAAATATCAATACGCAGATCGCCCAGACAAAACCCATCCTGGCTCAAAGATGCCTAGTAGAGGTCTTTTAGAGTGTAGGCACAATCCAGACCAGTCATTTAGGCATCGAATCAGATTAGGGTTAAGGCAATACAAGATAATACGGTTTGTAAACTTGTCAAATTAGAAAGTCTCAAACATTCAGGAGGCAGACCACAATTCAAAAAACGGAATTCGGAGAACTCCCATGAACTGCAATTCTAATGTTGCAGGGTTTTTAGCTTCCTCCATGAAACCCTCAGATTTCAGGTCAGTTTAAAACAAGTTTCCCCAGTGGATAGGCACACTATGCAAATGAACCAAATTACAGCAGATTCTCAACCGCGGAAATTATCCGTGGTAGGTGAGATTTAGAAACGGTACTGCAGGGATGGTTAGAGAAAAATGCAAGGAGAAAAACTGCGAATTTTTTAAAAGATCATGCAAACCATTAAACGGCAAACAGCACCCAGTTAATGTGTCTAAAGACAAAGAGGAGCAACTTACATTTTTCGTGAGCACTTTACAAATGGGTTGAAAAGGTCAAAGCAACAACTGCACCAAAATCGTATTCAGCGAGGCACCACACCTACCTCAAGAGTCAACTCCGTGAAGCGCAGATATTCTGTGTTGGTTCTGCCCTCCTTTATATACAATGGAGCACACATCACGTGGTACAATCACGTGGGCGTGCCTTCCCATCACTGGCCAATCGTGGGGGTGGGAGGGATAAGGCAATTATCGCGAGCCAATCAGCGCGAGGATTCACTAATTGGATGGGTGGCGCTTCCTGCACGGCGCGCCCATTTTGTGTGGGCAGCCGTTAATAAGCCGAGCCACGCGCGCTGACGCCTCATGAATGCAATCACAGTTCGCATATGAGTCTGTTGAGAGTCCATTGAGCGAGCTCATGTCACGTGGCATTATTACGCACGCGTTCCTCCATCCATCTTCCTCTCCAGGCCAATCACTGCGAGCCAATTACCACGAGGATTCGCTCATTGCATGGGTGGTCGTTCCGCGCACACGTGCCCATTGTGTGAGCCGCCGTTTATCAGCCGAGCTACTTACAAGCGCCTCTTTAATGCAATCACGGTCCCGATACGAAGCCTTGGTAGTCAATTGATTCAAGTTATTTTTAGAGTTTTTGTTTAAACTTTTTAACATGGCCCGAAAGTACAAGGTCAAATTAGCCTCACTATCATCGCCATCTTGAAATTCATAGTGTTGATGAGTGACATATTAAGTAATGACCTTAGAACTGTACGTGCCTTTGGTCACTTTATATCGTTACTAGTTTAACGTGTAGGCTTTCGTGACCAATACCATCCATATACAAGTTTTTTTTATTAGATTGCGTAAATTTATAAATGCGTCATGAAACCTGCCAGCATCTTACAAAGCCAATTATTAAGGTTTCTCACGTGAACACAACATGCCAATTCGTTACTCGTACAGCACAAAGGTGGATTGGAGAGCAACGCCACAACATTTACAATCCGAGTACAACGTTTCGCCAATCATTATAACTAGCTGCATCAGGCTGCCAGACAGATTTGTGGATAAATCCTCTTGTTTCGTTCCTTAAATAAATAGGTAGATGTGATGACATCACTTGTGAGCTCTTCTTGCGCGAATTTAGGGGGATGGGGTTAGGAATGCGTATAAATGATTACGGGTATCCATTACAAGTTGAGTTATTTATCTGCTACTCCACGTACATTAAGCATGCTGTCTATGCAAGCTCATTGCTCTTGTTCCTACTGTCGTTTGTGTGCACTAAATAGATGTCCCTGTTATTGTTCATCGGTGATCCCCGTTGAAGTATGGTGACCTGTATCGGCATGCATTTAAACAATGTGTTATTTGATTATTCGCTTCCAAGAAGCACTCAGTTTGTAGCTATCCGAACGGTTAAATTATTTTTACTTCTATCAATCTCTATAGATTCTTGAATTAGTCTTGGCCAGTAGTAACTAGTGTTGCACTCTTTTAACTAATTTGTCCAATTGTGGAACACTTTGATATTGTCTGCCGGCCGAGTTTCCCTCGAAAAATTAGTGGTGTTAAACCTTTATTGCTGGGATAAGTAGGCCACGCCCTTCAGGATAGACAGGCACGCGATTCAATTTGCAGTCACGTGACCACTGGACGGGGACTTTCAGGAGGAAGATTCTGTAGAAGGGCCAATCGTGACACCACCGTGTCGACATTACAGGAGTCCGTTGGTGTACTCGTGTGCCTCACAAATGGACAGATGCCCTTTCTGGATCCTCGTCAACCTCTCCAAGTCCTGGTGTGCATGTGGCCAGTGTTGGGAGCGAGAGGCATATCGCAGTTGATAAGATCACGCAGCAGAATCCGGGAAAACAAAGCAGAGTGCTTCCCGAAACGTTTATATCGTCAGTTGATGACAACCATGTCCTCAATAACAATTGCAGCCAGGAAATATCAAGGCACAGGTCACAATAGCCTGGTAAGGAAACCTGGTCACACTTACCATTCTAAAAGGTCAAGCATTGGAATCCCGATTGACGCGACCCCTGATCGTGACCATGGAGAAGGAGTCATTTAAAAAAAAAATGCAATCACTACGTTAAGCTCTGTACCAAGGTACTAATCCATGCGAGATCTATTTATGGAAAAACAATTGAGCAACAAATATGGTCAAGGTTGTAGGTAGAGGTGGTGTTAATGCCGTAACAATTGGAGGGAGCTCGATGCATTCTATACGTGCCTTGTTCAGACCTCTACAGGGCATAAGCCAGAGCAACTCAGTGTCAAAAAGCAATATGTTTGGTCGCCCTTTGGAGAAAGTATTTCTTTGCACAATTGAGACACGCATTGCTCCCCACAGCAAGTGTGGCCTCATAAGTCTTGCAAATGTTTGAACAGCGACGGTCCCATTCATTCTGTATGGTTATTTGCCAGGTGGGGTACAATGGCCGGCGACCGTTTCGTAATTTAATCCCGAGCTCCAAATGAAATTCTATTCGATGCTCTACATAGCATTGTAATTTGACAATACTGAAACCTAGTGGAAATACACCATGCCAAACCAACCCAGGTCAAGAATGGCAATGTGGGAGCTTGTGAGCAGCGTGGACCTACTATAGGCCTGTTGGCCAGTGAAATGCCCATGTCTGTAAACCCTTAAACCGAAAGAAAAAAGCAAAATAAATATTCCTTACATGGAGACCAAAAAACACGAAAAAGGCAAAAACTGCAATGCAGAAAGCATTTATTCGTAGTCGGCCACAATTATTCTTTCAGAACATTTGATCAAAACCTGTACAAAATGCTGCTCTATTTCTCAGTAGCACGGGCGGTCATTTGGGTGTAGGTGAGCCCCTTGTAGACGCCACTCAGGGGAACGTCAAAGAGAGCGCCGTTCATGCAGGTGATGCGCAGCAGGGCCGTGTACGGGAGGTCGATGTTTGTGTAGGTGATACGCGCTGACAGTAGGGATCGTGTGGCAGTGCGTGGTGATTGGCTGTGTCGGTGATGCGCGCTGACGGTGAGGGATCATAGGGCAGCGCGGGGTCATGGGTTATGTGGTGGTGATTGGCTGTGTGTTGGTGACGCGCTGACAGGGAGTGATCGTGTGGCAGCGCGGGGCGATTGGTTGTGTGGTGGTAACACGCGCTGGGAAAACAGATCGTAGGAACAGCGCGTCGTGATTGGTCGGCTAGTGGGTGCTCACATCGCGGTCCGCATAGACTCCGTCTCCTCGGGAGCGGAGGGCTATATAATGCGGTGCGCGCGGGCGCTCGAGGAGTTGGTGACCAGTGAAGACAGAAGACGGAGAAGGAAGAGGTAGGGCCCTGAGACCCCTAGTCCCGCTGTCCTTGTAAGGGCCGGGACCCTGTGTGGCTCAGAGGCGGGACCTTGGGACCCGGGGCCGGACGTCCGTGTGAGGGCCGGGCCGCGGGACCCAATCCCAAGCTGGGGTGGGTCTGTAGGTTCCCCTGGGAGCTACGGGGCTGGAGAGCCCGTGTGTGTGTAGCCGGGTGGAACGTGTAGCGTGAGCTGTAGTGTCCACACGTGTTATTGTGGCAAAGGAAGAGCTGTAGTGTTCCACACGTGTCATTGTGCCCAAGAGAAGAGTTAATAAAGTGTGCTACCCGTCAAGTGGTCTCCCGCTGTAATTTACAATACTACATTTGCACGCCCGATTTTGGAGACAACGGTGATGATCTTGTGCGGAGGAACAGACGGAACGTGAGGGTTTCCATCCGCTCCTCAGTGTTCTCGAACGATCAAGGAACAGAGGGCAAGGGTCACAATGGTCTAGGGTTAGGAAACCTGGTCACTCCACCCTTGCAAGAATTTACAATTCCTAACACAAGTTAATCATTGGAATCCAGATTGACGTGCACCTGGTCACAGTGTAGAGGACTAGTCGACAACATGACCATGTAGGGGAAACTGCTGTAAAACTGCAATCGCCATGCTAAAGTAACGAAGTGTCTATCCAGCAAAGTTGCAACCCCGGAAAACACAATTGCGAGCAACTAATGTTGTTACTGTGAAGTTTAACGCCGCGAAACATTTTTTTTAAAGGGCGAGTCCATGCACTACATGTGCCCTGACACGAGACCTTGGTCAAGGTCACAAGGCAGAGCTGCACATTGTTAAAGAATGAGCAAGTGTTGGTCATTCTTTAAAACTGCGTCCCTGCATAATTCTTAGCGATACATACATTGCTACCTGGGAACAAGAAAAATGTAGTGTGCTTCGTAACATATCTGTTAAATGGTTGGACATGGACATTTCAATCGAATCTGTACTGTTAACCACAGCAGGGCATGATAGCAGGCGGACGCTGAGAAATGTATTGCCCATCTCGAAATACAATCCTTTTTAAAAGGTGGTTGCATAGCATGGTCATTTGACGATCCTAAATCTAGTTAACAAGTTCCTTTGGAGTAGGCAGGTAGGACCTCGGTTGGATAGCGCATTCGTGCACGGCAGAAAGACAAATAATCCCTGGTGGGAAGTGTGGAACCTGTTGTTTCTACCTGTAAATCATACCATGCCACTAACCCACCGTTTCAAAAATGCAATGCAGAATAGAGGATATGACGCTCAATGCTTTGGTTCTTTCGGCAAAGTCACGGTGAAAAAAAAAAAAAAATCCAAAGAGTATGGATCCTTGCAGTCACGAAAACGTCTAATCTAGAACGATATGAAGCTCAATGCAACTACAAAAATCACTGCCAGCAAATGGTGAAATATCCATGTCTATAAAGATTAGAATCTCGTAAAAATGTAAATTCCTTACATACAAAAACACGCAAAGAGAAAATTGCAGTGCAATGCAGAAGGCTTTTATTCGTAATCAGCCAAAACTATTCTCAGAACATTTGATCAAACACGGTACAAAATGCTGCTCTATTTCTCAGTAGCACGGGCAGTCATTTGGGTGTAGGTGAGCCCCTTGTAGACGCCACGCAGGGGAATGTCCAAGCGAGCACCGTTCTTGCAGGTGATGCGCAGCAGGGCCGTGTACGGGAGGTCGATGTTTGCACGCCCGATTTTGGCGACAACGGTGACGGTCTTGTGCGGAGGAACAGAGACAGGGAACGTGAGAGTTTCCAGCCGCTCCTCAGATTCCGCCAATGCGTGCGTGGTCTCCGAACTCACGGTGAAGCTGAAGCCAGTCTTCACATCCACGACCTCAGGGATGCCTGCAGAGACCTCCAGGCTGAACGTGAACTCGATCTTGTTGGTTGTAGACCACGATGACGTTTTGGTTATTTTCTTAGAGGTCAGGAAGGTGTGAGACTGCACGACGCTGGTGTTGTTTGTATACTTTAGGTCTTTAATCTCCTCCATTTGCACGTTGGGGCGAACCTGGTGCAAAGTTGGATAGTTCATGTTCTGGATCACCGACGACTTTACATCATTGATGAAAAGGAAGCCCATGCAGTCTATGTCGGCCCCCCCTCGGCCCCCAACGCCCAAGCAGATGCCAGAGCCCACGTCGATCTTGTACTCGGTCTTGAGCCCCCAGTCCGTCATCTTGGCAAAGAACTCGCGGTTGCGGTTCGTTCTGAACTTGATGGCACCCAGACGCGTGCCAGCCCCATTGCCCCACAGGGAGAGCTGCGACATGAACTCGCCCGACTGGAATTCAAACTGCTGAGCAGAGGAGTCCACGGTCCCGAATGTCTGCCTACGCCCGTCAGTCAGCCACACCTCCACGCCCCTCACTTGCCAGCCTCCAACGCTCACCGAGAGTTTCTGCAGCGTGGCCGCATTGCTCGTCCCCATCAAAAGAGAACGCAGTTCCACCTTGGCCTCCAATGATGTGCAGCGTATATGGGTACGACATTGTCAACCTAGAACAGACACAAGCAAGGGAGAGCATGACAAGCATGTTTCAAGCCCAACCCATTATGGCTGCATTACTAGCATTTAAATAAACAGAATTACTGCAATTTACTAGCAACTGGAGTTCCGTGTACCAGTTTATATATTTAAATACTTTTGAAAAGTTGAAAAAAAAACTAGGGGGCACCAAAGTGCACAATAGCCATTTCACATGTATATCAGAGTAATTTATTGCATCAACTTTTTGCACGTTTGCAAAGTAAACCTAATTTTAACATCGTCAAAATCATTACCGTTCTAGATTTAATAATTTGTGTAAGCAAGACAGCAAAGTGCATCACAATTAACAATTAGGCCTTTCAGGCACAAGTGTGCGTGCTTTTGGAAGTGGGGCATTTTGAGGCAGGGGAGTAGCTAAAAAAACACAACTGCATCTTACTTTATAATCTACCTACTACAAAGTGGAATATAAATAAGTATAACCCGTAAAAACAAAGTTTTTTACTATAAATCCTTTATATGCGTGGCAGCGAACTTAATATAAAGGATTTAAAAAATATATATGCCTGTGGAGGACGCGGGGATCGATCCCGCGACCTTTGGCATGGGAAGCGAGGGCGCTACCAACTGCGCTACTCCGCCACGGCCTGTGGAGGGGTTACGCTCTGGGCTCTTATACTGTGACGTTCAGCCAAAGTGATAAATGTGTTATATTTGAATATATGTAAAATATTTTTTTTTGCCTAAAAAGTATACAATTTTGGGAATTTTTTTCACGAACATTGTCTGGCACAACGAGTCTGTGGAAAATGTCAGCTCGATTGGATCACGGGAAGTGTGTTAAAAAACGACCGAAAGATTTGCACGGTCGTAAGCAAGCGAACTTAATATAAAGGATTTAAAAAAGGTATGGAACGTTCCACACCACCACAGTAGGCCATCATGCAGAGGTGGCAATCCAAAAAGGGCTGCACGCATCTCATTGAAGAGTGGTAGCGCAAACCTTTTTCTCACTCCAAAAAACGAAAGCTCGGACAGGTGACCCAGGCACTTGGATGAAGCGGACCTGCATAGTTCGTAGGCACAGAAGCAGTTGGGTTAAGGTGGCAAGGAAACCAGATTAAAGCCGACAATCTAATGACAAACATAGAGTTGAGAATTCCCAGTAACTGTGAATCAAAGTTTAAAGGGCCGTCAGCTTCTTCCATACAACTCTGATGATTACAGGTCAGTAAAACGGAAATAGTTAAGCAATATTCTACGAAGCCATCTTTTTTTACATTAGACTGAACAGCCGGAATTATGGCAGGTGAGAATTTATAAACGGTACAAAATAGGCATGGGTATAAGAATATTGCAGGGAGATGAAACCGGCTAATACAAGAAAAATATATCGTGCAACCGACACAAGCCCACCTGTTGATAGAAGGGAAAATTAGGTAAACAATCGTTTCAATGCAAACTTTATTTGGCACAAAGTAGAAAACGTACCGACACCAAAATTAAAATCAAATGGTGTTTAAAAAGTGGTTGTCTTGCATAAAAGAAAACGTCGAAAAAAGGTAGGTGTCATTAATTCGTGTACATTTTAGTTTAACTGCGATAAGAGTACAATGTGCGGGACCTGGACAAGGTTTTTTTTTAAGGTAAACTTGAATAGTCATGCGCGCCGAGTGAATGTAGACATCTTCAGCCCGTTAGGCTTCAAAGATCAGAAGATACTAATGCTCAGTCAACTAAAAAAAAAAAGTCCATAAAAGACAAAACAGAATAAAAGTTAGAAAAAAAAGACAACCCACACGATCCCAACATGGCCTGAAAAGGGGTACAACTGTAAAACCTAACGCAAGCCGCGCACTCTAGACGCCCCACCCACCACTTACCTAAGCAGCCTACCCCGTGAAGAGCAGATTAAGCGCGCCATCTGCTCCGTCCTTTATATCGGGGAAGCCCACGTCACGTGGTACAATCACGCGGGTTTGCCTTCCTATCACTGGCCAATCATGGGGGTCGGAGGGAGAATGCAATCATCACGAGCCTGGCACTTTCTTCACGCGTTCCTAGTTTGCGTGAGACTCCGTTAACGAGATGAGCCACGCGCGCGAGAGCCTCATAGACGCAATCACGGTTACCATACGAGTCTGTTGATAGTCCATTGACGGAGCTCACATCACGTGACATAATTACGCGCGCGTGCCTCCGCCCATCTTCCCCTGCAGGCGAATCACCGCGAGCCAATCGCCGGGAGGATTCGCTCATTGCACGGGTGGCAGTTTCGCGCATGCGCGCCCATTGAGTGAGGCGTCGTTCATGAGCCGAGCTACTGGCACGCGCCTCGTTAATGCAATCACGGTCCCGATTCCAGGACGTGAGTCAATTGAGTTGTGTATTCAAGTGATTTTAAAGTTTGTTTCTCTTTAACATGGTCCATACGAAAAAGTTCAAATTAGCCTCGCTACCATCACCATCGATATTTCGTGTAGTTGATAAGTGCCTTATCGATTATAGACCTTTGAACTAAACGTGCCTCTGGATACTTTTTGGTAACTCATTTGTTCAATTGTGGATTGCTTTGATATGTCTGCTGGCCGAGTCTCCCTTGAAAATGAGCTTCTGAGTCAATGGGCTATTTTTGAAAATAAACTTCTCGTGCTGATTTGATGTGTTTTCTGATATCAAACACCTTCAAATGGAATGACATGAGCCAAAACTCCTTAATGAGGACGTGTGAAAGGTGTGTCCATCTTGAATGGATGTAATAGACGTAACAGATTAAACATACGATAATTTCTGGTCTAATTTATTGATTAGAATATGACTTTATAATGTCACTGTACTATTGCCTCCGCCCCCCTCTGTCTATTTAAGGCCACCCCACAGAGACGATCACCCCTCTCTGTACCTGGGTTGCTCTCTCTATGTATCTTGGTGATATCTGTCTGCTTATATGTCTGTCTATAGTTTTCTGGTTAGATTCTATGTCGCTATTTCATTATACCTGATGATGATTGCTTGTGTTGCAATCGAAACGTCGTATGCTATTATTTAATTTATTAATTTATCTTTATACGTGACTTTACCGAAAAAAACAAAGAATAATTCCCATAATAAAGCTTAATGATGGTTTCCTGTCTGAATAGGGTGGAGCGGGCATTCTTCACACCAACATGCAGACAGTTAAGGGTTCCGGTCCCGTTATTACACCATCACACATTGCTCCACTCGTTCATGTAAAGTTATCTCTCCATCCACAGCGCGCTCCTCTCTTTACTCTTGCCGGCGGCCCCTCTTTCATTCCCTCTCCTCACACGTCTCCTCAATCCCAGCCACCAATCTCCTGCCTTCACATCTCGGAGTAAGTCTCGGTAAACTCGGTACAGGTATTGATGTCAATGTTATTTATAATTAACCGCAATAGTAAGAAAAATACTATTCTTGGTTCTTTCGGTAAAGTCACGTATAAGGGAAATAATAAAATAATAAAAATATAAAACAATACAAATTCTCACGACGTTTCGACTGCAACACAAGCAATCGTCATCAGGTGTAAAATCCACAGCAAAAACTTTTTTCAAATTTTCAAGAAACGTTTTTCAAATTTTCTTGCTGTGGATTTCACACCTGATGATGATTGCTTGTGTTGCAGTCGAAACGTCGTGAGAATTTTTATTGTTTTATATTTATATTATTTTATTATTTCCCTTTTACGTGATTTTACCGAAAGAACCAAGAATATGAATCCCTGCAGTCACGAAAGCTTTAAATCAAAATTTTATTAAAAAATAATGTTCGGTCCCTTTTCGTTTGTGGGCTCAGTTGCCACTAAATGCCCGAGAGTGCAACTTTGGGATTGATAGTGTAACCAGTGCGGTTGAGTAACTAATAAATGGTTAATCTGAAATATTGTTAGTCGTTGTTAATGCTTGTGAATGTTGCTGGGTTAGGATTGACAGAGGATAAATGGGTGGTATGGCTAGGCCACGCCATTCAAACTTAGAATAGGCAGGCACGTGATTCAATCGCAAGTCACGTGACCATTGGACAAAGATTTTGAAGAGAAAATATCGGTATGGGGTAGTGGGCAATTTTGATGCCTGCACATCGATATTATAGGGGTCCATACTCTTTGGTTCTTTCTGTAAAGTCGCGTCGGTAGAAAAAATATACATCACGACGTTTCGATAGAAACACAAGCAATCGTCCTCAGGTGAAACAATACAGCAGAGCTGCTGAGGCAGGAGAAATGTAGCAAGAGAACTGCTGCAACAATAGGTTATACAGGTAGGAACAGTTCCACACTGCCCACCAGGGATTATCTGTCTGTCTGTCGTTCATAGCCACGCCCTCGATTTGTATTTCATAGAGTGCTTCGGGCGGGCTCAGCACCACGTGACACGCCGCCCCAGGCAGCTTGTGCCGCGTGACACGGATCGCACGAATGCGCTGTCCAACCAAGTTCCTACCTGCCCACTCCGAAGGAACGTGTACTCTGCTACAAGAGTGGCCATTGTATTGCGAGAGATTAGCATGTCAATCTGTTAATGCAAGATTAACCTGTCCGCTTGAGAAAACCGGGTGCCAGCTGAGCCTTGAGGGTGGCAATTGTGTTGTGAGAGATTAGGGATTAATTTCAACCGAGAAGATGGGTACAAACTGAGCAATCATTTGGAAGGACATCATGAACCAGGTAAAGTCATAACTCCGTGACATTTTCATCCTAACTTAGCCACCACTGCTCCCTTTTCCTCGATGAGGCCGCAGCTCACGTTTGTTTAATCGGCTGAATGTCTCACTGGCACAGCCACCGTTACATTAGTTATCTTGCGTTGACATGCTGGTATCTCAGTGCAGCGACCAACGCTGCTATATATTTTTCCACGAGGTGGCGTTTTACCCGTTTTTGTTACACTGATATGCCAATTTTCTCAAACAACTGCTACTGCAGCCGTCTCACATTTACATACTAATCTCTCAAACACAATGACCACCCTCACGGCTCCGCTGGCACCCGTTTTTCTCACACCGACAAGCTAATCTTACATTAACAGATTGACATGCCAATCTCTTGCAATAAAATGGCCACTCTTGTAGCAGCGTGGTCGTGGGGTCTTTATAACCTCTTGTTGCAGCAGTACTCGCTACATTTCTCCTGCTATATTTTTTCACCCGAGGACGATTGCTTGTGTTGCGATCATAATGTGATCAATAATTGTTTCTACTCAAGTGACTTTACCGAAATAACCAGAGTATAGATTCCTGCAGTCACAAAAGCTTCAAATCAAGATTGCAGAGGTTCGTTGGCATACCTGTGCCGAGCCAGACGAACAAAAATAAAGACGTGACCGCTCAACCTTTCAAAGTCCTGATCTGCACGTGGCCAGTTGTTGGGATCGAACGCCGTCACATTTGAGATCACGCAAAAGCAAGCAATGCAGTGCTACCAATACTGCCATTTTTCGATGACCACCCTTGTGGTTCTCTAACGCTCAAGGAACAGGGACCTCGGGTCACAGCCTGGTTAGGAAACCTGGTCACTCCACCCTTTCAAGCATTTACAACTCCTAACACCGGTTAGGAATTTGAATCCAGATCGTGAACCTGGTCACATGACCATGTAGAGGCAACCGTTGGTGCAATGAAATCGCCACTCAAGAAATGTAACGAAGTGTCAATCCAGCAACGTTGCAACCCGGGAAACCACAATTGTGAGCAACCAATGTAGTTCCCATAAATTGGAGCTGGTCAACGTAGAGAATTTAAGTAAAACTACCATGCATTTACAAGTTGTGACAGACCTACGTCAAAGTCATAAGGTTGAGCAGCACATTCATTTTTAACGAGACATGCATTGCTGCCCAGGAGCAAGAATAATGAAGTGTGCCTTGTGACAAGTCTGTTAGTGCTTGGACAGGGACATTTACATTCAATATGTACTGTTATCCACCAGTAATTCATTGCCCATCTCCAAATCAAATCCTATTTTAAGCGGTGCATAGCATCGTCATTCGACACCGCCAAAATCTAGTTGAAACATACCATACAATGGGGAATTGAGGATATAAAGCTCAGGTGAAAACACAAAATAAGCCCTGCCAACATCAACAGCAAAAAGGTCAAATAACCACATCTGTCAAACAATATAACCTATGAAGTAAATTCCATACATGCAAACAGAAAATTGCAGTGCAATGCAGAAGGTTTTTATTCGTAGTCAGCCACACTTATTCTTTCAGAACATTTGATCAAAAACGGTACAAAATGCTGCTCTATTTCTCAGTAGCACGGGCGGTCATTTTGGTGTAGGTGAGCCCCTTGTAGACGCCACTCAGGGGAACGTCAAAGAGAGCGCCGTTCATGCAGGTGATGCGCAGCAGGGCCGTGTACGGGAGGTCGATGTTTGCACGCCCGATTTTGGCAACAACGGTGACGGTCTTGTGCGGAGGAACACAGACGGGGAATGTGAGAGTTTCCATCCACTCCTCAGTGTTCTCTAGCTTGTGCGTGCTCGAAGAGCCCACGGTGAAGCTGAAGCCGGTTTCCACCTCCACGACTTCAGGGATGCCTGCCGAGACAGTCAGGCTGAAGGTGAACTCCATGCTGTTGGTTGTAGACCACGATGACGTTTTGGTTATTTTCTTAGAGGTCAGGAAGGTGTGAGACTGCACGATGCTGGTGTTGTTTGTATACTTTAGGTCTTTAATCGCCTCCATTTGCACGTTGGGGCGAACCTGGTGCAAAGTTGGGTAGTTCATGTTCTGGATCACCGACGATTTTATATCATTGATGAAAAGGAAGCCCATGGAGTCGATGTCGGCCCCCGCTCGGCCCCCAACGCCCAAGCAGACGCCAGAGCCCACGTTGATCTTGTACTGGGTCTTGAGCGTCCAGTCCGTCATCTTGGCAAAGAAATCGCGGTTGCGGTTCGTTCCGAACCCGATGGCACCCAGACGCGTGCCGGCCCCATTGCCCCACATTGAGAGCTTAGATATGAACTCGCCCGACTGAAATTCAAACTGCCGAGCAGAGGAGTCCACGGTGCCGAATTTCTGCTTTCGCCCGTCAGTCAGCCACACCTCCACGCCCCTTACTTGCCAGCCTCCAACGCTCACGGAGAGTTTCTGCAGCGTGGCCGCATTGCTCCTCCCATCAAACGTGAACGCATTTCCACCTTGGCCTCCAATGATGTGCAGCATAAGTGGGTACGACATTATGTCAACTTGGAAAAGACAACAGGGAGAGCATGGCAAGCATGTTTAAAGCATGAACCATCATGGCTGCCCAAATAGAAACAAGCATTAGTACCATTAATCTTAAAGTCATACATTTTGCAATTCAGAAGGGCTGAAACCATTGAACACCACATTTATACTCAATAGTCCTTTTTGGTCATAAATTATGGTTTCACATTTTGGCAAAATAAGCAAACTTCATGCCAACTATTTTACATGGAGCAGTCTTACACCAAACAAGTTCACTCTAGTGAACCCACCACTGAACAATTAAGTTACTTTTTAGGCACAAGTTGTCATGCCCATGGAACTACGGGCCATTATTGGTGGCCAGGAGTTTCACAAATAATTAACTTTACCTTCCCACATCAACCAGCACGATCTACAGTCCAAACCTCAATCCACACGTCACAGTAACCCATCGGAGCATTGGCAATACAAGAGGGATGCATGCGTCACGTTGTATGGAGTGGTAGCAAAAATACCTTTTGCTTTTCACGATCAAAAGATCGGATAGATGATCCAGGCACTTGGCTGCTGTCGACCTACACGGGTCATCGTAACAGAAGCTGTTGGGTTAAGTTACCGTGGGGAAACCAGAGACACCCTACAATTCAAGAACCACCAAGTACCAAAACATTAAAGGCCACACCACAATTCGGAGAACTCGCATGAACTGCAATTCAAAAGTTGCAGGGCTTTCAGCTTCCTCCATAAAACCCTCATGTGTCAGGTCAGTTTAAAAAGGAGTTTCCCCAGTGGATAGGCACACCATGCTAATGAACCATATTACGGCAGAGTCTCAACCACGGTAATTATTCGTGGATGGTGAGAAACATAAACAGCACAAAGCAGGAATGGATTAAGAAAAATGCGGGGAGAAAACCTGTAGTTTTTTTTAAAAGATAGTGCAAACCATATAACGGCAAAAGTGCCCAGTGAATGTATTTACGGACAAAGAGGCACAAGTGTAACTTTTCGTGAATGCTTACGACGTGGTTTGAAAAGGCCGAGGCAACAACTTTACCTAAATCGTATTAAGTAATGCACCGCATTCACCTCAAAAATCGACTCCCGAAAGCGCAGATATTCTGGGTGGGTTCTGCCCTCCGTTATATACAAAGGAGCGCACATCACGTGGTACAATCACGTGGGCGTGCCTTTCCATCCCTGGCCAATCATGGGGGTGGGATGTATACGGCAATCATCCTGAGCCAATCATCGCGAGGATTAACTAATTAGATGGGTGGCGCCTCCTGCACGCGTTAGCGCCTCATAGACGCAATCACGCCCCCCATATGAGTCTGTTGAGAGTCCATTGAGGGAGCTCACATCACGTGACATAATTACGCGCGCGTGCCTCCACCCATCTTCCCCTGCAGGCGAATCACAGCGAGCCAATCACCGCGAGGATTCGCTCATTGCACGGGTGGCAGTTCCATGCACGCGCGCCCATTGTGTGAGGCGCCGTTCATGAGCCGAGCTACTGGCACGCGCATCGATAATTCAAACACGGTCCCGATACCAGGCCGTGAGAGTCAATTGAGTTGCGTATTCAAGTGATTTTAAAGGTTTTATTTTTAACATGGCCCACACGTAAATGGTCAAATTAGATTTGCTACCATCGTCGGCTTGTAATTCCCATTGTTAATGTGCCTTATTGAGTATAGACCTTTGAACTGTACGTGCCTCTGGATATTTTTTTTGTTCAAGTTGAGGGGGAGGAGAGGGGGGGGGGCTCATCAGAATGTGGTAGCCAATGAATGGAACGTATCGGGAGGGAGGGGGGGCGGGGCTCCCGATACGTTCCATTCATTGGCTACCACATTCTGATTAGCTCCCCCCCCCCCCTCAACTTGCTTTTTAAGTGATTACATCTTGAATCATTGCCTCACTTGATGCAGCTAATCCGGCTGCGACGGTCCCACCTGATGACGGAGACTTGTGTTGCCTCCAAAACGTCGCGATTTTTGTTTTATTTATTTTTATTAATTTTGATGATTTACCTACGTGACTTTACCGAAAAAACTTAATACAAATCCTTGCAGTCACGAAAGCTTCAAATCTAGAATTTCCATCCAATTTGTAGTGTTATCCGCTAGGACGTAATGGCAAAAAAGCCGTTCAGGAATTTGTAGCCTCCAAATTAAATCCTATGTCAAGTTGTGCGTAGCTTGGTTATTTGACAATGTTAAAATCTAGTGAAAACATACAATGTCACTGATAGTTTCAAGAATGGCCATGCAAATGGTAAAATAGCCACGTATGTAAAACATTAAAGTTGAAGAGCAAAAGTAAAAACGTTAATTCCTTACATGTGTAGTAAGTATGTAGGAGGCTTGACGACAGGATCGGAGGCACACTTGTTTATTACACCAACTTGTGCACACAGTAATTACGGGTCACTTGGCTACAGGGATACACAACAGCTAACCCCGCTAACCTATGCCCAAGTCCTCCACTACGGAGCTAGGGGAGGCTATCTATCCCAGCCCTGGTCAAGCTGGGATCCCGGCACCCTGAGTCTCCAGACCGGCTCGTCAGTCTGGGCTCTCGGGGCCACGCCACCGGCTTGCCCTGGTCAGCCCTTATAAGGACAGCGAGCCAGGGGAGCTCTGGGGCCTATTCTAGCAGGTCTTCCGTCTTCTCTGGTTAAAGCTGAGCCCCGACCGAGCCCTCCGGCTCACCACCTTCTATAGGACTCTGGGCCCCCCCCCCGGGAGGGGCCCGTGGGGGATGCAGGTGCGGACGTCGGTGCGAGCACCTCCCCAGTGTACGGCCGTAACCCCGCCCCTTGTGTTTGTTGGCCAGCCACAATTACACCACTACACATGCAACCACAAAAGAGTAAATTGCATTGCAGAAGGGTTTTATTGCATAGGTCAGCCATAATCATTTCAGAACATTTGATCAAAAACGGAACAAAATGCTGCGCTATTTCTCAGTAGCACGGGCGGTCATTTTGGTGTAAGTGAGCCCCTCGTAGACGCCACTCAGGGGAACGTCAAAGAGAGCGCCGTTCATGCAGGTGATGCGCAGCAGGGCCATGTACGGGAGGTCGATGTTTGCACGCCCGATGTTGACGACAACGGTGACGGTCTTGTGCGGAGGAACACAGACGGGGAACGTGAGAGTTTCCATCCGCTCCACAGATTCCTCCAATGCGTGCGTGGTCTCAGAACTCAAGGTGAAGCCGAATCCGGCCTCCCCCTCCACGACCTCAGGGATGCCTGCCGAGACAGTCAGGCTGAAGGTGAACTCGATCTTGTTGGTCGTAGACCACGATGACGTTTCGGTTACCTTCAAGGAGCTCTGCAAGGTGTGTTCCTGCACGACGCTGGTGTTGTTTGTGTACTCCATTTCTTTAATCTCCGCAATCTGCACGTTAGGCAGAACCTGGTGCATAGTTGGGTAGTTCATGTTCTGGATTACCGACGATTTTATATCATTGATGAAAAGGAAGCCCATGCAGTCGATGTCAGCCCCCGCTCGGCCCCCAACACCCAAGCAGACGCCAGAGCCCACGTCGATCTTGTACTCGGTCTTGAGCCCCCAGTCCGTCATCTTGGCAAAGAACTCGCGGTTGCGGCTCGTTCTGAACTTGATGGCACCCAGACGCGTGCCGGCCCCATTGCCCCACAGGGAGAGCTGCGACATGAACTCGCCCGACTGGAATTCAAACTGCTGAGCAGAGAAGTCCACGGTGCCGAATGTCTGCCTTCGCCCGTCAGTCAGCCACACCTCCACACCCCTCACTTGCCAGCCTCCAACGCTCACGGATAGTTTCTGCAGCGTGGCCGCATTGCTCCTCCCATCAAACGAGAACGCATTTCCACCTTGGCCTCCAATGATGTGCAGCGTAAGTGGGTACGACATTGTCTACCTGGAAGAGACTGAAGGATGGGAGAGTATGGCAAGCAAGTTTAAAGCCCAACCACATTATGGCTGCCGTCGTATAATAAAAATACATAATTATTACACCAGCGCGTGTAACTGTAGTCAAGTGTCCCATTCGTGTCTTAAAAATGTGGCCATTCAAACACTTCGGAAGGGCTGAATATAGTGGGTTCCAAAGTGCACAATTGCCGTTTTACATGTTGTTAAATCAGAGTAAATAGCGTTTTAAATATTTGGCAAGTATTCTAAAAAAGTAAACCCAATCCTCGTCAAAATACCGTTTCAGATTTTACATTTGTGGAATCAATAATTACAGCTGAACGTGCACTACAATGAACTTGCTACTGATCAATTAACAATTAGTCCTTTATGCACAAGTGTGCGCGCTCATAGAAATGCGGGGCATTATTGGTAGCCAGGAGTATCGAAAATGATTGAATTTACTTTTTCCTCACAACAAATAGCAGGATGGAGTATGGCCCATTCCACAACCCTCGATCCACTTATCCACCATAGACCATCCAGCAGTGGAGAAATGCAAGAGGGCATCACGTGTCAAGTAGCGGTAGCACAAATACCTTTTTCTTTCCACGAACAATCAAAAGCTCGGATAGACGATCCAGGCACTTGGCTGCAGTCGACCTACATGGGTCATAGTAAACAGAAACAGTTGGGTTCAGGTAGTGTGGGGAAACCAGATTAACCCTTCAATCGAAGGCTACAAAGTTTGCATATGCAGATCACCCAGGCAAGAACCATCCTGGCTGAAAAATTCATAGCAGAGGTCTTTTAGAGAGCAGGCACAATCCAGTGGTCAAGAGGCGTAGAATCGTATTTAGCGTTGCAGAAATGTATGAAAGAACGGTTTGAAAAATGGCTCAAATTCGTTCGTCTTAATATCTTAAAATATTAACAAATAAAATGAATTGAGAATTTACATTAATTGTGAAGGTAAAGGGGCTTCCAGCTTTCTTCATACAACCCTCAGATTACAGGTCAGTCAAACGGAAGTAGCCAGGCACCATGCTAGGAACCCTTTTTTATAACATTAAAGTTCAGCCAGAATTGTTTAAGGTGAGAATTTGAAAACGTTACAGAAAAAGCATGGTTTAAGAAACTTGCAGGGAGATCAAACCTGCAAATACGGCGAAAATCTTTCGTTCAAACCACGACATCGGCACAAGCCAATTGTTGACGTAGGCAAGGGAAAATGGCTAAACAATTTTCGCAACGCACAGCAGAAAGTAGTCTTGATCCCGAAATTAACCAAATTGTGCCCAAGTAGTTGGCTTGTACAAAATCTAATTTAAACATGTCGCAGAAAATGTTATGTTATTTTTCTAGTTAAAACGCGATTAGTACAACGTGCAATAGCTGGACAGGGTTTTTTTTTTAAGGAAATATCGAATCGTCATGCCCAGTGAGGGAGTGTAAAAATGTTCCTTGTTAGGGCTAAATTCTAAAGATATTAAATCAAAGACTAAACAAGTAAACCCGTAAAAACTAAGTTTTTCACTATAAATCCTTTATATGCGTGGCGGCTAGAGTCTTCTCGTCCTCTGGCTTGAGATGGCTGCCACCTATGGGTCAGATGATTGTCTGCCAGTATTAAGCAATTGGTAGTTAAATATTAAATTTGTTTTCCCTAAACAGTGTAAAATTTTGGGAATTTTTTTTCACAAACATTAATTGTCTCGCACAAAGAGTCTGTGGAAAATGTCAGCTCGATTGGATCACGGGAAGTGGGTTAAAAAACGACCGAAAGATTTGCACGGTCGTAAGCAAGCAAGCACGCAAGCGAACTTAATATAAAGGATTTTTAAAAACACACACAACGAAAGCTCAATAAAAGTGTAAAAAAACGCAACCAAAACGTTCCCAACATGGTCTGAACTGGGGGCACAACAGCAAATCCTCCATCAAGGTGCCAGCCACAACTCACCACTTCTCTACGCAGTCAACCCCACGAAGAGCAGATGCGGTGTGCCGGTCACCCCCTCCTTTTTATCGAGGGAGTGCACGTCACGTGGTACAATCACGTGAGCGATCCATCCAATGTCCGGCTAATCATGTGGGTGGGGGAGGGGGAGGCAATGATCGTGGAGGATTCACCAATTGTATGGCCGGAGCTTCCTGCACGCGCGCCCATTTTGTGTCACCCACGCGTGCTGGCGCCTCATGAATGCAATCACCGTTCCCACACGAGTCTGTTGAGAGTCCATTGAGGGGAGCTTAAAGCCACGTGGCATAATAAGACGTTTGCGAGCCTCCGCCCACGTTCCCCTCCAGACCAATCAGCGCGAGCCAATCAGCACGAGGACTCGCTCGGGAGTGGGTGCAGTTCCGCGTGAGCCGCCGGTAATGAGTCGGCCTAGTGGCACGCGCCTCGTTAATGGAATCACCGTCCCCATACGAGTTCGTGGGAGTCGATTGAGTTGTGGATTCAAGTGCTTTCACGTTTTTTCCCCCCTTCAAACTTGAACATGGCCTCCTCGTACAAGGACATTAACAGCCTCGTATTGATGAGTACCTTACATCCAACAGGGTCTGAAAAGAGAGCACAACTGCAAATCCTAACGAAACCACTGCAACGTAGGTACACCCACCCCCCCATGAAGATGTATCCAGATTTGTGCAGGGGCGGTTTCTTCATTAGGGCGATTGGGCGACGCACCACCAATGGCATTGAACCACAGAGTCACGCTAGCCGTCACTGTCAGCCTCTGGATATAGTCCAATCAGCGTCATGTCACGTTCTGTGGAGTACCGCCTCTTTTTGGGCGATTTCACTCCGGCTGAGAATCGCCCCGAGTGGCCCCATAGACTTACATTGAAAGATGTTTTTTTCGAACGGGGGCGCTGCAATGCATTCTCTATGGCTTCCGGGAGGGCAAGCCCTAACGTGCTTACGTCATCATACGTGCTAACGTCATCATACGTAAGCACGTTTCATCCAACAATATAATTTATCGCCACCTAGTGGAATCTTCTTTTTGGTTCTTTCGGTAAAGTCACGTAGAAGGGAAGTAATAAAATAATAAAAAATAAAACATAATAAAATTATTCTCACGACGTTTCGGCCACAACGCAAGTTATTCTCACGACGTTTCGGCCACAACGTTCCACTCACTGGCATGGTGCAGTGTGCAGAGTAATGTATGGTGTCGTAATTGTATAGTAAATATATAGCAGTGTGATACACATTAGGGTGGGTAGAATAATACATAGTGTTATATTAAAATGGATAAGGCAGCAACTGCAGCAGCAGCAGCAACTGCAGCAGCAGCAGCAACTGCAGCAGCAGCAGCAGCAACTGCAGCAGCAGCAGCAGCAGCAACTGCAGCAGCAGCAGCAGCAACTGCAGCAGCAGCAGCAGCAACTGCAGCAGCAGCAGCAGCAACTGCAGCAGCAGCACTGCAGCAGCAGCAACTGCAGCAGCAGCAGCAGCAACTGCAGCAGCAGCAGCAACTGCAGCAGCAGCAGCAGCAACTGCAGCAGCAGCAGCAGCAACTGCAGCAGCAGCAGCAACTGCAGCAGCAGCAGCAACTGCAGCAGCAGCAGCAGCAACTGCAGCAGCAGCAGCAGCAACTGCAGCAGCAGCAGCAGCAACTGCAGCAGCAGCAGCAGCAGCAACTGCAGCAGCAGCAGCAGCAACTGCAGCAGCAGCAGCAGCAACTGCAGCAGCAGCAGCAACTGCAGCTCCCTTTGATGCTGTTAATCCTGCATAATGCACATGCATATGCAGTACTAATCACATTCCCGCATTTCCCATAAATATGCTAAATTCCTCTTGATATGCAAATTCCTTTGTCAAGGCGCCCAGCTTATATATATGCTCCAAGCTCGTGTGCTGTTTCATTCAGACTCTGTCGCCTCGACGGACCTGGTTTTCACCTGAGGACGGCTGCTTGCGTTGTGGCCGAAACGTCGTGAGAATAATTTTATTATGTTTTATTTTTATCATTGTATTACTTCCCTTCTACGTGACTTTACCGAAAGAACCAAGAAGATGAATCCCTGCAGTCACGAAAGTTTTAAATCAAAATCTAGTGGAATCTTTAATAAAATAAACTTGAGTGGTTTGTTTTAATAGTGAGTATAGAAACAAACAAGATGTATTGTAAGAGTCACTTTATTTTTCATTAATATTAAAGAAGTGAAGTTGCCTTTACATGCTTAAGCTGTTAATTTATCCATTGCATGGGTGGACCTTATCCTTATCAATCATCCAGACATTTGCCCCCCCTGAGAGATTTTGCAGGAGCCGCCACTGGATTTGTGGATACATCTTTCTGTTTCGTTCCTTAAATAGATAGGTAGATGTGATAACATCACTTGTGAGGCCTTCTTACGCGAATTGAGGGGGGGGGGTTAAGGAATTCGTATAAATGACTATGGGTATCCATTGTAGGTTGGGTTATTTATATGGTACTCAACGTACATTGATAATGCTATCTATGCAAGCTAAATGTTCTTGTTCCTCCTGTCGATTGTGTGCACTAAAATAGACGTCCCTGTTATTGCTCAACGGTGATCCCCGTTGAAGTATTGCGACCTGTATAGGTTTGCATTTAAACAATGTATTATTTGTTGATTCGCTTCCAAGAAACACTAAGGCGGTAGCTTGCCGAATAGTTACAATTATTTCTATTTCTCTATTTTGATAGATTCTCGAATTAGTCTTGGCCAATAGAAACTAGTTTTGCACCCTTGGAACGAATTTGTTCAATTGTGGAATGCGTTGATGTTGTCTGCCGGCCGAGTCTCCCTTGAAAATAACGTGTCACCTCAGGGTGTTTTACTCGGGAGCTAACCAACTGATTCAAATGTGTTTTTTGACATAAAATACATTCAAATGGAACGACATGATCCAAAATCGAAGTATTGAGGATGTGGGAAAGGTGGGTCCCTATTGTATGTAGTTAATCAACTAAACAGATGAAACATACTTTCATGTCTGGTCTCATTTCTTCATTACGTGACTTTCTAATGTCACTGTACAACAATTGCGAAACCATAATGCGTAATAATCGTTTCCAGTCTTAATGGGGTGGAGCGGATATTCTTCACACCAACACGCAGAGACAGGGAAGGGTTAGTCCTTTTATTCCACGACCATCCCACACAGCTCCCTCCTTCATGTACCGTTCTTACTCAATCCACAGATCTCTGCTCATGTCACTCTTGCCGACATCCCCTATCATCTCCATGGCCCCTCATTCCCTCCGCTCACACCTCCATTTCTCAGCCACAATTCTCCGTCTTCACATCTCAGGGTTTAATCTCTGTTAAACTCGGTACAGGGATTGACGTCGTAGATGCGATTTATAATTAACCACACCAAAAGCAGTCGAATAGCGTCCCTTTTTAAATCCTTTATATTAAGTTCGCTTGCTTGCTTATGACCGTGCAAATCTTTCGGTCGTTTTTTAACCCACTTCCCGTGATCCAATCGAGCTGACATTTTCCACACAGACTCGTTGTGTCAGACAATGTTCGTGAAAAAAAATTCCAAAAATGTTACACATTTTAGGCAAAAAACATTTATTTTACATATATTCAAATATAACTCATTCATGGCTTTGGCTGAACGTCACAGTGTAAGAGCCCAGAGCGTAACCCCTCCACAGGCCGTGGCGGAGTAGCGCAGTTGGTAGCGCCCTCGCTTCCCATGCCAAAGGTCGCGGGATCGATCTCCGCGTCCTCCACAGGCGAATATAGTTTTAAATCCTTTATTAAATCCTTTATATTAAGTTCGCTTGCTTGCTTAGGACCGTGCAAATTTTCCGGTCGTTTTTTAATCCACTTCCCGTGATCCAATCGAGCTGACATTTTGCACACAGACTCGTTGTGCGTGACAATTAATTTTCGTGAAAAAATTTTTCCTAAATTTTACACTGTTTAGGGAAATTTTTTTTAATATTTAATTACCAATTGTTTAATGCTGCCAGAGGACGAGAGGACTCGCCGTCCCGATGCCACGCATATAAAGGATTTATAGTGAAAAACTTTGTTTTTACGGGTTTACTTCTTAAATCCTTTATATTAAGTTTGCTTGCTTACGACCGTGCAAATCTTTCGGTAGTTTTTTTAACTCACTTCCCGTGATCCAATCGAGCTGACATTTTCCACACAGACTCGTTGTGCGTGACAATTAATGTTCGTGAAATTTTTTTTCCAAAATTTTACACTTTTTACGTCAAAAATATTATATTTAATTACCAATTGCTTAATGGTGCAATGAAATCATCCGACTCATAGGTGGCAGCCATCTCAAGCCAGAGGACGAGAAGACTCTAGCCGCCACGCATATAAAGGATTTATAGTGAAAAACTTCGTTTTTACGGGTTATACTTGCTGCATTTAATTGCAACTGAGCCCACAAATGAACAAGCGCAATGGTGGAATTAAGTGTAACCAGCGTGGTTGTCTTGTATTTTGCCGTCTTTTCTTGGATTCTGTTTGCACTTAATCACATATTCACTTTAAGATGTTTTCTTGTTCATGTTTTTTGCGGTTGCACCCGATTCAAGAGCCGAATGGCTCACAGGGCTATACCTAATAAATGAACTTGTCTTACAAAACAAGTTCCTTCGGAGTGGGCAGGTAGGAACTTGGTTGGATAGAGCATTCGTGCACGACAGACAAGTCCCTGTTGGACAGTGTGGAACCTGTTACTACCTGCATAATTGTAGCGTAGTGTCGTGTATAGTGTAGTGTGTAGGTTAAACGTCGAGTTTTATAAGGGCACCACGGGGTGAGTTTTATAAGGGCATCCCTCCCCACCCAGCCCCACCCCTCACCAGACACGCATTGCGCACACAATAAATGTCGCTTGGACACCTTTGTTAATGCTTGAACAGGGATGTTTCCATTTAATCTGTACTGTGAGGTATTGCGGGCTATCGTTTTAGAATCGACTCCCGAACACAATCCTATTCCAAGTCTTGCATAGGATTGTAATTGATAATGCTGAAAATTGTGGAACCATACTATGCCACCAACCCAGTTAAGAATCGCAATGCAATGGGGGAGCATGTGGGCACCTGCCAAAGGCTTGCTGACAAGTGAAATGGCCATGTCCGTAAACCCCTAAACTGAAGGGGAATACAAAACGCAAATCTATTACATGCAACAACAAAACATGGAAAGAGAAAACTGCAGTGCAGAGGGCTTTTATTCGTAGTCAGCCACAATTATTCTTTCAGAACATTTGGTCAAAAACGGTACAAAATGCTGCTCTATTTCTCAGTAGCACGGGCGGTCATTTTGGTGTAAGTGAGCCCCTTGTAGACGCCACTCAGGGGAACGTCAAAGAGAGCGCCGTTCATGCAGGTGATGCGCAGCAGGGCCGTGTACGGGAGGTCGATGTTTGCACGCCCGATGCTGACGACAACGGTAACAGTCTTGTGCGGAGGAACACAGACGGGGAACGTGAGAGTTTCCATCCGCTCCACAGATTCCTCCAATGCGTGCGTGGTCTCAGAACTCAAGGTGAAGCCGAATCCGGCCTCCCCCTCCACGACCTCAGGGATGCCTGCCGAGACAGTCAGGCTGAAGGTGAACTCGATCTTGTTGGTCGTAGACCACGATGACGTTTCGGTTACCTTCAAGGAGCTCTGCAAGGTGTGTTCCTGCACGACGCTGGTGTTGTTTGTGTACTCCATTTCTTTAATCTCCGCAATCTGCACGTTAGGCAGAACCTGGTGCATAGTTGGGTAGTTCATGTTCTGGATTACCGACGATTTTATATCATTGATGAAAAGGAAGCCCATGCTGTCAATGTCAGCCCCCGCTCGGCCCTGAACGCCCAAGCAGACGCCGGAGCCCACGTCGATCTTGTACTCGGTCTTGAGCCGCCAGTCCGTCATCTTGGCAAAGAACTCACGGTTGCGGCTCGTTTTGAACTTGATGGCACCCAGACGCGTACCGGCCCCATTTCCCCACAGGGAGAGCTGCGACATGAATTCGCCCGACTGGAATTCAAACTGCTGAGCAGAGAAGTCCACGGTGCCGAATGTCTGCCTACGCCCGTCAGTCAGCCACACCTCCACGCCCCTCACTTGCCAGCCGCCAACGCTCACGGAGAGTTTCTGCAGCGTGGCCGCATTGCTCCTCCCATCAAACGAGAACGCATTTCCACCTTGGCCTCCAATGATGTGCAGCGTAAGTGGGTACGACATTACGTCTACCTGGAAGAGACAGAAGGGCGAGCATTGCAATTAAGTTTAAAGCTTAACCTCATTGTGGCTGCCTCAATATCATGCAAAGGCCGATGTATTACTACAGTTTACGATCTACTAATTCACGGTGCCATTCGGGTCTTAAAAACGTATATGTTCAAGTATTTCAGAAGGGCCGAAAACACATTGGACACCAAATTGAAACGCAATAGCAATTTCGTAGCATGTTAATCATGAGTTTCCCATAAACGCTGCATTCCTTGGGCGAGCAGCCATTTTTGGCAGCATCACGGTTGTGGAATTTCCTACTCTTGGAAATTAATTTATCCGACAATGCGGATACGTTAATTAATCGTAATTCACAGCAAGTCGGTTAAAACCTATTTAGTCTTTCCCTTGACCTTTCCCCTTATCCTTACCAGGGCACCTTACAAATTTAAAATTTATATTTACGGCAAAGAGGCGTTTACATTTTAGCAAAGATACAAAATAAGCAAACTTAATCCTAACAAGGAAAACGCCATTTTTTTATTGCCAATTTTGCAGAAGTAAGCGAATAAAATGCACACATACAATTAACCCACCACTGAATAATTAATAGTTAAGCCTTAGGCACGATCCGAGTTGCAGGGTATTGTGGCAGAATAGAAAAGCAGCTTCATTTTTGCTCAACACCTGTAAAGCCACATCAACAAGTGGGATATAAAGTACGGTCCATTTCACAACCCACACGGCCACAGTAGGCCATCATCCAGCAGTGGCAATAAATGAGGGCTGCACGTGTCAAGTTGCAGGGAGCGGTAGCACGAATACCTTTTTCTTTCCACGATCAATCAAAAGCTCGACTAGACGATCCAGGGACTTGGCTGCAGTCAACCTACAGGGTTCGTATGAACAGAAGCAGTCGAATAAAAAAAGTGGGGAAACCAGATTAACCCAGCAATGCAAGGTAACCAAGTTAGCAGACGCAGATCCCCATGCAAGAATCAGCGACTGAAAAGTGCACAGCAGAGGTCTTAAGAGCACAGGCACAATCCGTATGGTCTTTAGACGTTGAATCCGAATAGGTTTGCGCTATAGGATGGTTTGCAAACGTGTCACAAAATACCCATCCGACAAGATTCTGGCACAATAAAAAATGAATCAGAAATTTGCCATAAATTTAAAAGGGCGTTCAGATTTTGCCACAGGACCCTCAGCTTTTGGGTCAGTAAATGAAAGTAGTGATCCAGTAGTTAAGCACACTATGCCAAGAAGCCAATTACACCACAATATATTTATCAAGCCTGCGTACTTAACCGTGGCAGTTGAGAATATAAAAAAACGCTACCCAAATTAGGTACTATTTAAGAAAAGGTTGGGAGATCAAACGCTATTGTGCAAACTAATGCACAACGGCAGAAGGGTACACAGTTAATGCAGGTTAAGAAAGAAAAAAAAAAGACGCAACCAAAATGTTCCAAAAAAATAAAACACGGTCAAAAAAGGATCACAACAGCAAATCCTATAGACAGCACTGCGATGTAGGCACACCTCTCACCACGTAAGCAGACAACTCGATGAAAAGCCGATATCTAGTGCAGCTTTGCTGCTTACTTTATATAGAGGGAGCACATGTCACATGGTACAATGACGCGAGCTTTCCTTTCCATACCTGACCAATCATGGAAGGGGGGGGCAATCATCGCGAGCCAATCAGCGCGAGGATTCACTAATTGGATGGGTGGCGCTTCCTGTACGCGCGTTAATAAGCCGAGCCACGCGCGCTGACGCCTCATGAATGCAATCACGGATCCGTTATGAGTCTGTTGAGAGTCCATTGAGAGAGCTCACGTCACGTGACATAATTATGCTCGCGTGCTTCTGACCATTTTCCCCTCCAGGCCAATCATCACGAGCCAATCACCGCGAGGATTCGCTCATTGCACGGGTGGCAGTTCCGCGCACGCGCGCCCATTGTGTGAGGCGCCGTTCATGAGCCGAGCTACTGGCACGCGCCTCGTTCATGCAATCACGGTCCCGATACCAGGCCGTGAGAGTCAATTGAGTTGTGTATTCAAGTGATTTTCAAGTTTATTTTTTTTAACATGACCCACACGTAAATTGTCATCGCCATCTAGAACTTCACTGTGTTGATAAGTGACGTATTACTGGTAGGAACGAAGTGGACCAGACCACCAATAGATTAATGTGTCCGTCCGTCCGTGTATCAACATCGCCCCCTACTGCAAACACTTGGCATGACCTTACAAAAACCTTTAGACTCAGTGACGCTATCCTGTCTAAACAAGTGTAACATTCCGTTATAATTCCCTCAGATAGCTTTTAATTAAAACATTTAAATTAATGAGGCTTCCCTGGCTAAACACGTGTAACATTCCCTTATAATTCCCTGAGATGGCTTTTAATTAAAACTTTGAAATTAAATAAAAAAACTCACAGCGCCCTAAAGCCTAAAGCTAGGCCTAAAGCCTAGAACTAGGCCTGAAACTCTCCCTTCGTATCGTACCCCCGCGTGTGTGAAAGGGAGTTATGTTTAACAATGTTACATTCCCTCATGTTTTTAAATAGAAACATTTAAATTTAAAGCTTTTACATAAATCATTAAAACATTTAAATTAAAAATTAACTCACAGCGCCCTAAAGCCTACAGCTAGGCCTAAAGCCTAGAACTAGGCCTCAAGCTCTCCCTTCGTATCGTCCGATTTGGTGTAGCAACATCGCCCCCTACTGCAAACACTTGGCAGGACCCTACAAAAACCTTTTGACTCAGTGGGGCTTTCCTGGCTTAACAAGTGTAATAATACATTATGTTTATTATCTTTGGTTATTCGTTCCTACCAGCCCACCCCGCAGGGTCCTGTTATGTGTAGACATTTGAACTGTACGTAGCTCTGGTCACTTGATATCGTAACTAGTCTAACACGTAGGCTTTCGCGACCAATGTCCATAATGCATGTTTATTTTTTTGGAGAAACAACCATTTGAGAATCCAATCATAACCATCACTTTACCATACATAACAGCTGTTAACAAAAACATTTCCCAAATCTTAAAACAAACACAAAATCCAGGTCTGATTTAATAAAGTACACAAGATCCCATCTGTGAAGGAGGTCATTCCTGACATGCAATACCCTGCCGACCGAGTCTCCCTTGAAAAAAATGCTTCTCAGCTTAATGTGCTTTCCTCGGAAAATAAACATCTGATTCTATTAGAATGTTTTCTGACATCAAATACCTTCAAATGGAACGACACGATTCAAAGCAACGATTGTGAAAGGTGTATCTGTATAGCACGCATTTATTAGACTTACAAGATGAAACTGGTCGCATTTTTTATTTGAAGCGTTCGTGACTGCAGGAATCCCATACTCTTTGGTTCTTTCGATAAAGTCACGTAAATAGAAAATGAAATAAATCACGACGTTTCGGGCGCAACACAATCGTCTGCTTCTGTTCCTATGATCCGTGTAGGTCGACTGCAGCCAAGTGCCTGGATTGCCTGTTGGAGCTTTGCTTTTTCGAAGAAAAAATGTATTTGTCCTGCTTGTCACAAATGTAGCGTGTGGCCCACTCGTTCTGCCGCTACTGAATGATGACCTACTGTGGTCGTGAGGGGTGTGGAATGCACCATGCTTCATATCCCACTTGATTGTTGCGGCTTTTCAAATGGGGAGCGAAAGCAACAAATGAAGCTGCGTTTTGCTGCTCCTCTGCCTCGCAGTTCCAAGAGCATGTGCGCACTTGTGCCTAAAGCTTAATTTCTAATTGTTCAGTGGTGGGTTGTGACGTGTGCACTTTTCTCAAATATTGCTATAAAGATATTGCCAAATCCTAAAAGGCATTTGATTGTACTATCTTGGCGTGGAGTTTATTTTGCATACTTACAAAAGTGTAAAATCACATTTATCACGATTAACTTCTAGAAGGTGCCTTCCATTTAAGCTCAGTGGAACAATAAGTTCTGCCAACAGCAAATGGTAAAATACCCACGTCTGTAAAACATTAAAAGGCTAATTTCTTACATGCAACCACAAAGAGAAAATTGCATTGCAGAAGGCTTTTATTGCATAGTCAGCCATAATTATTATTTTTAAAACATTTGATCAAACACGGTACAAAATGCTGCTCTATTTTTCAGTAGCACGGGCGGTCATTTTGGTGTAAGTGAGCCCCTTGTAGACGCCACACAGGGGAACGTCAAAGAGAGCGCCGTTCATGCAGGTGATGCGCAGCAGGGCCGTGTACGGGAGGTCGATGTTTGCACGCCCGATGTTGGCGACAAAGTTGTGTTCGTGAACGCGACAAAGTTGTGTTCGTGAACACAACTTTTTTAATCTCCTCCATCTGCACGTTGTGTTGACAGGTGGCTTATCTATATATATAAAAGCAAAATTTGTGAATATGTGTGTCTGTTCAAAATGTTTAACATACTTCCCGACATGCAACAAACTTGAAATTTGGCAAGTGGGTAGCTTCCAGACTGTACACAATGCTAAAAGTATAGAAATAGACTTTTGTATTTTGGTGGGCGTGGGGGGCGCAATAATGGATATATTTTGCATGGCAAGTGAACGGTGACGTCACATCTCTATAATGTCACCCGCATGCGGCAGCGTTACGCAGTGTGCCTGCTAACGTCACCCATCCCCCCCACCCTTCCGCGTAGGCCGTATTATAATCCAAGACAAGAATCCAAGTCCCGGGCGAAGCCGGGTAGTAAAGCTATTTAAGTATAAACCGCTCAACTGCACGTGCCTCTGGATACTTAATTTGGGAACTAATTTGTTCAATTGTGAAATGCTTTGATGTTGTCTGACGGCCGAGTCTCCTTTGAAAAGAGCTTCTTAGCTCAATGGGACTTACTCGGAAAATAAACTTCTCATTCTGATATAATGTGTTTTCTGATACCAAACACCTTGAAACGGAATGACATGAGCCAAAACTATGTATTGAGCATGTGTGAACAGTGTGTCCGTATTGCGGGTATTTATTAGACTTCATAATTATTCTTGAAATGACATACTGATGCAAACATTTCCTAAATGTGACACCTCTTTGTTGCTGACAACATGACACCACCAGAAATACTTCATACATTTGCGTCTGAGTGTCTTTGCACAATGTTAGTCTGTGGGTCACTGGTGGAGTCGTTTAGTGTCAATAACGTGGTAAGCCTGAATACCCCCAAAACTGACCCTTTTTTATCATTTGAGCGGACAAATCCTCCCCCATATATTCTGAAAGCTCAGAATCTATATTTATGAAAATGTCTGGAAGACTGGTAACAGATGGAACAATTTCTTTGGCAATACTGCCTTAGTAGTGCACATACACAAACAACAGAAGGCTAATTTTGGGTGAAAATTAAAAAATAAATTTCGATTTAAAGCTTTCGTGACTGCAGGGATTCATCTTCTTGGTTCTTTCGGTAAAGTCACGTAGAAGGGAAATAATAAAATAATAAAAACAAAACATAATAATTCTCACGACGTTTCGGCCACAACGCAAGCAGCCGTCCTCAGGTGAAGAACAGATCTGTCTCTCTTTCCGACAGAATTATTTTATGTTTTATTTTTATTATTTTATTAGTTCCCTTCTACGTGACTTTACCGAAAGAACCAAGAAAATTGAAGAATAATTTTATGTTTTACATGAACTGTAAGTTACTCAATTCAAGCTACTAATAGCTACATTTAAAATGACAAAATCCGCCGGGGACTTTATATCTAATGCAAATTATTATTTAGCTCAAGGCTGTAAAGTGCAGTCGCGGCAGGCGGCATGCGTTCGTCGGGGCCCAGACTTGGGCCCCTGGTCACGTGACCGTTTAATGGCCGGGTCAGCCATTAATCAAAAAAAGCGGTCGCCACGTTTAGTCTCTGTGAATACACGCTACTCCAGCCGAGTAGCAACCCTGGAAACAACAAATGTGAGTAAACCATGTTGTGACTTCCCGTAGACGACTAAACAAGTGTAATGTTGATAATTGGTTCTTTACCCTTCTATCTGGCAACAAAACTGACACCTTTTTACTTCTAGGACAGTGCACATTATCAGAGTTACGTCTTTTGTTTGTATTTATGACTGCAGGTATTGCGGTCTATGCAAACATGACTCCTTGTAAAAAGGTGTCAGTTTTGTTGCCAGATAGAAGGGTAAAGAACCAATTATCATATTTTTACTGGCAAATGAGGTCCCCATAGTGTAAGTGTAATGTTAATATGCCAACGTGACTAGCATTAGAGAGAAAGTTAAAGTATTTCACATGCGCCCCGATATGAGTTCTACTCGCCTCATTTTGTAAATAAAAAAAACAAGAGACTCTACCCGATTTCCCATGTATCCGAGGGGGCGCTTTGTGGGTTATGAAACACCCCCCCCCCCCCCAAAAAAAAAGAGGCCAAACGCCAAGTGCATTAAAGCGAATATTTTTATTTAATTTTAAAAAGCCGCAGGCATATTTAAAACACGCGATATTTAAAACACGCGATAAGCGCTTTGGCTCCTTTTGCGCAAAAGGCCAACGCTGTGTAGCGTGGATAAGAACATTACTTCGGGAAAAAAATACGCGACAAAATGCTCCATCCAACAAAGCTATAGACTAAATTTAACAATTATTCAATGTAAATTGGAAAATAGCTAATCATAGAAGGCGAATTGGACTTATTTTTTACATTTAGAGAAGCTTCTACAATATGTGGTTGTCTCTCGTGGTGTGCCTGGGTTTTCTTGCTGACATAGACATCTGCGAACAAGAGCTTCATAGCTCACAGGATTCATCCTGATAATTGTTTTTTTACCCTTCTATCTGGCAACTTAACTGACACCTTTTTACAAGGAGTCAAGTTTGCATAGACCACAATACCTGCAGCCATAATGCATACAAAAATATAACTGATAATATATGAAATGTCCTTGAAGTTGATTGGTCCATACCCGAGACAGCTTTCCTTAGAGCCTAGTATCACATGGGTTTGACCAGATGACGCCAAAAGGTGCACAACTCAAAGACAATGCACCATCAGAGTATCTGGGTAAGCATTTACACCATTGGAACCTCATTTGCCAGTAAAAAATATGATAATTGTTTTTTACCCTTCTATCTGGCAACAAAACAGACAATTATCATATTTTTTACTGGCAAATGAGGTTCCAATGGTGTAAAAGGATTCATCCTCCCTCCTACTCTTCCCTACTCCCTTCCTCTCCCTCCTTCCTCCTGCAGTCGAAAAAAGATGGGGATTTTTGGAAACTGGGTAGTGTTAGTCCATGGGCAGTGTTGAATCTACATGGACAGTGTTAGTCTATTGGCAGTGTTGAATCTATATGGGTAGTGTTAGTCCATGGGCAGTGTTGAATCTACATGGGCAGTGTTAGTCTATTGGCAGTGTTGAATCTATATGGGTAGTGTTAGTCTATTGGCAGTGTTGAATCTATATGGGCAGTGTTAGTCTATTGGCAGTGTTGAATCTATATGGGTAGTGTTAGTCTATGGGCAGTGTTGAATCTATATGGGTAGTGTTAGTCTATTGGCAGTGTTGAATCTATATGGGTAGTGTTAGTCTATAGGCAGTGTTGAATCTATATGGGTAGTGTTAGTCTATGGGCAGTGTTGAATCTATAAGGGCAATGTTAGTCTATTGGCAGTGTTGAATCTATATGGGTAGTGTTAGTCTATGGGCAGTGTTGAATCTATAATGGCAATGTTAGTCTATTGGCAGTGTTGAATCTATATGGGTAGTGTTAGTCTATGGGCAGTGTTGAATCTATATGGGTAGTGTTAGTCTATGGGCAGTGTTGAATCTATATGGGTAGTGTTAGTCTATTGGCAGTGTTGAATCTATATGGGCAGTGTTAGTCTATTGGCAGTGTTGAATCTATATGGGCAGTGTTAGTCTATTGGCAGTGTTGCATCTATATGGGCAGTGTTAGTCTATGGGCAGTGTTGAATCTATATGGGCAATGTTAGTCTATTGGCAGTGTTGAATCTATATGGGTAGTGTTAGTCTATGGGCAGTGTTGAATCTATATGGGCAATGTTAGTCTACTGGCAGTGTTGAATCTATATGGGTAGTGTTAGTCTATGGGCAGTGTTGAATCTATATGGGTAGTGTTAGTCTATGGGCTGTGTTGAATCTATATGGGTATTGTTAGTCTATGGGCGGTGTTGAATCTATATGAGTATTGTTAGTGTATGGCAGTGATCGCTGAGTCTGTACATGCGAACAAACATCCGGCGGTATAACTGGTCAGTGAGCAGTTGCTTGACCTATAGCTGCAGCGTGCTGGGCCCACCTGCGTGTGGACATGTCCCGATGCTCAGCAACAGCTCCCTCTGCTCTGAGGTTAACGGAGCAGCCGGGTAGCTGGCTCAAGGAAACCCAACATCGAAGTCTCCCAGCTACCTATCCTGGCCTCCCGGCAAGAGACCGGGGGAACACAACTGCCAAGAATTCCCCCACGAGTGACACGACCAAGTACATCTTCATGCCGCATTGCCAGTTGCGCGGGTCAACAAGGAGCGCAAAGTCTGGTTTTCACCAGCCAGCTGTGACGAGTGCGCTACACTAGCCCTGGAGATCATGCATCGTGAAACCATCCCATTTGGCCTGGAAATAAACTGGAGCTAAAAAACTAAGAATACAGACCACTGATGAACCTTCACACAGATTGCCTGAGGTTACAAATAGCGGGCAACAACGTTAAATTGGTAAAATCGTTCATCTATCTCGGCTGCACTATTCAACGAGATGGAACTTGAAAGGAGAATCTCGATTGCACGCGAGTGCATGAAACAGCTCGACGGACACATCTTGCGCTCCAGTATTACGACAGCAACACATATTCGACTTACACAATGCATCCCTTACAACTGTACAGCTCAGAGACGTGGTCAATGACGGCGTCCCTGAGCAGGGAAGCTGGATGCCTTCGACCAGTGGGTGCCTGCGATGGACACTCCGTGTCCACTTCAGTGAATGCATCGCCAATGCTGGAGTCCGCCTTCGCACGGGATGACCAGCAGTGCATGAAACGGTCAGAGCCAGAAGACTTCAGGCTCTGTGGACACACTGCTCGGGCGTATCACGCCAGGGCCCTTCGCGCAATCATCGATGGCCCACTGCTGGACTTGAGGCGCACCCGGGGCAGACCACGGCTGACGGGGACATGCACAATCGAGGCTGATCTTCGACACCACGGCTTTGGCTCGCGTTCAGCGTGGCGGCTGGCACAGGATAGGATTGCGTGGTGGCGGCTCGTGGGGACTGCTACGCCCCGAGGGGCATGCACAGGATGATGATGATGGGGCTTGGAGCGGGGGGGAAGGAGAAAGGTTGTCTACGTCTAACGCAAGTCGATGCACGTCACCGATCCGTCGTGCAGGTGGACCGCGAAACACAGGGGCCTGGCGAAATTGGCGTGGAATGAGTGGAACAGCCGCCTGGGCTCGGCGATGTAGAATGCCACTACACCCTCGTCGCAGTTCACGTAGACGCCCACCCTCTGTGGAGCCTCGTGCACCACGTGGCACACCGCCAGCCTCCCGTGCATCGCGATGCACCTGGCGCCGTCCTTGCGCAGCGCCCAGGAGTCGCGGTTGCAGCCCAGCGCGCAGCCGAGCTCCGCCCCCTTCCGCGAGATCGTCTCGTAGGCCACGCCCACCCGGCAGTCCCACGAATTGCTCACGTCCACCTCCCAGTAGTGCTGACCCGTCGAGAAATAGTTGGAGCACAGCGCCTGGTGCCAGTGGTCGAACCTGCCTTCGTGCGCTCGGCACGGTTGAGCCTCTTCCGTCTTCGTCGCCATCTTCAGGTCTTCGGAGATCAAGAGGTTTGGATGGGCGGTGCTTTTGTTGAACGTTATTGAGCAGCCATCTGTCAGCATAGACACATTACTTGTTTGTTAGATCGTTTTCTCTTCACGCGTGTGTTATATATATGTGTGTGTAGAGGCAGACTTCGTTTAGTGTGACCCTGTGTAAAGCTGATTCGTTATAGCACTCTTTTGTCATTGATATTATTTTTTACAAACCAAAACAATAAAAAACGAACTATCATAAAAAAACTCTTACGAGTGAAAACACGCAGTGGCAGCACTGGCCGAGCAAACGTTCCCACCCCCATCATTCGCTCGGCCAATGAGAGAGCGGCGCACTCTTGACAACCAACCAGATCTCACCTCACTCCCCCACCACAATTCGATCATGAAAATTCGTGGTCACGATTATTATTATTTTAAATATATAAAAATCTATTTTTCTTTCCGTTTCAACATTAACCAGGGCGAATTTGTTCCATTGAAGGGGGGCGGGCAAGAAGAGAAAGAGAGAACGAAAGCATGGATTAAGCGCAAGGAAAAACAGAGAGACAACAAAGATTGAGAATGTAGAGAGGGAGCGAGAACGCAACGCGTGGAGAGATGGCAAGATACGGGCGGGGCAAGACCACGGAGGGATGTGTAGACCCCCCCCCCCCCCTCCACGGGTCAGCTCAGCGCAGCTTTACTTATGTAGGGGTGTCGGGAAGGTTTCCCACCAATAGGAGGGTTAGTGGGAGGGGTAATCGAGGAGATATAAGGGGAGAACGGGCAGGAAGAGGGGGCTTTTAGCGGGAACGAGATTGGGACGGCTGGGGACAGGTGTGGAGAAGAGGAAATGATTAAAAGACGAACCCCCCTGCAATCTTGTGTCGGCTCTCCTTTACACTTACATCGAGAGGCGAGCGCTTGCATGGCCGACGCCTGCTCCCTCATGATGCCGGAGAACATGTCCAGGAGCTTCTGCGCACTTGCCTCCCCTCTCTCCACGACGGTCTGCAGGATGTAGTCGGTGCGCCGCCACACGTTGGACTGCGCGGCCGCCACGTCGCGCGCTTCTTCCGTGATGATGCCCTGGCCGCACAGCCTCTCCGTGAACAGCTGAGGACCCAGGTCGATGCATTCCCGGAGCTGCGGCAGGTTTTCGCCCATCGCTTTCCACACCGCCGCCTCGCTCGCGTCGATCTTGCCCTCTATGATTTCCTTAACGTTCTTCGGTGTTTCGAGTTCGTACCGCAGCATTGGGGGGGGGGGGGGGGGGTCAGACAGCATTCAATAATAGTTCAAGGCACTGTATAGGCATCGCACATTGATGCTGCAAATAACCCCAACTTCTTAATCTGCTGCAGTAATCGGAAAAAATCTAGCATAAACCACGACACGCAACAACCAAAATACAAAGATCCCCCATACAGCCAGAACAGACTCTTGGGGTAAGTGCTGTTAGCGAGTAGCACTTATGAAGGCCGCACTGTGGCAACACGAGGCGATTTGGGAGGCCAGCATCACGCCCGGCCGCCTTTGTCTCCTGGGTGGCGATGCTTATTACACACTGCACCAGGTACTCATTTGAGGCCGAGTCGACCTTGGGGGGAGGCCCGGGACCGATTCAGATAATCGCTAAACACTGCTGTTGGCATGCACGTACAGTGCTAATACTTACGTGATCCGGGGGTATAAATACCCACGGGATCCCAAGTTACAGTTAAGAAGACGTCACGGGGGCGTGAGAGAGAGAGGGAACGCACAGGGAGGGGAGCGGTGACGTCACTGTATGAGGCGGGGCGATCGGGGCGGGTTCCTGGAGGGATTAAGGAGCGGAGTGGTCCATCCGCAGCGTGAGCTTGTGCGATGAATAAAGAAGCATGTGTCATCCTTATCTTCGTCTGGTGGACTAATTAAACACGTATCAATATGCTGCATTGGCGATATGTTAACTACCTCGTCGAATCTGACGCCTGCTGTATAGTTTGGAATCTGCATCTCCTCACGTGCCCTCTCTCTGCCCGTCAACGGGACCATGGCCCTCTCGGGCCTGCTTCCCTGCCGTGCCTATGCCTGTGCCAGAGGCACAAGATGCGCAGTTACAGGCTTGTGACCCATAGATGGCGTACACGCCGTAGAGACGCCATTAATGTATTCTAGATTTGAAGCTTTCGTGACTGCAAGGATTCATATTCTTAGGTTTTTTCGGTAAAGTCACGTAGGTAAAACATTAAAATTAATAAAAGTAAAATAAATAAAAAAATAAAAAACGTCGTGATTTTTATTTTTTATTTTATTTTACTTTTATTAATTTTAATGTTTTACCTACGTGACTTTACCGAAAAAACCTAATAATATCTCAATTAATGTCTCTATAAATTTACCCCAGAGAGAAATTCCTTCTTCAGCGGTGGATCCTTTGGCAAAATCTCTTCACATTGCACTTCCGTTTCCATCGGTCTCCCTGTTGGGGGAGGGGGGAATTAAATAAATAAATATATGCACCTTCAGTTTTTTATTTATTCCTTCCAAAAATATATAATTTATTGTGGTGTTTGAACATTTTAACACAACGCCGGTTTTGTTACTGCAACACAGGGTAAAACTAAAATCCTGTTCTTATTATTCCATAATTTATTTTTGAATGTTTTAAATGTATTTACCATATGAAATTGGCGTAAACAATGACACAAATAAACCCCAAAAAATAAACACCCTATTTCAACAAAAGTTAACGCGCTTGCTGTACCGTGCTTACCACTCCAATCTCGAAGTCTCACGAGCCGTGATGCGTACACACATGGGAAGTACTTTCGTTGTTTTGCATTGCATGTAGTGTACAATGTAACGTATGTAATATTTGTCGCCGTGGCGAATCTCGGTACAGGACTTGCATCTTTGTACACAAATGATTCAGCCGGTGCAAGAGTTTGCGGACCAGAGAGACCGTCAAAGCCACCCAGAGTACTCTCGCATGCTCATTGAACTTGCAGTCGATTGCTTTTGCCACAAATATAACTATGTCAGATGCAGCACATATTGACCCTAGCGGCTTCATCAATTAACATGAATGCAGGTTCTGGGGTTCATACGTAATGATATCAGTGTTGAGTGTATGGACAGTGTTGAATCTATATGGGTAGTGTTCGTCTATGGGCAGTGTTGAATCTATATGGGCAGTGTTAGTCTATGGGCAGTGTTGAATATATATGGGCAGTGTTGAGCCTATGGGCAGTGTTGAATCTATATGGGTAGTGTTAGTCTAGGGGCAGTATGTGTGTGTGTATGTTGAACTTCTTTCGCACCACCGTACATGCCAACCGTGTGCCGATCAGAGGTGCAGTGTCGGGTAGTGAAACGGTCACGGATGATGAAATGGCAAATCGGCAATGGACCACACTTACGTCGTTTGCGTTGCTGGTTGCGCCGCTTGCGATAGCAACAGAAGGCGGCAAGCGATGCAAGGACGACAACTACGGTCCCGCCACCGACGGCCCAGAAAATCCAACCGTTCACTCCTAAAATAAAAAAATTAAACAGAACACAGCAGTGATAACAAACACAAATATCATCCCACTCTCTCCCACTCCTCCCGTCCCGTGTAGCCTCTAAGGGACAGTCAGCGGCAAGTGTTGTTAGTAGAGAGTAACACCACCTGTAAAGGCCGGTGATGTGGCACACACAGAGAGGGTGGGTGGCCAACACCACGCCCGGCCGCTTTTGTCGATACTATACACAACACTACTATACACTATACTACTATACATTACTATACACGACACTACTATACACTACACTATACGCTACACTATACACTACACTATTAAACCCTACAGGTAACTCATTTGAGGCTGAGTCGACCAAGGAGATGGCCCAGGACGGGTTCAAACAATCGCTATCACTGGTGTTGGCCATGAGTGGGAATCGAACTCAGGTCTCTGCCGGGTTCGTAGCGCAGCGCTGACCGCTTCACTACCACGAGACGTCAATTCTAAATGTGGAGACAAAAAACCAGGATGACCCCCCCTCCCCGACCAGCAATCGTTATGCAACCACGTGGGGGAGGGAGGGGGGGGAGAGAGGAGATACACAAACTCTCCAAATGTCCGGCAGGCGTCGTCAGTCAGTGTAATGGCCGAACCCACCACCGGAGAACCGTCGCCCACAATCTGCTGTCCTCCTGCAGTGCGGCGGTAGTGGTAGTGGTCGCGTTCCCCCGAAGAACGCCGCGTTATGGTGAAAGATCGCACCGTGAAGTACCAAGGTAAATGACGTACCACTTGAAGCGCGGTCCGCCGTTTAACGAGTGTGATGATGGCGTAACGCGGGGTCTGAGTGAAGGCCGAGGTGCGCGGTGGGTGGCGTCTACTAGAAGCATCCAGCAGCATCCCAGCGCCTCGTGCGATGATGACGAGGATAATGATGACGATGAGGATGATGATGACGACGATTATATTGATGACGATGATGATGTTGATGACGACGATGATGATGACGATGATGACGACGACGATAATGATCATGATGATGATCATACTTGATTTGAAGCTTTCGTGACTGCAGGAATTACTCTTTCGTTCTTTCCGTAAAGTCAAGTAGAAAGAAAATAAATTAAATATTAATTAAAGAAACGAAATTAAATATTATTTAATTTATTTATTTTCTACGTAACTATACCGAAAGAACCAAAGAGATGATGATCATGACGACGACGATGACAACAACGATAATGATGATCACGATGATGACGACGACGACGATGATGATGATCACGATGATGATGATCACGATGATGACGACAACGATGATGACGACGCCACGCCGAGTCAGCCAAACTACAAACCACCGCATGTTCCTAACTTGCACTGCGACGCGGTTCTGTTCACTCGATCGCATTACATATCTTCAATTAGCGTCGCACGTTAAGACAACAAGAAAAAATGTGTTCCCTCGCACAGGGACCCCTCTACTTACGAACATTTGACTTTCAGAGATACGAACAAACCTGGTCTGTTATGTCCAGTTGCCCATTCGGACCGAGGGCTGTAAATTCAACTGCCGCACAACATATGCCGATGGTGGAATCGACATCTTCAGAACGTGAAGAACCAGTGGCACCTACATCTGCATAACGTGAAGAACCAGTAGAATCTACATCTGCAGAATGTGAAGAACCAGTGGCATCTACATCTGTAGAACGTGAAGAACCAGTGGCGTCTACATAACATGAATAACCAGTGGCATCTACATCTGCAGAACGTGAAGAACCAGTGGCATCTACATCTGCAGAACATGAAGAACCAGTGGCGTATACATCTGCATAACGTGAAGAACCAGTGGCATCTACATCTGTAGAACGTGAAGAACCAGTGGCATCTACATCTGCAGAACGTGAAGAACCAGTAGCATCTACATCTGCAGAACGTGAAGAACCAGTGGCGTCTACATCTGCGGAACGTGAAGAACCAGTGGCATCTACATCTGCAGAACGTGAAGAAGTAGTGGCATCTACATCTGCAGAACGTGAAGAACCAGTAGCATCTACATCTGCAGAACGTGAAGAACCAGTGGCGTCTACATCTGCGGAACGTGAAGAACCAGTGGCATCTATGTTTAAAGCCATTCCCCGTGTTTAGTGTAAATGCCGTTACATTGCGTTTGGAATTGACGGGAGTAACTTTGGACTTACGAACATAATCGACTTACAAACACAGACCTCTGGAACCTAACTGGTTCGTAAATAGAGGAGTCCCTGTATAGTGTAGTAGTGTAGTGTTTATAGTAGTGTCGTAGTATATAATGCAGTGTAGGAGTGTATAATGTATAGTAGTGCTTTAGATGCCATGCAGCATGTGAGGAATCGACGGGAGTAAAGTTGCACTTACGAACTGACCTCTGGACGCCAACTCGTTCGTAAGTAAGAGGAGCCCCTGGCAGACATTCATCCAAAAGTCCGCGCCATTAAAAAACCTCCACGGCGGCGTTCACCCGGAGGGACGGAATCGTTGCGCCTCTGACCTGTGCCTTGCTCGCTGCAGGGCCGGTCGGGTTCGAGGCGCCCGTATCCCTCCTTGCACCGGCACACAGTGGCGGTCTCTGCCGTGCATTCGCTTACGACGTCTTCGTCTACACGGCGGTGAGGTGGGGGGGGGAAGAGACCACATGGACAGCCATCCCCAACATTTCCCGTGTACTGTTGGGGCGAGGGTTCCTCACACAGCCCCAGCAGACAGCGCTGCCGCTTCTGTTCCCCTCACAGCCCCAGCTGAGTGAAGTAAATTATTTATATTGCCAATTTGTACCCCTTTTATGGTTATTAATGCCATTGGCCATGATGACCTCTTGACCTTCTCCAATATAAACACTGTTTCATTCCTGTCATGGCTACTCAGGTGGATACTGCGTGAGAGGAGACAGAGCTCACCTCAGTACATGAACTCAAAAAAGTTCCAGAGTCCGTGACCCCAGCCGAGTGAAGTCAATTATTTCTATTGCCAATTTTTACCTCTTTTATGGCATTAATGGCATTGGTCATGATGACCTCTTGACCTTCTCCAATATCAACACTGTTTCATTCCTATTCCTTGTTTTACTGATTTCTGACCTCTTAAACTATATTTTATTTTATTAACTATTTAAATAACCACATTTTTATTTTACCAGGTAAGACAGACTGAATGGTATAGCTGTTTTTCAGACGCGACTTGGCCACAAATGATTGCTCAACGAAGTGGCTTATCACGTGGAATGTATAGCAGCCAAATACTCTGAATTCACGTTTCTAGATGTGGATGAAAAATACAGAGAACCCGGATAAAAATCCAAGTGAAAACTTGGATCTTTCTCCAACATGCAAACTCCAAATATACAGGCGTCAGGGTCGAGATCGAACCCACGTCCTCCTGCATACCAGGAGAGGGGGTTAACATATCGCCACCGTGCAGTGCCGCAGTGGCAAGATATTATATCATTCCTCTTATATCACTCCTTTCTCCAGCTCTTCAATATTCTCTGTCTTTCTAAAGAACTTTTCTCATGTTGAAGAATGCTGTTCGTAGCGAGTGCCTGTTCATCGTGAGTGTTCGTGGCGAGTGCCTGTTCATAGCAAGTGCCTGTTTGTAGCGAGTGCCTGCTCATGGCGAGTGTCTGTTCGTGGCGAGTGCCTGTTCATGGCGAGTGGCTGTTCGTAGCGAGTGGCCACGCCTATGACGGCTGGCACCGGTTTGTGTTGGAGAATTGACTCGATTTGTAAATGTTGCGGTGGGGTTTACTTTCCAACACACAACAACCGGTTTAGCGCTGTACCATTCAACGAATTGGCACCACGTTTTGTTTACGTGACGCAAACCTCCTTACTGATTTGCCGTTTCGGGTGGTGGCGGGTTTAACGACACATTTATATTCACGCGATCTAACACAAAATACCTTCAATTACGGATAAAATTGTCCGCAAAGGCCACCTACTGAGTGTTAAACTCAAAAACGAAATCTGTTCAAGAACGGCCTTCTCTCATTTTAGTTTTATTTTTTCCCAAAAGCCTTGAACTCGCTCATCGTTAACTATTTTACACCCTTTTCCCATGCGTAGCGCCCTGACAACGATTGTTTGAGGGCGCTTTATGAGTTAAAATCATTATTATTATCACTACTACCAGCGGCATTCGAGTCCAAAATGCATTTTGTGGGGAGGCGGTGGTGTTGTAGGGGTTAGCGCTACATTGCGAACCCGGAAGAGATCCTAGTTCCATTCCCGCTCACGGCCACCAACACCAGTGACGATTATCTGAACCGGTCCTGGGCCTCCCCTAGGTCGACTCAGCCTCAAATGAGTACCTGGTGTAGCGGTGTGTAGTAAACATCGCCAGTACTGGGGAGACAAAGCTGGCCGGGCGTGGTACTGGCCACCCACCCCCTCATGTGCCGTGCCGGCATTCATAGGTGCTGCTACTCGCTAACAACACTTGCCCCAACAGTCTGTTAGAGGCTATACGTGGTGGATCTTTGTTACCTGGCGAACAAAGCGCACAGCAGAAGCCGGCCGCCGACTTGTACCGGCCCTGAGTTTGGCACTCATCCTGTGCATCCACACGATGAAGGTTCAACGAGTTAACAACACAACAGTGTGAGGGGGGCGGGGGGTAGCAGTGGCGCAACGGTTAGCACTCCACATTAACACGAAGGCTTTCGTGACCAATATTATTCATAATAAAGATTTTTGGGTCAGATTGCATTATTTATAAATGTGTCGCAACCCTCCACCACCCGACACGGCCAATCACTAAAAAATGTGTCACGATGACAAAAGACAAAATAGTTCACTACTTTAGCCCACCGGTGTGTTGAAGAGTGAATCCACAACATTTACAATTTTTGACTACGACGTTTCGCTGGGCGGGCGGGGGGGACTGTTGCCTAATGAGCCATGCGGTGTGTTTCTTGCCTGATTTGAAGGCGAGGGTTGACCGCAGCTCACATCGGCCATCCGTGATACGATCTGGGCGGCAACAAACGGGAGGGAGGAAGGCAAAGCATCGTCAACGTGCCACAGCAAGTTACGAACGTGTTGGCGGTAACACCCGGTGGCAATTTCATTGTCTTATCTAGGATTTTATGTAAGGCGCTTTTACCAAAGCTTTTACCAAAGCGCCTTATGGGAACTATGATGACGGCACCTGTGGTCATGAGATAACCCTCCGACGACGACCAAAATTCCTCAAATCCCGGGTTCCGATGTCTCGTTTTCTATGTGCACCTGGCCACATCTAAACCTTATGGCGGGTCCCCGGAGTCCCGAATAAACGGAAGTCGAAATCGTGATTAATTAGATAGAAAATTAATAGATCACGATGTTTCGATCGCAAGCAACCTGTTGTGTTTGTCTCACTTGATGACGGTTGCTTTTGTTGCGATCGAAACGTCGTGATCTATTAATTTTATACCTGCGTGACTTTACCGAAAGAACCAAAGAGTATGGATTCCTGCAGTCACGAAAGCTTCAAATCAAGATCGTAATTAATTTATTTATTTTTGGCGACTCCATCCCCACCGCGCACACAAACGCCGTGATCATTCTGTTGTCACGTCGTCCAAGCGCAGCGAGGACGAATGCCACAGTGATAAACAAAACTTTTAAACTTTGATTGGCGCATCGCGAATAGACTGCCTTCAACGGACATAAAATGAAGTCGCAAACGCAGTTCACGCGAGAGTCGGGGGCTTATGGGACCCCGGAGATACGCCCCAAGCTTTGTCGCTCCCCCAGCCCTACTCTGCCTTCCTCCATCGGCTCAACTGTCCGGCCACCAGACCTCTGCTCCCCTACCACCCTCCACTTACCCTCGTCCGTGCCCATTTCGCAACTTCACGTTGCACCCATCGGACACCATCAACTCACCATCACACTCCACCTTATTCCGCCTTAACCTACCCATGCAACATCAGCAGCTCCATTCCCAGTCCCTGTCCCTCCATAGTATTGTATATAGTAGTGTAGTGTGTAGTGTATAGTGTAGTGTATAGTAGTGTAGTGTATAATGTAGTAGTGTATAGTAGTTTAGTGTATAGTAGTGTAGTGTATAGTAGTGTAGTGTATAATGTAGCAGTTTATAGTTTTGTAGTTTATAGTAGTGTATTTTATAGTCTAGCATGAACAATAAGAATAGGTTTTACCCTTTCTGGCAATAAAACGGATGTTAAGATGTTCAACACCTGTTTTATTGCCTGAAATTGTAAAACCTATTCTTATTTTTTCAAACGTTGCTGCTCGAGGGCGGATGGGGGATTGAGGTGCCGCCCGGCCTCAAGGGCAGAGTGCAGCGACGCTTGCTGCAGGTAGGGAAGGGTTAAGATGCGGGCTCGCAAGCAGATTTCAAGGATGCCAGTTGCAGGTGATGAAGACTCGAGTCAGACTCGAGTCATGAATTTGATGACTTCAGACTCGACTTGGACTTGCATAACAATGACTTTGTCCCACCTCTGGCAGGTGATGAAGTGCTGGGGTTTTGGCAAAAACTGTCCCACTTTGTAGCTGCTCACCCCGAGCTATACGTGTGGCATTGCCCTTGTACTGTTCGCCTTTTGGCGTTCTCTGGTCTGACACTGGTGAACGATGCCATAAAGAAGGATGTCTCTGGTGCAGGCCAATCAGTTTCAAAGGCAATGCCATATATTAATTACCAGAGCCATGTTTGTTTGCAAGTTCACCACAAGTAATGTGTGTGGTTAATGCGAACTTTATTCCTTGCAAAATGTTTCTATCTGGTGTTTGAACACCTTAACACAATTGTTTTATTGCAAGAAAGGGTAAAGTATATAATTATTTAAATAATAGTGTAGTAATGTATGGTAGTGTATCGTGTAGTAGTGTGTAGTAGTGTAGTGTATAGTAGTGTTTAGCGTAGTGTATAGTGTAGTTATGCACAGTAATGTATAGTGTAGTAGTGTGTTGTGTACTGTATAGTGTAGTAGTGTATAGTAATGTATTGTGCTGTAGTGTATAGTAGTGTAGTGTATAGTAGTGTGTAGCGTAGTGTATAGTGTAGTAGTGTGTAGTAATGTATAATGTAGTAGTGTATAGTTCTGGTAGTGCCGGGGTCTGTCGCCAGGGTAAAAGGAGGTCTGGACCACCACTCCTCAACACGCTGCTACCGCCGCGACCCTCGCCAGGACAAGCGAACTGAGAAATGAACGGACGAGCATTCGTTATTGGCCAATAGGGGAGAGGGATGGGATTGGAGTGTTGGGGAAGGGAAGGGATCGCCCCGGGTTGTTGATGGAATTGCCGGCGAAACGTCGCGGTGTTCAAATTGTAAAAATGTTGTCGTGGTGGGTTTACTCTCCCACACACACAGCTGCTTTAGTGCTGTACTAGCATAATACACTATATACTACACGACTATACACTACACTACTATACACTACTATACTATACAATACACTACTACACGACTATACACTACACTACTATACACTCTCTTGTTCGTCCATCATAGTTGATGATGACCATGGCACGTTTGTCATTTTGTTGGGTTTTGATGAGTGCGCAGATGGCTGAACAGGAAAATCCGAGCCCGGAATTATCTGTGGCACACTGGACAGGTCAGGGAGGATGTAGAGCTCTGAGGTGAAGCCACCAGTCCTTCCTTGGTAGATTTGCGCTGCTGCCTCTTCAAGATAGCACAGGAGCTTCACTACTATACAATACACTACTACACACTACACTATACACTACACTATTATACAATGCACTATACACTACTATACACTACACTATAAAATACACACTAGCTGTAAGTGTAAATGTGTGTAGTGAGGTTTAACGCTCCAACACACAACCGCTTTAGTGCTGTATCAGTAACTAGTTGGCCACCACATTTTGTGGTTACGCGACAACACAACCCTCGCTGGCGATTGGACCGTGTCGGATTGTGGTGGTGGCGGATTTAACGACACACACAAACACATCACATTAATACATTGACGCGTATTGTAACCCGACTCCCCCCCAAAAAAAACCTTTGTTGTGGATAAATATTACGTTGACAAATGTCTCTCTCTCTGTCTTGAGGCCTGGGGGCTTATGCCGTGGTAGCGAACAAGGAGGCCCTAACCCAAATCAACTTTTATTTTCGATAATAAAACTCAAATAAGTCCGTAAACTAATTATGTATCTCTCCCTTCTGGCCTCCCTATTGAATTTATAACGGTAGCCAAATTCTCGAAACTCATTGAGATGCATAGAAACACTCAGAGACCCAAAGACTGAACAATTTATTTATTTGTATTTTACCAAGTAAGGCCCCACTGGTCAGAAGCGACCCTGGCCATAGCAGCTCAACCAAGTGGCTGATGATATCATCATCACGGTGTGGAAATTTATAGCAGCGAAATATTCTAAACACGTGGTGATGTTAATTCTAAATCTGAAAGGGAAAAACAACTGAAGAGGAAACAGAGACAAATCCACGCGACCACGGAGAGAGACGCAAACTCCAAATATACAGCAGGAGTCAGCATCGGGATCGAACCCACGACCTCCTGTAGACCAGGCGAGGGAGTTAACATCTCCTAGCCACTGTGATGATGATGAGAGAGACACGGAAACTCCGAATATAAGCCAGCAGGCATCGTCAGGGTCGGGATCGAACCCACGACTTCCTGTAAACCAGGCGAGTGAGTTAAAATCTCACCACCGTGATGATGAGAGAGAGAGAGAGACGCAAACTACAAATATACAGCAGACATAAGTGTCGGGATCGAACCCACGACCTCCTACATACCAGGCGATGTAGTTAACATCTTGGTGCCACGGGTACCTATATATGTAATAAATAGTAATTTAATATACAAAAAAATATCCCACTCACCAGAACTATTAGCAGTCGGGATGTCGCGTCCTTAAGGAGTCCCATTCTGATGAGCATGCCTTGAATCGACCCCAACGCACCCCTTGGGCTGGTACGAGCGAGGTGTGCGCGTGTGGCAGTAACGCGACGGATATTCCTACGCCTTCACGATCTCCAAGAAACTCGATAAATCCACGGGGCTGCCTTCCCTCTCTCCCTCCCCACTTTCCCTTTCCCCCTTTGTTACATCAACACGCAAAACAACCCCGCAACCGTTCAGTAAGGTGACTTATACGACACGGCTCCCGGGTCTGTGTGTGTGTGTCGGGTCGGGTGGCGTGGAGTCAGAATGATTTTTGTGTGTTTCCTGGCACCCACGGGTACGACCAACCCTGGGAGGGTAAGGACCTTTGGCCAGTGGGAGCGGCTGATCAGAGGAAATTACAGAACGGGAGGTGCCCTTTGCCCCATAGGCAGGTTACTCAACTTGAATGTAACAGGCAGTTTAACCCTCAGCAGGAGGCTTTGTCGCGACCAATGTAATCCATAGTATAGGTTTATTTTTTATTGGGTTAGATTGTGTAAATACAAATGTGGTGTTGAACCCACCACCACGCGACATGGCCAATTAGTTAGAGGGTTTGTCACGTAAACTGAACGTGCCAATTCGTCACTAGCACAGCACAGCGGCTCTGTGTTGGGGAGTAAATCCACTACAACATTCACAATTTGAGTACTCTGCCAACTCGCTGCGTTTTAGCCGCTCGTTGTTGTGAGCGCCGCTCCTCTGCCCCTCGTTGTTGTTGCTGGAGGACGGCCACCTCCAACTGGCCAGTAGCAGCGTCCTCAACGTGCACCTAGCCTGGTACTGCCCAGTGTCGTCCTTCACGAGCCTCCTCCATAGAGGCAGAGATTGACACCGCTGGTACCAATCTATAAACTAATTACTAAAGTATAATTATTTTACCAGTTAAGGCCCACTGACCTATGTAGTAGCTCTTTTTAAAAAGCGACCGGGCCATACGTGATAGCTCAGCCATCATCATCATCATGTGGAATTGTATAGCAGTAGCCAAAACACCCTAAAAAGCGTGACGTTGATTATAAATGTGGAAGGAAAAACACGGAGAACCTGGAGAAAAAATGCACGCGACCACGGGGAAAGAGAGACGCAGGCTCCAAATATACAGCAGCAGTAGGCGTCAGAGTCGGGTTCGAACCGACGACCTCCTGTATACCAGGTGAGTTAGTTAACATCTCCTATCCACCGTGATGATGATGATGAGAGAGCGAGACACACAGACTCCAATGATAAAGCAGGCATCATCAGGGTTGGGATCGAACCCACGACCTCCTGCGTACCAGGCGAGATAGTCAACATCTCATCACAACAGGACGCACGAGAGGGAGCATCGAGAGAGGCCCTCCAGTGGGCATTTTTGGGTCTCCTCTTCCACGCTGCACCAACGACGTTGTAAGAGGCGGGGGTAGCCAAACCTCACACCACCGTGCGGGGGCGTGGACCTGGAACGCAACTTTAATGGTTTTACAACACTGCTGTGCCTAGTAAACTCCGCGAGCTCTCTTTCTCTCTCTCCCTCTTGTGTGAGTTCACAACGAATCGATCGCTGCCCTCTGGCTCAAAGGTCGCCGACAAGGCACAAGACGACGACGACGACGATGGAGACCATTCTGGCCATTCTTTCAGCTCTCTCTTCAGTCGGCGCCACTTAAGCGACCTCACGGGGAGTGTTCCAGAGCGGTTTGGCGCGACCGACAGCGAAGAAGCCGCAGCGCAGAGGAAAAAAAATCACCGACGTGGGGCTGGCGGGCGTAAAAAATGAATATTCCGTCGTGTTTCATCGCCCTTCAATTGTTCACGACGCTGGTGAGTGAACTTACGCGCGGCGCCTTCGCAAACCGGAGGACGCCTGGTGTGGTCTGGGGCTGTTGTTGTTGTTGTTTTGGTGTGGTCTGGGACTGTTGTTGTTGTTGACTTGGGTGGTCTGGGACTGTTGTTGTTGTTGACTTGGTGTGGTCTGGGACTGTTGTTGTTGTTGACTTGGTGTGGTCTGGGACTGTTGTTGTTGTTGACTTGGTGTGGTCTGGGACTGTTGTTGTTGTTGACTTGGTGTGGTCTGGGACTGTTGTTGTTGTTGTTGTCTTGGCGTGGTCTGCGACTGTTGTTGTGTTGCCTTGCCCCAAGCTTGCATTTAGTGTTGATAAACCGCCACTAATTTATATCCAGTAGACTCTCGTTTCTTCGCGCGAATTTTCCCCAGATGTCTATGTCAAGATGACGGAGACTTGTGTTGCCTCCGAAACGTCGTGATTTTTATTTTATTTTTATTAATTTTAATTTAAACTTTTTACCTACGTGACTTTACCGAAAGAACTAAGAGTATGAATCATTGCAGTCACGAAAGCTTCAAATCTAGAAAGAAACAAATAATTTAGGGTTATAAATTATTTTTAAGCTTCTCTGCCATGTCAAAGTTTAAAAAAGTACAAACTCACAATTTGAATGACCGGATAAGTCGCTCACAATGAAGCACAACTGATGACGATTTCAATTGTTACTCTTTCGATTGAAAATGTTCGACCGATGGATGATGCACATGCTCAGTGATAATATAAATTTCCTGTCACCCACCCAGCAGAAGATTCGGCCCCCTAAGTCGATGATAGCAGAGCCATAACCAATCAACATCAATCAAACTCAACCCCACTAAGTGGATGATAGAGCGACATCCAATCAACGTCAATCAATCTCAGCCCACTGAGTGGGTGATTGCAGAGCCATAGCTAATCGATATATGGGGAATCCTGGTGGTAGCTATGAAAATGTTGACTACCTAGCCGGGTATGCAGGAGGCCATGGGTTCGATCCCGACCCTGACATCACGGTGGCTAGATGTTAACTATCTCGCCGGGTATAGACGATGTTGTGGGTTCCATCCCAGACCCTGACGCCTTGCTGCTGCATATTTGGAATGTCTCTCCCCGTGGTCGCGTGGATTTTTCTACAGGGTCCTCCAGTTTATCCCTGCCACATTAAGAATCAACATCACCATGCGTTCCGAGTCTTTGTTTGCTGCTATAAATTCCTAAGTGACGATTATATCATCCACTTCGTAGAGCTGCGATCATTTGTGATGGCGAGGGTCGCTTCTTAAAAAGAGTTACACAGCTCAGTGGAGCCTTACACCTGGTACGTAAAATTGTTTAGTTTATGGGTCTCTATGGATCTCTGTGTGTCTCTGTGCACTTCTATGTGCCCCTATGGTTTTCTATGTGCCTCTGTGGGTCGCTATGTATCTCCATGAATCTCTATGCGTCTACATTTTTTGGCTGCCGCTATAAATGTCCACGCTGTTCGTAGCGAGTGCCTGTTCATTGTGAGTGTTCGTGGCGAGTGCCTGTTCATAGCAAGTGCCTGTTTGTAGCGAGTGCCTGCTCATGGCGAGTGTCTGTTCGTGGCGAGTGCCTGTTCATGGCGAGTGGCTGTTCGTAGCGAGTGGCCACGCCTATGACGGCTGGCACCGGTTTGTGTTGGAGAATTGACTCGATTTGTAAATGTTGCGGTGGGGTTTACTTTCCAACACACAACAACCGGTTTAGCGCTGTACCATTCAACGAATTGGCACCACGTTTTGTTTACGTGACGCAAACCTCCTTACTGATTTGCCGTTTCGGGTGGTGGCGGGTTTAACGACACATTTATATTCACGCGATCTAACACAAAATACCTTCAATTACGGATAAAATTGTCCGCAAAGGCCACCTACTGAGTGTTAAACTCAAAAACGAAATCTGTTCAAGAACGGCCTTCTCTCATTTCAGTTTTATTTTTTCCCAAAAGCCTTGAACTCGCTCATCGTTAACTATTTTCCACCCTTTTTCCATGCGTAGCGCCCTGGCAACGATTGTTTGAGGGCGCTTTATGAGTTAAAATCATTATTATTATCACTACTACCAGCGGCATTCGAGTCCAAAATGCATTTTGTGGGGAGGCGGTGGTGATGTAGGGGTTAGCGCTACATTGCGAACCCGGCAGAGATCCTAGTTCCGTTCCCGCTCACGGCCACCAACACCAGTGACGATTATCTGAATCGGTCCTGGGCCTCCCCTAGGTCGACTCAGCCTCAAGAGAGTACCTGGTGTAGCAGTGTGTAGTAAACATCGCCAGTACTGGGGAGACAAAGCTGGCCGGGCGTGGTACTGGCCACCCACCCCCTCATGTGCCGTGCCGGCATTCATAGGTGCTGCTACTCGCTAACAACACTTGCCCCAACAGTCTGTTAGAGGCTATACGTGGTGGATCTTTGTTACCTGGCGAACAAAGCGCACAGCAGAAGCCGGCCGCCGACTTGTACCGGCCCTGAGTTTGGCACTCATCCTGTGCATCCACACGATGAAGGTTCAACGAGTTAACAACACAACAGTGTGAGGGGGGCGGGGGGTAGCAGTGGCGCAACGGTTAGCACTCCACATTAACACGAAGGCTTTCGTGACCAATATTATTCATAATAAAGATTTTTGGGTCAGATTGCATTATTTATAAATGTGTCGCAACCCTCCACCACCCGACACGGCCAATCACTAAAAAATGTGTCACGATGACAAAAGACAAAATAGTTCACTACTTTAGCCCACCGGTGTGTTGAAGAGTGAATCCACAACATTTACAATTTTTGACTACGACGTTTCGCTGGGCGGGCGGGGGGGACTGTTGCCTAATGAGCCATGCGGTGTGTTTCTTGCCTGATTTGAAGGCGAGGGTTGACCGCAGCTCACATCGGCCATCCGTGATACGATCTGGGCGGCAACAAACGGGAGGGAGGAAGGCAAAGCATCGTCAACGTGCCACGCAAGTTACGAACGTGTTGGCGGTAACACCCGGTGGCAATTTCATTGTCTTATCTAGGATTTTATGTAAGGCGCTTTTACCAAAGCTTTTACCAAAGCGCCTTATGGGAACTATGATGACGGCACCTGTGGTCATGAGATAACCCTCCGACGACGACCAAAATTCCTCAAATCCCGGGTTCCGATGTCTCGTTTTCTATGTGCACCTGGCCACATCTAAACCTTATGGCGGGTCCCCGGGGTCCCGAATAAACGGAAGTCGAAATCGTGATTAATTAGATAGAAAATTAATAGATCACGATGTTTCGATCGCAAGCAACCTGTTGTGTTTGTCTCACTTGATGACGGTTGCTTTTGTTGCGATCGAAACGTCGTGATCTATTAATTTTATACCTGCGTGACTTTACCGAAAGAACCAAAGAGTATGGATTCCTGCAGTCACGAAAGCTTCAAATCAAGATCGTAATTAATTTATTTATTTTTGGCGACTCCATCCCCACCGCGCACACAAACGCCGTGATCATTCTGTTGTCACGTCGTCCAAGCGCAGCGAGGACGAATGCCACAGTGATAAACAAAACTTTTAAACTTTGATTGGCGCATCGCGAATAGACTGCCTTCAACGGACATAAAATGAAGTCGCAAACGCAGTTCACGCGAGAGTCGGGGGCTTATGGGACCCCGGAGATACGCCCCAAGCTTTGTCGCTCCCCCAGCCCTACTCTGCCTTCCTCCATCGGCTCAACTGTCCGGCCACCAGACCTCTGCTCCCCTACCACCCTCCACTTACCCTCGTCCGTGCCCATTTCGCAACTTCACGTTGCACCCATCGGACACCATCAACTCACCATCACACTCCACCTTATTCCGCCTTAACCTACCCATGCAACATCAGCAGCTCCATTCCCAGTCCCTGTCCCTCCATAGTATTGTATATAGTAGTGTAGTGTGTAGTGTATAGTGTAGTGTATAGTAGTGTAGTGTATAATGTAGTAGTGTATAGTAGTTTAGTGTATAGTAGTGTAGTGTATAGTAGTGTAGTGTATAATGTAGCAGTTTATAGTTTTGTAGTTTATAGTAGTGTATTTTATAGTCTAGCATGAACAATAAGAATAGGTTTTACCCTTTCTGGCAATAAAACGGATGTTAAGATGTTCAACACCTGTTTTATTGCCTGAAATTGTAAAACCTATTCTTATTTTTTCAAACGTTGCTGCTCGAGGGCGGATGGGGGATTGAGGTGCCGCCCGGCCTCAAGGGCAGAGTGCAGCGACGCTTGCTGCAGGTAGGGAAGGGTTAAGATGCGGGCTCGCAAGCAGATTTCAAGGATGCCAGTTGCAGGTGATGAAGTGCTGGGGTTTTGGCAAAAACTGTCCCACTTTGTAGCTGCTCACCCCGAGCTATACGTGTGGCATTGCCCTTGTACTGTTCGCCTTTTGGCGTTCTCTGGTCTGACACTGGTGAACGATGCCATAAAGAAGGATGTCTCTGGTGCAGGCCAATCAGTTTCAAAGGCAATGCCATATATTAATTACCAGAGCCATGTTTGTTTGCAAGTTCACCACAAGTAATGTGTGTGGTTAATGCGAACTTTATTCCTTGCAAAATGTTTCTATCTGGTGTTTGAACACCTTAACACAATTGTTTTATTGCAAGAAAGGGTAAAGTATATAATTATTTAAATAATAGTGTAGTAATGTATGGTAGTGTATCGTGTAGTAGTGTGTAGTAGTGTAGTGTATAGTAGTGTTTAGCGTAGTGTATAGTGTAGTTATGCACAGTAATGTATAGTGTAGTAGTGTGTTGTGTACTGTATAGTGTAGTAGTGTATAGTAATGTATTGTGCTGTAGTGTATAGTAGTGTAGTGTATAGTAGTGTGTAGCGTAGTGTATAGTGTAGTAGTGTGTAGTAATGTATAATGTAGTAGTGTATAGTTCTGGTAGTGCCGGGGTCTGTCGCCAGGGTAAAAGGAGGTCTGGACCGCCACTCCTCAACACGCTTCTACCGCCGCGACCCTCGCCAGGACAAGCGAACTGAGAAATGAACGGACGAGCATTCGTTATTGGCCAATAGGGGAGAGGGATGGGATTGGAGTGTTGGGGAAGGGAAGGGATCGCCCCGATGATGCCGGGTTGTTGATGGAATTGCCGGCGAAACGTCGCGGTGTTCAAATTGTAAAAATGTTGTCGTGGTGGGTTTACTCTCCCACACACACAACTGCTTTAGTGCTGTACTAGCATAATACACTATATACTACACGACTATACACTACACTACTATACACTACTATACTATACAATACACTACTACACGACTATACACTACACTACTATACACTCTCTTGTTCGTCCATCATACTTGATGATGACCATGGCACGTTTGTCATTTTGTTGGGTTTTGATGAGTGCGCAGATGGCTGAACAGGAAAATCCGAGCCCGGAATTATCTGTGGCACACTGGACAGGTCAGGGAGGATGTAGAGCTCTGAGGTGAAGCCACCAGTCCTTCCTTGGTAGATTTGCGCTGCTGCCTCTTCAAGATAGCACAGGAGCTTCACTACTATACAATACACTACTACACACTACACTATACACTACACTATTATACAATGCACTATACACTACTACACACTACACTATACACTACACTATTATACAATGCACTATACACTACCATACACTACACTATAAAATACACATTACCTGTAATTGGGAATGTGTGTGTGAGGTTTAACGCTCCAACACACAACCGCTTTAGTGCTGTATCAGTAACTAGTTGGCCACCACATTTTGTGGTTACGCGACAACACAACCCTCGCTGGCGATTGGACCGTGTCGGATTGTGGTGGTGGCGGATTTAACGACACACACAAACACATCACATTAATACATTGACGCGTATTATAACCCGAATCCCCCCCCAAAAAAACCTTTGGTGTGGATAAATATTACGTTGACGAATGTCTCTTTCTCTGTCTTGAGGCATGGGGGCTTATGCCGTGGTAGCGAACAAGGAAGCCCTAACCCAAATCAACTTTTATTTTCGATAATAAAACTCAAATAAGTCCGTAAACTAATTATGTATCTCTCCCTTCTGGCCTCCCTATTGAATTTACAACGGTAGCCACATTCTCGAAACTCATTGAGATGCATAGAAACACTCAGAGACCCAAAGACTGAACAATTTATTTATTTGTATTTTACCAAGTAAGGCCCCACTGGTCAGAAGCGACCCTGGCCATAGCAGCTCAACCAAGTGGCTGATGATATCATCATCACGGTGTGGAAATTTATAGCAGCGAAATATTCTAAACACGTGGTGATGTTAATTCTAAATCTGAAAGGGAAAAACAACTGAAGAGGAAACAGAGACAAATCCACGCGACCACGGAGAGAGACGCAAACTCCAAATATACAGCAGGAGTCGGCATCGGGATCGAACCCACGACCTCCTGTAGACCAGGCGAGGGAGTTAACATCTCCTAGCCACTGTGATGATGATGAGACACGGAAACTCTAAATATAAACCAGCAGGCATCGTCAGGGTCGGGATCGAACCCACGACTTCCTGTAGATCAGGCGAGGGAGTTAACATCTCCTAGCCACTGTGATGATGATGAGAGAGACATGGAAACTCCAAATATAAACCAGCAGGCATCGTCAGGGTCGGGATCGAACCCACAACTTCCTGTAAACCAGGCGAGGGAGTTAAAATCTCACCACCGTGATGATGATGAGAGAGAGAGAGACGCAAACTCCAAATATACAGCAGACATAAGGGTCGGGATCGAACCCACGACCTCCTACATACCAGGCGATGTAGTTAACATATTGGTGCCACGGGTACCTATATATGTAATAAATAGTAATTTAATATACAAAAAAATATCCCACTCACCAGAACTATTAGCAGTCGGGATGTCGCGTCCTTAAGGAGTCCCATTCTGATGAGCATGCTTTGAATCAACCCCAACGCACCCCTTGGGCTGGTACGAGCGAGGTGTGCGCGTGTGGCAGTAACGCGACGGATATTCCTACGCCTTCACGATCTCCAAGAAACTCGATAAATCCACGGGGCTGCCTTCCCTCTCTCCCTCCCCACTTTCCCTTTCCCCCTTTGTTACATCAACACGCAAAACAACCCCGCAACCGTTCAGTAAGGTGACTTATACGACACGGCTCCCGGGTCTGTGTGTGTGTGTCGGGTCGGGTGGCGTGGAGTCAGAATGATTTTTGTGTGTTTCCTGGCACCCACGGGTACGACCAACCCTGGGAGGGTAAGGACCTTTGGCCAGTGGGAGCGGCTGATCAGAGGAAATTACAGAACGGGAGGTGCCCTTTGCCCCATAGGCAGGTTACTCAACTTGAATGTAACAGGCAGTTTAACCCTCAGCAGGAGGCTTTGTCGCGACCAATGTAATCCATAGTATAGGTTTATTTTTTATTGGGTTAGATTGTGTAAATACAAATGTGGTGTTGAACCCACCACCACGCGACATGGCCAATTAGTTAGAGGGTTTGTCACGTAAACTGAACGTGCCAATTCGTCACTAGCACAGCACAGCGGCTCTGTGTTGGGGAGTAAATCCACTACAACATTCACAATTTGAGTACTCTGCCAACTCGCTGCGTTTTAGCCGCTCGTTGTTGTGAGCGCCGCTCCTCTGCCCCTCGTTGTTGTTGCTGGAGGACGGCCACCTCCAACTGGCCAGTAGCAGCGTCCTCAACGTGCACCTAGCCTGGTACTGCCCAGTGTCGTCCTTCACGAGCCTCCTCCATAGAGGCAGAGATTGACACCGCTGGTACCAATCTATAAACTAATTACTAAAGTATAATTATTTTACCAGTTAAGGCCCACTGACCTATGTAGTAGCTCTTTTTAAAAAGCGACCGGGCCATACGTGATAGCTCAGCCATCATCATCATCATGTGGAATTGTATAGCAGTAGCCAAAACACCCTAAAAAGCGTGACGTTGATTATAAATGTGGAAGGAAAAACACGGAGAACCTGGAGAAAAAATGCACGCGACCACGGGGAAAGAGAGACGCAGGCTCCAAATATACAGCAGCAGTAGGCGTCAGAGTCGGGTTCGAACCGACGACCTCCTGTATACCAGGTGAGTTAGTTAACATCTCCTATCCACCGTGATGATGATGATGAGAGAGCGAGACACACAGACTCCAATGATAAAGCAGGCATCATCAGGGTTGGGATCGAACCCACGACCTCCTGCGTACCAGGCGAGATAGTCAACATCTCATCACAACAGGACGCACGAGAGGGAGCATCGAGAGAGGCCCTCCAGTGGGCATTTTTGGGTCTCCTCTTCCACGCTGCACCAACGACGTTGTAAGAGGCGGGGGTAGCCAAACCTCACACCACCGTGCGGGGGCGTGGACCTGGAACGCAACTTTAATGGTTTTACAACACTGCTGTGCCTAGTAAACTCCGCGAGCTCTCTTTCTCTCTCTCCCTCTTGTGTGAGTTCACAACGAATCGATCGCTGCCCTCTGGCTCAAAGGTCGCCGACAAGGCACAAGACGACGACGACGACGATGGAGACCATTCTGGCCATTCTTTCAGCTCTCTCTTCAGTCGGCGCCACTTAAGCGACCTCACGGGGAGTGTTCCAGAGCGGTTTGGCCCGACTGACAGCGAAGAAGCCGCAGCGCAGAGGAAGGAAAATCACCGACGTGGGGCTGGCGGGCGTAAAAAATGAATATTCCGTCGTGTTTCATCGCCCTTCAATTGTTCACGACGCTGGTGAGTGAACTTACGCACGGCGCCTTCGCAAAGCGGAGAACGCCTGGTGTGGTCTGGGACTGTTGTTGTTGTCTTGGTGTGGTCTGGGACTGTTGTTGTTGTCTTGGTGTGGTCTGCGACTGTTGTTGTTGTCTTGGTGTGGTCTGGGACTGTTGTTGTTGTCTTGGTGTGGTCTGGGACTGTTGTTGTTGTCTTGGTGTGGTCTGGGACTGTTGTTGTTGTCTTGGTGTGGTCTGGGACTGTTGTTGTTGTCTTGGTGTGGTCTGGGACTGTTGTTGTTGTCTTGGTGTGGTCTGGGACTGTTGTTGTTGTCTTAGTGTGGTCTGGGACTGTTATTGTGTTGCCTTGCCCCAAGCTTGCATTTAGTGTTGATAAACCGCCACTAATTTATGTCCAATAGACTCTTGTTTCTTCGCGCGAATCTTCCCCGGATGTCTATGTCAAGAAACAAATAATGTAGGGTTATAAATTGTTTTTAAGTTTCTCTGCCACGGCAACGTTTAAAAAAAGTAAAAACTCACAATTTGAATGACCGGATAAGTCACTCAGAATGTAGCACAACTGATGACGATTTCAATTGTTACTCTTTCGATTGAGAATGTTCGACCGACGGATGATGCACATTCTCAGTGATAATGTCACTTTCCTGTCACCCACCCAGCAGAAGATTCGGCCCCCTAAGTCGATGATAGCAGAGCCACAAGCAATCATCATTCAAACTCAGCCCACTGAGTGGATGATTGCAGAGCCATAGCTAATCGATATATGGGGAATCCTGGTGGTAGCTATGAAGATGTTGACTACCTAGCCGGGTATGCAGGAGGCCATGGGTTCGATCCCGACCCTGACATCACGGTGGCTAGGAGATGTTAACTACCTCGCCGGGTATAGACGATGTTGTGGGTTCCATCCCAGACCCTGACGCCTTGCTGCTGCACATTTGGAATCTCTCTCCCCGTGGTCGCGTGGATTTTTCTATAGGGTCCTCCAGTTTATCCCTGTCCCATTTAGAATCAACATCACCACGCGTTCCGAGTCTTTGTTTGCTGCTATAAATTCCTAAGTGACGATGATATCAGCTACTTCGTAGAGCTGCGATCATTTGTGATGGCCAGGGTCGCTTCTTAAAAAGAGCTACACAGTTCAGTGGGGCCTTACACCTGGTACGTAAAATCGTTTAGTTTATGGGTCTCTATGGATCTCTGTGTGTCTCTGTGCACTTCTATTTGCCCCTATGGGTCTCTATGTATCTCCATGAATCTTTATGCGTCTACATTTTTTTGCTGCCGCTATAAATGTCCACGCTAATTGGTTGAGCTGCTATAATTGGGTGTAGTGGCCATGGGTCGCCTCTGAACAAACATAGCAGTTGAGTGGTGGCAGCCTTGCACATGGTTAAATAAATGCAAATGTTGTTTAGTTTATGATTCTCTAAGTATATCAATATCTATGGATTCACCACTTTCTCATTTTCCGTTGTGCATTTTTGGACCAAATTTTATATCTTTGGAATTTCAAATCGACGTAGTTTTCGTTTAAATGGCGTGCTCAGAGTGTGTTTTTTTACATTTCCTGTTGTCTGCAGATACTTCCCTCTGAAAGTGTGACGATCAGCAACGTTCTACGAGAGGTAAGGTGCAAGCAAAAATGTGTGGCCACCAGGAATATTGTCGGTCTCATTAATTGCCCCCCAGCATCTCCCAGCGCCCTGGATAACTTTTCAAGTGGGACGATTCACGTGAACATTATATCCAACTCAGCAATTACACCCTTTCCCATCCACCCCACTGTGTGCGGAATTTTTTGAAGTGGGGTGGGTAGGGTTATAGCCAATTCCAGTACCCGCCATTAGCCACGAAGTGACGGTGACGTCACCATGGCGCCTGTGCCAGGCCAGGTGCACTTTGAGGCCACGGGAATTGTCGAAGGCTCGCTGCTGACAGGAGGTCTCGGGAGAGACCCAGCAGGTGCCATGGGTTGGCTGACTGAGATGACCGGTAGATGCTCCACCACCAGATGTGCCCCCTACTGTACCAGGCTAGGTGCAGGAGGTCACAGACAGATCCAGCTAGTGCTATGGGTTGGCTGACTGAGATGACTGGGCGACGCACCACTAGCTGTACCCCCTACTGTGCCAACTTGCAGCACTTTATCCGTCCTTTTCTCCACTCGTTGTTATGAGCGTTGCTCCTGTGCCCTCAGTTATTGCGCACACGTAAACACACACATACATGTACTGCCTTCAAAAGTGAAGATTCCTCCATTTGAGGCTGGGTCGATCTAGAGGAACCCCTCAGCCCCTGGGTTGCAGATCATCGTCCTGTAACTCGATGGCACGGGTGAAGGCAGAATTCTTTGGTTGTTACATTTTTCCTCGTCTTTAATGTTTTTTTTCTCCACACAGGTTATCAAAGGCGGATGTAACGAAACGACGCACTACTTGTCAAGACATGGAATCTGTTGTGAGCTCTGCCAAGCAGGTAATATGCAAATATATAAAGGCCTGACTCAAATACCACTATTGAAAGGTTTTAATGTGGGCACGTTGAACTTCTTTCGCACCGCACGTAGCCAACCGTGGCTAATCGGAGGTGCAGTTTTGAGTCGATAGGCAGTGTTTAATATATATGGGTAGTGTTAGTCTATGGGCATTGTTGAATCTATATGGGTAGTGTTAGTCTATGGACAATGTTGAATCTATATAGGTAGTGTTAGTCTATGGACAGTGTTAAATATATTTGGGAATGTTAGTCTATGGGCAGTGTTGAATCTATATGGGTAGTGTAAGTATAATGGCATTGTTGAATCTTTGTGGGTAGTATTAGTCTATGGGCAGTGTATATGTTGAACGTATTCGCACCGTGCATAGCCAACCATGGCTAATTGGAGGTACGGGATGAAAGACAACAACACTGAACACAACAACAACAGCACTGAACACAAAAAGAATACTGAACACAACAACAAAAACAAGCAGCAGTTATTAAACGAAATGACGTTTCAATCTGGATGATTAAATGGTGAATTGCATAGCTTCAAGTTACCAGATTCGAGTTAATACTTTACGTGAATTGAGCACGGGTTTGGCAAGCATAAAAAATGTTGAAGGAAAACACTCAAATGAGTGCAGAAATACAATCGTTTGAGCTGCTGATCTGGTGGTGGTGGTTGGTAGCTGCTCGTGAATGACGCTGCTGCTGGGCAGTTGGAGGCAGTCGCCCTCCAGCAACAACGGAGGGCAGAGGAGCGATGCTCACAACAAGGAGCGGAGTGAACAGGTGGCTAAAACGCAACAAGTTGGCAACAGTAGGGGGGTAGAACTGGTGGGGCATCTACCGGTCATTTCAGTCAGCCGACCCATGGCACCATCTGGATCTGTCCCGTGACCTCCTATCAGCAGTGAGTCCTTCGACCTCAGTGCACCTGGCCTGGCACAGGCGCCGTGGTGACGTCACCTGGCACTTAGTGGCGAATGGCGGCGGCTGTATTGGTATTGGTTGGGAGAGCAACGTGAGTGGAGCAATCAGTGAGCGAGCGATTTCTGGATTAGAGGCGTCCGTGCGCTCACCGCTTCGCCACGGCCGGCATTGTCTAGTTTTGATTCGGGAAACAACAACGAATGACAACGACCATTGTTTTGTACTCGTGATGAAATGCCAAGGAAATAAAGTTGCAGGCTACTTGTCAAGACATCGGTGTCCCTGCAAATCGAGAGATGACAATGATTTTGGAAGCGAGGAGTGGGGGACTGTAAATGTAGAGGCACGTGGGGACCTTCGACCGGGTTTATGAAGGCAGAGCAATAACTGCAAGCTATTGCACTTTGAAACAATCAGTACTCTGCTCTTGTAGACTATTACTACTGCTCATGAATAGAGGATTTTTGGTTAGATCACATACATGTAAATGTGTGTCGTTACACCCGCCACCACCCGACACACCCAATCAGTGAGGAGTTTTGTGTCACGTACACAGAACGTGGTGCCATTTTGTTACTGGTACAGCACTAACCCGGTTGTATGTTGGAGAGAAAACTCCACTACAGCATTTACAATTATGGTGTAGTATATAGTAGTGTATAGTGTAGTGTTTAGTGGAGTGTATAGTAGTGTAATGTGTAGAAGTGTAGTGTATAGTAGTGTAGTGTGTATTGTATAATATTGTAGGGTACAGTGTATAGTAGTGGATGGGCAGTCCTCGGATTATTCATCTAATTCGTTCCTGAGATCCGTTCGTAAGTGGAATGGTTCGCGAGTCTGGAACACATCAAGGCGGTGAAGGGCAACAAACACCAAAACCTTTTTTATTAAATCCTTTATATTAAGTTCGCGTGCTTGCTTGCTTAGGACCGTGCAAATCTTTCGGTCGTTTTTTAACCCACTTCCCGTGATCCAATCGAGCTGACATTTTCCACACAGACTCGTTGTGCCAGACAATTATTGTTCGTGAAAAAAAATTCCCAAAATTTTACACTTTTTAGGCAAAAGAAAATGTATTTTACATATATTCAAATAGAACGCATTCATGGCTTTGGCTGAACATCACAGTGCAAGAGCCCAGAGCGTAACCCCTCCACAGGCCGTGATGGAGTGGCGCAGTTAGTAGCGCCTTCGCTTCCCATGCCAAAGGTCGCGGGATCGATCCCCGCGTCCTCCACAGGCGAATATATTTTTAAATCCTTTATATTAAGTTCGCTTGCTTGCTTAGGACCGTGCAAATCTTTCGCTCGTTTTTAACCCACTTCCCGTGATCCAATCGAGCTGACATTTTCCACACAGACTCGTTGTGTGTGACAATTAATTTTCGTGAAATTTTTTTTCCAAAATGTTACACTGTTTAGGGAAAACTAATTAAATATTTAATTACCAATTGCTTAATACTGGCAGACAATCATCTGACCCATAGATTGCAGCCATCTCAAGCCAGAGGACGAGAGAACTCTAGCCGCCACGCATATAAAGGATTTAGAGTGAAAAACTTTGTTTTTACGGGTTTACTTGTTTGTATTCTCGTTCAGTCGGTGCGTCTGTTTCCCTCCTCCCTGCCACCCCCCCCCCCTGCTGCCGCCTTGCAGGTAGCAGGAAGGTGATGGATTGCGAACCAAACAGCGGCACGTTTTGCACGAGTTGCGAGCAAGGACAAGACTACACGGACGAACCGAACAGCTACAACGAGTGCAAGAAGTGCACCGTTTGCAACGTGAATTGTAAGAGGGGTGGGGTTGTTTGTGGACACCACGTGAATCAATTAACAAAATGGACGGGACGGGTTTGGAAGAATTGGGTGGTGTACATGATTCATGCACCGCTCGCGATACAAAGTCAAATCTCGCCACTGTTGGTGCCATTGCAGCAACTACCTCGCCTGGTACACGGGAGGTCGTGAGTCCGATTCCCAGCCTGACGACACCTGCTATATATTTGTAGTTGGCATGTCTCTCTTTCTCATCATCACAGTGGCTAGGAGATGTTAACTACCTCGCCTGGTATGCAGGACGTCGTGGATTCGATCCCGACCCTGACGATGCCTGCTGCTGAATATTTGGAGTCTACGTCTCTCTTTCTCATCATGATCACGGTGGCTAGGAGATGTTAATTACCTCGCCTGGTACGCAGAAGGTCCTGGGTTTGCTCCCAACCCTGACGATGCCTGCTGATGCACATTTGGAGTTTGCGTCGCTCTGCATCACCGTGCGTCCGAGAACGCTCCGTTCTGTATGTCCGCGTACGCGAGCAGCTCTGCTGCATGCGCAGACGCTGCCCAAATGTACTACACACGTGCGGTGGTGGTGGTGGTGTTGTTTTGCAGCCGAGGACACCGAGAGCAGATGCACCATCATGCAGGACACTCGCTGTCGCTGTAGAGATGGCTTCCAGAGGGCTGCCCCGTCGGACCCCTGCACGGAAGCGAAGGGAGCCGCAGGTTCGGACGACCGGTCGCCACACCCACGCGGCTCTAACGCGCTCACGGGTCGGGGAGGGTAAGGGGGACACGCTCGGGGATCGGGAAAGCTGCGCTGGAAAGATGAACGTGATGAGAAGTATAGTGTACAGTGTAGTGTGGAGTTTAGTGTATAGTATAGTGTATAGTAGTGTAGTGTATAGTGTAGTGTATAGTAATGTAGTGTATAGTGGTGTAGTGTATAGTGGTGTAGTGTATAGTGTAGTGTAAATGAGTGCAGTTTATATTGTAGTGCATAGGAGTGGAGTGGAGGGTGTAGTGTATAGAAGTGTAGTATATAGTGTAGTGTATAGTGTCGAGTAGTATATAGTGTAGTGTAGTGTGTAGTGTAGTGTTTAGTGGAATGTATAATATAGTAGTGTAGCATAGTAGTGATGTGTAGTGCATAGTCGTGTAGTGTGTATAGTGTAGTGTATAGTTTAGTATTTAGTGTAGTGTATAGTGTAGTGTATAGTGTAGTGTAGTGTATAGTGTAGTGTATAATAGTGTAGTGTATAGTGTAGTGTATAGTAGTATAGCATGTAGTGTAGTGTATAGTAGTGTAGGGGCTTGCACGAGGAGGAGGGATCCGAGGAACTATGAAGCTCTTTGTTCACAGACGTCCCGGTGAGGCGCACGCGGTGAGCGAGTTACACGAACGAGCACACAAACACACTATAGGGGGCAGACCAGAGGACAGTCCCAGACCACACCAAGAAAACAACAACAGTCTCAGATCACACCAAGACATCAACAGTACCCTCGATAAAATTGCACATTCGAATGTAACTATCGGTGATGCACGCGTGGCCAATGATCAACGTTACAAATCAGATTTGCCAATGCGATTTGGAGCATCATGGGACCTCCCTTGCCACTATCGAAATCTAAGAAGAGGTTTTAATCTTTCTGGCAGTAAAACAGGAGGTGTGTTAAGATGTTAAAACATGTGGCCCAATAAGTTTTAAAGACAATAAGTACATTACCACAGCATGTTTTTGTTTGCATGCTCACCACAAGTATATGTGGTTAATACAGTAATTTGACTCCTTGCATAAGGTTTCTGTTTGGTGTTTTGACATCTTAACACCTGTTTTATTGCCAAAAAGGGTAAAACCTATTCTGCGATTTGTAGCGTTGATCATCCGTTGCCTATGTCGGTTTTAGAGCAGGACACCCTACCCCCAATTCGTTGCCATCTCTCGCGATCTACCAACAACAGCATCTGCTCAATTCTAAGTGGCAGTGACGTACCCACTGCGCCTGTGCCAGGCTAGGTGCACTCTTCGGGCCACGTGAGGTGTCGAAGTCTCCCGTGACCTCGTTGCTAAGTAAGAGAGAAACTGATGGCAATCGCACCGTGACAATTCACTGCAACCAGTGGTGGTTCTTAGCCTGGAGTTTCCCTTTCTGGGGGGCTGGGGGGGTGGCGGGACCTGGCCATACTTTTTTTAGAAGGTGAATCATCAAAACATACAAATTAAGCACCGGGCAAGTGAAGTTACAACTTACTTTGTTTCGTCAAATCGTATGTGTTTATTACACTACACTATACAACTACACTACTATACAACTACAATACACTACTATAAAACAATACACTACCATACAACTACACTACACTACTAGACACTACACACTACACACCATACTGCTATACAATACACACTACTATACACTACACTATACAACTACACTACTACACTACACTACTAGTCACTACACTACTAGATACTGCACTACTATACACTACACTACTATTCACTATACACTACATACCACACTACTATATACTACTGCACACTACACACCACACCACACTACTATACACTACTATACACCACACTACACATTACACTGCACACTTTCCCATTGTACACTACACTACTATACACTACACTATACACTACACACATCGCACACACACTACACTATACACTACACTGCTATACACTACACATCTATACAGTACACTATACACTACTCTACTATATGTGGACGATCCTCAGACGTTGCTGGACGTATCACCGCTGTTGTCATCGGTGCTGTCGTGATCATCATTCTACTTGTGGTGACCGTGGGCCTCCTTCTCTACAGAATTCGCCATAAACACTTTCCATGGGGTAAGTCGCGGTGGCTTGCCTGGACGATGCCTGCTGCTGTATATTTTGAGTATGCATGTCTCTTTCTCTCATCATCATCATCATCACAGTGTCGTGTGTAGTATAGTATGTAGTCGTGTATAGTGTCGTGCACATTGTAGTGTATAGTGCAGTGTGTAGTGTAGTTTGTAGTGTAGCATATAGTGTAGTTTGTCGTGTAATATATAGTGTAGTGTAAAATGTAGTGTATAGTGTAGTGTGTATTGTATTGTGTAGTATGCTACTTCAGCCCACCGGTGTATTGGAGAGTAAATCCACAACATTTACAATTTGAGTACAGTGACGTTTTGCTGGTAATTACATCAACCAGCATCATCACGGTGTAGTATGTAGTGTAGTATGTAGTGTAGTATGCAGTGTAGTGTATAGTGTATTGTGTAGTGTATAGTGGTAATTACATCAACCAGTATCATTGGGCCATTTGCCAGAATAGTAAACTTCCTTGAGTGGGTGTGATATTACACTTCACATTAACCTTTTAAGCCATATGAAGAAAAGAATAATATGATAATCATCGTGATCATCAACATAAGCCCATCACGACAGTTCTATAAGATGTAATGTATAATTCTCCAACATATATATCCAACAATGCTGTATAATTATACATTATTATAATAATGTATTTTTCTCTCTTATATAGGAAGAAATCCTGTTACAAGTGAGAACATAGCTTTGAATAATGGAGAGCGTTTGAATGTAAGTCATTCCACCTCGCCAAGTCTGTGAGCTGACCAAAAATCACTCCTGTTATTGGTGTCACTGCTGAATGAGAACATCAGCAGATCGCGTGAGTCGCCAGGGTCATTTGCCCGTCCTGTATCGCGATGGTCAGCGTGGGTCGGTGAAGCATTAGCCGTGGCAGCACTCGTATTTATAATCAGCAGCAACCGGTCCATGTTGACTCTCCAACGAGGTCCCTTCAGATGTTCGGATCGCCTTATTTCTAAGGACTCTGAGGTCAAGGCTCTGATCCTGGGGTGATCAGGCCTAGTGAGTGGATGTGTGTGTGGTTGAGTGGGTGACTGGTTGACAAAGGCGGTCGGGCGTGGTGCTGGCCACCCACCCCCTCGTTCGTGTACCGTTCCGGCCTTCATAGGTGCTCGCTAACAGCGCTTGCTCCTACAGTCTGTTAAGGCTATACGGGGGATTTTATCTTTGACTGGTTGAGTGACTGGGTGAGTGAATGGGTCAGCGAGTGAGTGGTTGAGTGAGTGAGTGGTTGAGTGAGTGGGTGAGTGCGTGAGTGAGTGGGTTAGTTAGTGAGTGAATGGGTGTGTGGTTGAGTGAGTGAATGGTTGAGTGAGTGCGTGAGTGGGTTAGTTAGTGAGTGAATGGGTGTGTGGTTGAGTGAGTGAATGGTTGAGTGAGTGCGTGAGTGGGTTAGTTCGTGAGTGAATAGGTGTGTGGTTGAGTGGTTGAGTGAGTGAGTGGCTGAGTGGGTAAATCAGGATTTACCCACCTAATTCTGGCCATCTACCCTGCATGTTCTGTATGTTTCCTGTTTTCCATACACGGGGTTGCATCGGGATTTATGGAGTAAATGCGCCACTTCATGTGTAGTGTTAATACTCACACGATTCTGGGGTAAAAACACCCACGGGATCCCAGGTTACTGTTACAGATGACGTCACGGACGAAGGGAAAGAGGAGGCGGGGCGTGAGAGAGAGGGAACGCCCACGAGGGAAGTTGTGACGTCACCGCATGAGGCGCGGCGATGGGGGGCGTCTTTCCGGCGGAGTTTGGAGGTGAGTGGTCCGCACCTGGGGTGAGCTCGTGTGGAAAACAAAGAGGATCTGTGTCGACTCAACATTCGGCTGGTGGACTTATTCCACGTGGAATGTATTAGCATTGCCTACTTTTAAAAGGCAGTTAGCCTTCGTTGTTCATTCCGTTAATATCCAATTAAAAACATGTTTAGCTAAAACGTGCGGTTGTATTTTCCTGTATAATCAAAGTACACGCCATATCTTCACGCGAGCATCTTTCCTGTCACGGTGTGTTCAGTGATGATGGAGCTATGCCACGCAAGTGGCAGCTGATCACTTTGTGTGTTTGACCGGTGGTTCTCGAAACTGGTAATAAAAAAACAGTCTGCCATGCGGTAGCTACAATACACAGCAGCAATGTAAGATCAACGTTTACCAAAACGTTTGGAACCAAAAACTAATCCTTCAAAAAATTACATATGAACCTTACGGTTCATATGTAAATTTAAAATTGACTACGGCAATTTTAAATTTCGAGGTTACTACTGCATGTAGAATGCATATTAATTATGAAGTGCCTTGATTGCAATTGAAAAGTTTCTATTTTTTGTTATCATTTACTCCCACCCCCCCTTTTCATACACTTGCAGCCGTTGAGAAATTCGCTGCGCAGTAGTGTCTCCAGTCATGATGAAGTGAATGTAAGTCATTCCACGTTACTAAGACTATCCTACTCTCTTGTTGTGTTTTTCATTATGGCGGTAAGCGTGCAAGCCCTAACACAACGGGTCCATGGTTTTCTGGAGGAAGCTGGGGGGGAAGCTGGGGGGGACAGGGGAGGAGTGGAAGGGGACTTTAGGTGCTTGAAGTGTTGTCTAGGTGCGGGGAAGGAATTCTCGGTGTCCATCCCTTGAAGTTGTTTTCTGATGGTGGTGTAGAGTGGTTGCTGTTATATATATAAATGGATGGGGGGTGGAGAAATTGTTCAGCATTCTAGGGGGAGATCAGTTGTGGAGAGAGTGGAGAGGTTTTCCGTACCTGGGCATTCCATGGCTGTACCGGAGGAATTCCCATCTGGTAAAGGTAAAATTGGAGGCTGATCGATGCTCGGGTGCAGTCGAGGGCTGGCTCCTTATTGGTCAGCCGTGTTGTGAGAGATGATGATCTGACGATTGCTGCTCACTCACTTGACGTGCCTTTACTCTAACAGAGCGCAGAGGATTTCATCAGTCAAATGATCGCATATGACAAAAAATGCAACTGGAAGGACGTCGAGAGGGAGTTGCCAGAGTTGCGAGAGTGGATCGGCAAAACTCCCTCCCTTTTCCTGCACGAGCTTAAGAGGAGAAATGTGGTTACGGAACAGGAGTACTGGAGGGCATTTACAATTCCCGACGCCACCAAGCGCGTGGACTCAATCCTGTTGCCCGTCATGAGACGAGGGGACAGAAAACGCCGAAAGCTGCTGGAGATACTTGAAGAACAGCGGAGCAGGGAACAGAATTTCCTGGACATGCTGAAGACGAGCCGTGCGTAGACTTTACACACTCGTCAGCGTTGCAATCCATGAAACGGAGCCTTTTTTTTCTTTTCCGGCCAGAGGACTTCATAATAATACGCTTTAATAAAGCTACATTTACGCGAATTATGTCTCCACAGCACTTTACAAATCCTATTATATATATCAATTACCGATCATATGAACTACCTTAGAAAGTTAAATAATAGTAATAAAATACATAAATTTTACCAAAACTAAAGAGACACAAACAACAACGACAAAAAAGTTATCACAACAGAGAAATGAGTCCACTAAGTCTCAGCATCGCAGTCCCACAGTCCAAACGTCTCTCTCAGGCAGGAAATCCTTCACAGGAAGGGCAATGGTGGAGTGGCCAAAAATAGTTGTGACTAATTTAGGCCGATCTCAGTGGACACTGGATACATATCATAGTCATCGCCTTTTCATCATCATCATCAGCCAAGGTTAACTAACTGTTGGATGAAGACCTCCCCAAGCCTCCAATACCTCTCACGACCCTGCTATGCAACGATCCACTTAGCACTCGCTCGCTAGCTGATTTAATCGCCCGCAGTAGCTCCATGCGTATATAAACATACATCCGCAATTCGATGTAGCTTCGGGAAATGCAATAGTTTGAATACATTTATGAAAAAGTAAGCGTAGTATTCCTCAATTGTCTGATTGCATTCCGGGGAGCCTCGGGAATCAATGTTTGAACAACACGGAACGGCACCACGTGCTCCGATGCTGCCGCAGTGTAAAGGTTTGGTACACGAGGAGGCAATACTGCTGGCTACAGCATAATGAGTGATCACTGGTAGTTGAGTAAAGTAAACTAAAACAATTTTTTTTTAACTAAGCTATTTAATTTTACTGGATGAAGCCCTCTGAGCTGCTATGTAGTAGTTCTTTTTCAGAAGCGACCTGGCCACAAATAACAGCTCAAGGAAGTGGATTATCCATGATCACCATGTGGTCATTCATAGTAGAAGCCAAATACTCTGAACTGAGCTATCTAACTATTTTTCAGAAGCGAGCTGGCCATCACAAATGATAGATCAACCAAGTAGCTGATATCATCATCACGTGGAAATTTATCGCAGCCTAATGCTCTAAATGCGTAAATGTGGAGAAAATCCACGGGGAGAGAGAGACATAAACAGACTACAAATATAAATTAGGAGTCAGGGTCAGGATTAAACACGCGACCTCATGCATACCAGGCGAGGTAGTTACCATCTCCTAGCCACTGTGGCATTTGTAACCAGCTGGGAAGGGAGGGCCAAATAACCTCAAGAAGGGGGCTCTAAAGCTGCTTCTAGTCGAGAGCCTTCCACCAGCAGTGGCATGGGCAAGATATTGCCAGGTGCAGCTTTGCCTCTCATGGCGACCCCTTAATCATGACTGACGATAATGAGCATTAAACTGAGTCTTGATTGTGGATATTTACTTGATGATTTGCTTATCTTGCAGATGTGTGCTCGCCCACTCTGAACCCAAACTCGGCACATCGACAGCTTCAAATTTCTGCCGATCTCAGCACAGTGACGTGGAACCGGGAAGAGCAGCCTTACTCTGATCACGCAGAGAGGTTTGAGTGGTGGGAAATAGTCCTCTGCTTCGAGACCTTCTCGTCGGGTGACCACTACTGGGAAGTGGACGTGAGAGCCTCGGAAAACTGTTCAATAGGCGTCGCACATGGGTCGATTGCAAGGAATTGTCAAGAAAAGTCTGGCAGGCTGGGCTGGAACGAGTTCTCTTGGGCGTTCATTCAATGGGATTTTAATTTCAAAGCAGCACATCACAAACAACGCAAAACCATTACAGGTGTTCAGCATTTGCAGAGAGTCGGCGTTCGCTTGGACTTTAACGCAGGAAAGCTTTCGTTTTACAACGCCAGCACCATGGAGCTGTTGCATTCATTCGACGACATTCCAAGTGGGCCGCTCTATCCGGCTATGCAGGTGAAGTCGGGCTCAGTCGCGATTTACGAAGGTGAGTACAAGGGCGTGTCACGCATAGGGAACCCTTGGCACTTACTTGGAGTGTATTCATATCCAGAAGGAAAAACGAATCAGAATCGTCGCCACCGAGTGTGCATGCAGATGATGTAGCCACAGCGGTAGAGCACGTGAACATCCCCTTTGTCAATCCACTGCTGGCTGAGTGCCCACCTACTTCCTATGGGTGGGTCGTGAAGGGTATTTGGCGCAATCTTCACCTGCTATGTCAGTGTGCAGCAGGGGTAGTGAAGGCGAGGGAGTCTAGACGCGAGGTCATAGCAGTAGAGTGTGGAGCTGGGAGCGAGAGTATCTCCGAGCTCTGTGTTTCTGCAGAACGTAAACACAGCGGTGGTTCCTGAAACACTGCAACAGTGTTCGTGTCACCGCTTGGGAAGCGAACATGGCAGATGGTCTCATTCTGAAACAAACAAACAACTACAACGACATCCAATTGTCTGAAATTTCGTATCCAGGCTTTATTTTCGGATTTTCTCATTTTTAAAATGTAGTCTAAAAATCGGGAACACAGATGCCGAATGATGACCACTGAAATTAAGCAAAAATCCAAAAAGTGCATAATGGGATAGAGAAGGTGGCTGTTCGAAATTATACTGGGAGATATCAATAGAATGTACAAAGCAAAGAGTGGTTGTGGACACATTGATAAAAGCAGTGGTGGCCGTTGGTGACAGAGACGAGATGGAGTGATATCAGTTAACGTGCAGAAATATTTTGTGGGAGTGAAATGATTTGTCAGTACAGGGCCATAATTAATGGTCGTGGCTTGGGGTGACCTCCCAATGATGAATTAAACATAACGTATGATGATGATAATAATAATCGTGACGAAGGTATTGATTGCAATTTTAGAACTAATTTTTTTTGTTTATTCTTACAAATATTTTAATAGCTCAATTATTCAAGAACCTGAATGTGGATGAGAGCAGAGAAGACATTCAGATTTTTTATCACTTTGCAAATGGTGAATTTAATCTAACAAACAACACCGATGCAGAGAAGGGTGACAGCGAAGATGCATTGCTCAGAATGGGAACGGAGGAGCCTCTGGTGGCACGAGATTTTATCGGTAGGATCCCTGCAATGCTACACCACGAGTTGCTCATTCAGGGTTTCATCACGCAATCCGAGCTCTCAGAAGTCTATTCGATGCCCCGCGCGTCAGCACGAGCTGACTTCATCATAAGCCGCCTCGATCGCAAGCAGGAAGAGAGCCCGCAACTCCAAGAGATTCTGCGTGAACATTGTGAAAAGCAAGAGGCATTCCTGAAAATGAGGAGCGAGTCGAGTACGTGATATGCTGTACACGCCACACAATTTGCATTGCCGAGTGTATTGATGCATCATCTTTGTCGCCCATCTGTAATGCTGATGTACGATGAGGAAAGATATCCGTATGAGATATGAACCCTTAATACAGTGCAATAAGTAATCGTTTAGCACAGTAGATGCGTTGCTGCAAAAGCGGTCGCGTTAAGCAAAAATGCGTTCATGCATTGTGGCAGTAAACATGGAAAAAATCCACGAGTATCAGAATCTGTATCCTGGATGAGGAATCCGATGAGCTATGACGCTCTTTTTTACAGACATTCAGTAGGGACACGGGGTCAACACCAAACAATAAGTATGAAGCAGGTAACACGTAATCCGTAATCCCCGTATAGATGGATTCCAGATGAAGATTAATCCACTTGCTGTACTGTCATACCCTGGTATGGCAGCAGGTGGCGACTTCATCACCCTTGCGTAGGGAGATTCACGAATTTGTGTGATCTACCAACCCTCGCCTTTAAAGTGCTGGATTACAGGCGGCGCCATTGGTAACGACCAGACGTGTCCTGAAGCCATCAGACAGCTTGGTGGACAGTTTACTGAGAGTGAGATTGGGTCAGTCGGTTGACACATTGGGCTCTAATTGATTTGTCTTTCATAGTCAGGGCAGGAACCTAGGGCAGAAGCGTAGGAACCCCTGAGAAATACTAATCAGCTGTGTGAAGTGCAGCTCGGTACGCTAAAACTTTCAGCAAATGTTTGTACTTCTTACTGACATATTGCAAAGTTTATTTCTCAAAAGTATACGATGTTCGCTTAACACAATATTTGTATTATCGTTTACAGACACTTGCTCGCCGACTCTGAACCCAAACACGGCACATCGGAACCTCCATATTTCTGCCGACTTGAAAACCGTCAGGACTTCCTCACGCACCCAACCTTACCCTGACAACTCAGGAAGGTTTGACCACTACCAAGTGGTCATTTGCTCTGAGAAATTCTCATCGGGTTGCCACTACTGGGAGGTGGACGTGAGAGGTTGTAAGAAATTCATCATCGGTGTCACATATGACACGATACCACGGAAAGGTGATGACAAAGCCTGTAAAATTGGGTTCAATGAAGTTTCGTGGAGCCTTAAGAAATGGAATAACGACTACACGACGCTACATAACGAGACAGAAAAAAACCTGTCGGTGCGAGATGCTCCCAAAAGAGTTGGGGTTCACCTGGACTGGGAGGCGGGCGTCTTGTCATTCTACAGCGCCGACTCCATGTCGCTGCTGCATCGATTTCAAGTAAATTTTTATCGAGAGCTGTACCCTGCAATGGCCGTGCTGCGTGAAAGTCTCTCAATATGCCCGTTGCCGTACGCAGACGCTCGCTGTTAGAGATGAGAGGCGCCTATCAGAGCGGACGTCCATGCGACTCTGTATGTATGTAGAGTAACTCCCTGGCCAACCGCGAGGGTTCAGGTTCCTGAAAAACCTCTAGGTTGGTAAAGTTACAGGGGGCCTATGGGTAGTAGTGGGGTAGGGGAACCATAGCGTGTGGTTAGACTCGTCATAGTTAAAATACGTTGCCTGTTTATTAACTAAACTATATTACATAATAAAAAAATAAACACGGACATTAACTTTACATACCCTTTAATATTAGCGATGATTAAAATTAAGAAGTATTAACGATCTTGATTTGAAGCTTTCGTGACTGCAGGAATCCATACTCTTTGGTTCTTTCGGTAAAGTCACGTAGTTATAAATAAAATAATATGAAATAAAACAAATCACGACGTTTCCATCGCAACACAACCAATCCTCATCAGACTCGCCACAGCTGTTTAAAATTAAGAAGTATTAACGACGATGATGACGATGACCATGAGATGATGGGGGGGAGGGCTGGTTAGAAGGAGGAGAGGCTCAACCCAGCCACGCCGTCTTCCCCTGGGCCACAGACTCAACACCCTAAAACTCTTACCACTCGCTGCACGCTTGGGTCAATAATTAAGGGCAAAATGAATGTGCACCATGGAGTACTGTACAACAAAACAGACGGCCAGCTGATCAGTTGAACAGCGCCACGGCCCCACGGAATTTGTTTTACATTTCGCGGCAGAGCATACAAAACATCTGTATTGATGTCAGGTTTTGACATATTTTTCCTTAACGATTTTACTTAACTTGATTCCTCTGTCGTGGTCAAATCTTGTAATCAAAATTTCGTCCTCTTCCCGTTGTCCAATCAATTCCACATTTTGCACACGTACTCACATCCGGTTGCGATGAATGCCTGTATCAAAATCGGCATAAATTAATCAATTAATTCGATACTTTAAAGCAATCTACATTTTGTATGGGACACCGTATTTTATTTAGATATTTGTGTAGGTCAAAAACGCCACGGTCCCTAAACTGTGAAATCGGCTCGCACAAAACGCAGGTGCCGCGTGTCTCAGGCGCCATTGACTTCTCGATCGTGAGTTTAACGAAGTTGTTAATATACTTGTTTTTAAAAAACTTTTTTAAACGAGTTTATTTATATTCATCTTTTCATATGGTCGATCATACTGCTATGTTAAGACGCTGTGTAAAATGTGTTTGTTTTATGCTTATGAATCAATGTCATGCTAATGATTGATTTTATCATGTATGCGATTCAGTGTATATACGGTATTCCGATGTCCTACTTCGTCTTTAACTTGATTTTGTGTCATATTTTGTATTAAACTCCATACAGTGAGTGCAAACAAAACCATTGCATTCCCATGGCGTACATAATCTTAAACTTGACTGTGAATGAGCAGCTACAACATGGGACCTTTTTTGTGAATATTAAAGTATGAAAAAATAACAAGAGGTTTTAACCCTTTCTGCCAATAAACCGGTCGTGTTAAGATGTCTAAACATCAAATAGAAACATTCTCCAAGGAACAGTGTCACTGCGTTAACCACACACAGGGTAATTATAGTGAACTTGCAAATATGCTGCTCGCCTTTTGGCGTTCTGTTGTCCGACACTGGTGAGACTCGGCGCTAAAGAAGTCTGCTGTCTCTGGTGTGGACCAATCCGTCTTAGAGACAATACCATTTATTATTATCAGAGCATGTTTTTGTTTGCATGTTCACCACACGTTCCGCGTGTGGTTAATGCAGACACGATTCCTAGCAAGAGGTTTCTATTTGGCGTTTGAACATCTTAACACCTACGTGACTTTACCGAAAGAACCAAGAATATGTATCTTAACACTTGTTTTATTGCCAGAAAGGGTTAAACCTGCTCTTGACTGTGAGTGTCCAATCTAATATTGAACTTCATTCAGTGATTCCGCAACCCACATTTGGTTGGAAGGAAGCACGCAGGGACATCTGCAGACTGTCAGAATCCTATCGGCTCCAGGGAGAAGGGGGGGGGGGGTACCAGACCGGTAACCAGAAACTCTGGAATGGGTTTCATGTGGAACGACTTCGCTCGGCAGAGCTTGGCACAAATCTGGCGAGCCCCAAACTACGGTCCAGGAGCTCCCTCACTTAAACTCATCCAGTTGCAAACGACCGAACTTGAGAGGCACTCACCCCAGGCCAATGTGCAGCAGATTGGACTTTCAAAAAGTAGCCCAGGGGCCTCTGGTTGGCGAAAAGAGGACTCGATGATGGGTCCGGGAGGCGGAGGGGGGTGGATTGACCATAAGGGAAATATTTGAACCGAGAATAAAAATCTGGAAACGCAGTCGAGCCGGGAGGTGATGGAAAGTTATTTAAAGGTGGCTCCGAGGAGCATGAAAGGGGGTAGAGCACGAGGAGTGGGGGATGCTCGAGGGAAGGGGAAACTCCGCGGAGTATAGAACCAAGTCCGGGCCGCGTGCAGGTCACTCTGTGACTTCAATAAAGAGACTCCGAGTACCCAGCCGTCGGTGTCACTTCACACAGACCAACGAAAACGTGGGCGAAATGTATGAAGGTGTCACCGGACTGCCGGCACAACGCAAATCTATCACCCACGCTGCCCAGACATTGAGAAACTTTACCGTGATGTCATAATGTTTTTTTGGGGTTTTCAATAAAAATGTGAGGCACCTACCTTGGGCCCGTCAACAGATAGAGGAGAAACCGCGATTCCCCTTCCAGTCGTGGATTCATTCAATGAACTGAGATAGCCAACGACTATCCCGTAGCGCAATATCTAGCAGAGACGGCAGCGACGAAGGCAACGAGACGAGTCCACTCCCAGAACCAGCAGCCTCGAGCCCCGCGCTCTGGTCTCCTTTTATTCTACTAACGTGACCTGGCTCCGCCCTGACCGCACCTCCCTTCTCTCGAACCCGCTATTAGGTTCCAGGGGCCTCCAGATGGGGTCCTCTGTGACCCTTGCCCTAGTTCTTCCGCTCTGCCAACAAGCACCGTGCTCACGCCCTCACCGGCGTGTGCGCTGTATGTCCACCACAGTTGCTGCTGCGGTCCACCAGTCGGCACTATTACACTACGTATGTACGTTGAACTAATTTTGGTGTCGTACGTAGCCAACCGTGGCTAATTGGTCGGTGCGGGAGGAAGGACAACAACACTGAACATTAACACGCTAAATAGGTCTATCATTCATCTTCTTTAAATATATTTTTAAATAGCCTTTTCTGAAATATTTTTAAAGAGAATGGAGACACCCGAACTGGAGTTGCCCAAATCCCTGACTGGTGTCACTGTCGTGCTTGATAATGACAACAACAAACACAACTCTACAAAGTACGAGTTGAGATTTCAGAATGTTTTCCACGGACAGATAAATAGGCAGACAAACAGGCAGAGAGACAGGCAGAGAGACAGGCAGACAAACAGACAGATGGACAAACACGGAGGCGTGGAGTTGATTCACAACAACAACAAAACGCAGACGTGATGGGTAACTTCACTTCACATGTTATGCCTGCGACAAAGATCTCACGTGTAGCCTTATACAGACTCGTTGCGTGCTGTGAGCGAGCAGACACACATACGCAACGACACACACAGATACACAAAGACCAACATACCCCGTGTAGCCTTTAACAGACTTGTAGAGGGCAAGTGCTGTTAGGAGCGAGTCGCAGCACCTATGAAGGCTACCGCCACTGTGGGACACACGCGGGGTTGGGTGACCACTAGGTTTGGAGAAAATATCTAGATTGGGAGAAAATATCTAACTGCGATTTTTCTGACAGATGTTGCGATTGCGATTTGATTTGCGATAAAAACAAATGTAAGTCAAGCTTCAGTTCAATATTGACTGTGTAATAGATTTAAAACGTGTGATGGAGCATTACCACATGGTAACATCAAAATATGAACTGCTCTATATATTATAATGCAAGGATGAGAACTTAAAATATAATAATTGCTTCCAACACGTATTTATTAAAATGTTTTAATTGAAATAGAAGCATCAAACATAGAACAATTGTTAAGCTAAATACATACAATTATAATCAAAAACATAATTATAATAAGAAAGTAATAGGACTTTTCAAATCGCAGAAAAATCGCAGCCTTTGAAATATGCTAATAGCATTATTTCAAATTGCGATTTCGATTTGAAATCGATTCATCGTTGAGCCCTAATGACCACAGCCACCACGCCCGGCCGCAATTGCCTCCCCAGTGGCGATGTTTACCACACACCACCGCACCGGATACTCATTTTGAGGCTGAGTCGACCTAAGGAGGGGGAGGAGGCTCACTCGGAACGGGTCAGATAATTGCTGTCACTGGTCGTGGTGGACGTGAACGGCAATCGAACTCGGGTTCCCGGGTTCGTAACGAAGTGCGTTAACTGCTACTCCACCGCCCCCTCAAATCCACACACATGCAGGCACACACAGAGACACACAGACACACACACACAGGCACACAGCCACAGACAACAACAACCGCCATTCGCCACTACGTGACGGTGATGTCACCACGACGCTTGTGCCAGGCTAGGTGCACGCCAAGGCCACGTGAAGTGTCAAACGCCCGCTAGCAAGAGGAGGTCACGGGGCAGACCCAGCAGGTGCCACGGGTCGACTGACTGAAATGACTGACCGATGCACCACCTGTGCCCCCTACCGTGCCAACTTGCTGCGTTTAATCACCCGGCGCTCCGCTCATTGTTGTGAGCGTCGCTCCTCTGCCCTCTGCTGGAGTTTCTGGAGGGCGACTGCCTCCAAATTCCCCAGTCGCTTCCTCAACGTGCACTTAGCCTGGCACTACCTATTGGCGTTCTTCACGAGCCTCCTCCACAGAGGGCGCTCTTGACACTGCTTGTAACCGGTAACCCGGGACAGGTGACTATAAACAATCTACTAGCAGAAGTACCCGGCGTTGCCCGGGTGAAAAATATATTTGTTAATAACCTTACATATATACACAGATGGGCTGCTACCCCTGCCCCCCCTAGCCACGATCTCCTCGGCCGCTGTGCAGTAATATGTACGGCCTATAGTGTGGTGGGGTGTCGAGGCCTAGTAGCGTGCAGAGCCTCCGGTCTCGCCTAAATTGCCCACCCGGCTGAGGCTGGGTACCGGGGCCGTTACCCCCCCCCCCCCGCGCTACAATAATACTGTGTAATCACTGTAATTGTATTATCTACCGACCCTATAATAGTAATTGCACACATTGGGGTGGCGGGGGAGTGAAGAGGACGTGAAACTTTGATGAATTTACCTCAGAGTCGTGTGGTGGGTGTCGAGGCCTAGTACCGTTCAGAGCCTCCGGCCTCGCCTAAATTGCCCACCCGGCTGAGGCTGGGTACGGGTGCCGTTCCCCCCCCCCCCCCCCCCCGCGCTACAATAATACTGTCTAATCGCTATAATTTTATAATCTACCGACCCTATAATAGTAATTGCACACATTGTGGTGGGGGGGGAGTGAAGAGGACGTGAAACTTTGATGAATTTACCTCAGAGTCGCGTGTTAATGCGTGCGCCTATTTTTAACGGGAATTAAAAATGGCGTCCACCCCGCGGCGAATGCGTCGCTACCCGTTGCCAGGGGCAACCGCCGGACCAATCGTGTCTCGCAAATCCCTGACATTTCGTCCAATGAAACTGCGTATGGTCCGATACACAGACACACACACAGACAGACGGACAGACAGACAGATTTGCGATTTTATATATATAGATAAACTATTATTTGGTTCTTTCGGTAAAGTCATGTAGATCGAAAAAGAAAAGTGATTAAAAAAATACGGTCTACGTTTGTGTTTTTTTAAATTTCTATCTACGTGACTTTAACGGAAAAAAAGAATATGAATTCCTTCAGTCACGAAAGTTTTAAGTCAAAATGTAATCTATAAACTAATTACTAAGCTATTATTATGTTACCAGGTAAGAACCTGCTGTGCTACGTCATCATCATCATCGTCATCGTCGCGGAAACAGCGGCAGACAAAGACTCTGGACGCGTGGTGACGTTGATCGTAAATGTGGAGGGGGAAACCGGGAGGACCCGGAGAAAAATTCCACGCGATCACTGAGAGAGAAACGCGGACTCCGCATATACAGCAGCAGGCATCGTCAGGGTTGGGATCGAAGCCACGACCTTCTGTATACCAGCCGAGGGAGTTAACATCTCACCAACGTGATAGTGATGATGAGAGAGGGAGACACACACACAGACTTCACGTTGACAACAGGCATCGTCAGGGTCGAACCCACAACCTCCTGTATACCAGGCGAGGTAGTCAACATCTCATAGCCACCGTGATGATGAGAGAGAGAGAGAAAGACGAAGACTACAACTATACAGCAGCAGGCATCGTCATGGTCAGGATGGAACGCACGCCCTCCTGTATACCAGGCGAGGTAGTCAACATCTCATCACAACAGCCCTGCACGAGAGGGAGTATCGAGAGAGGCCCTCCAGTGCAGGGCATTTTTGGGTCTCCTCTTCAACGCTGCACCAACGACGTTGTAAGAGGCGGGGGTAGCCAAAGCCTCACACCAACTTGAAGGGGCGCGGACCTGGAATGCAACGTGACAGGTTTTACAACACTGCCGTGCCAAAAAACACCGTGCGCTCTCTCTCTCAGGTGTTTGTGTGACTACGCATCGCCTCTATCGCTGCTTTCTGTTGTAAAGGTCTCAGACGAAGGGGGTGACTTAACCACTTCGGTCGTTCTTTCAGCTCTCTATCTCTCTCTCTATTCAGTCGGAGCTGCTTAAGCGACCTCACGGGGAGTGTCCCAGAGCGGTTTGGCGCGACCGACAGCGAAGAAGCCGCAGCGCAGATGAAGGAAAATCACCGACGGCGGACGGGCGGACGGACGGACGTAAAAAATGAATCTTCCATCGTGTTTCATCGCCGTTCAATCGTTCGCGACGCTGGTGAGTGAACATACGCACGGCGCCTTCGCAAACTGGAGGACTCCTGGTGCGGTGTGGGTCTGTTGTTGTATTGGTGTGGTCTGGGAATGTTGTTGTTGTCTTGGTGTCGTCTGGGAATGTTGTTGTTGTCTTGGTGTGGTCTGTGACTGTTGTTGTTGTTGTCTTGGTGTGGTCTGTGACTGTTGTTGTTGTTGTTGTCTTGGTGTGGTCTGGGACTGTTGTTGTTGTTGTCTTGGGGTTGTCTGGGACTGTTGGTGTTATTGTTGTCTTAGTGTGGTCGTGACTGTTGTTGTTGTCTTAGTGTGGTCTGGGACTGTTGTTGTTGTTTTCTTCGTGTGGTCTGGGACTGTTGTTGTTGTCTTGGTGTGGTCTGGGACTGTTGTTGTTGTTGTCTTGGTGTGCTCTGGGACTGTTGTTGTTGTCTTGGTGTGGTCTGGGACTGTTGTTGTTGTCTTGGTGTGGTGTGGGACTGTTGTTGTTGTTGTCTTGGTGTTGTCTGGGACTGGTGTTGTGTTGCCTTGCCTCAAGTTTGCATTTAGCGTTGATAAAGCGCCACTAATGTATATCCATTTGACTCTCGCTTCTTCACGCGAATTTTCCCCAGATGTCTGTCAAAAAAAATACTAATTCAGGGTTATGTTTTTAAGTTTTCTGCCGCGGCAGATTTTTCGACGATTATAACTCACCAATTGAATGATCGGATAAATCGCTCACATTGCCGCACATCTGATGACGATTTCAATGATTATCACTGCGCGTGCTCAGTGATAACATAACTTTCCTGACACCCGCGTAGCAGAAGATTCAGGCCACTGAGTAGATGACAGCAGAGAGAGAAAAACAAGTTTTCGTTTCGTCTATTTGCCTCCTATATGTCACTATCTACCTCTGTTTGTCTACATGTATCTCTTTGAGTCTCTTTATATGTCTGTGGGTCTCTATGTGCCTCTATGGGTGCCTATGTAGCTCTGTGGATCTCCATGTATCTTATGGTTCTCTATGTATCACTGTGGCTAGGAGATGTTAACTACCTCGCCTGGTATGTAGGCGGTCGTGGGTTCGATCCCGGCCCTGTCGCCTGCTGTATATTTGGAGTCTACGTCTCTCTCTCTGTGGTTGTGTGGATTTTGTTTCCAGGTCCTCCGGTTTTCCCCTCCACCTTTAGAATTAAAGTCACAACACGTTTAAAGTATTTGGCTGATGCTGTTAATTTAAACGTGGTGATGACGATGATCATGACGATATCAGCCACTTGGTTGAGCTGCTATCATTGGGTGTGGTAGCCAGGGGTCGCTTCTGAACAAACATAGCAGCTCAGTGGTGGGGGCCTTATATCTGGTTAAACAAATACACATTTCAGTTTAGTTTATGAGTCTCTAAGTATCTCTATGTGTATCTATGGATCTCTCTACAGATTCACCACTTCCTTATTTAACGTTGTGCATTTTTGTCCTCATCTTTTATCTTTGGAATTTGAAATGGACGCAGTTTTAGTTTAAATGGCGTTTTAAATTATGTATTTTGAGAACGTGTTGACGGACGCATGCTCAGAGTGTTTTTTTCCCGGTTCCTGTTGTTTGTAGATACTTTCCTCTGAAAGTGCGACGATCAGCATCGGGCTACAAGAGGTAAGGTGCAAACAAATTTGTGTGGCTACCAGGAATATTGTAGGGCTCATCCATTGCTCCCCAGCATCTTGAAGCCATGGGTTGGCTGACTGAGATGACTGGTAGATGCACCACCAGCTGTACCCCCGACTGTGCCAACTCGCAGCAATTATACGCCCGGCGCTCCATTCGTTGTTGTGAGCGTCGCTCCGTTATAGTGCACACTTAAACACACAGACATATACCACCTTCAAAAGCAAAGAATCCCACATTTTAGGCTGAGTCGACCTAGGGGTGGCCCAGAACCGGTCAGATAATCGCTGTTTATGGTCTTGACTGTGTGCGGGAATCGAACTCTGGTTGCCAGGTTGGTAACACGTGGCACACAAAGGCAAAGAACCCCATGTAGCACTAGCAGACCGCAGGGGTTGTTAGCTAGTAGCAGCACCTAGGAAGGCTACCGGCACTGCGGCACACACAGAGGGGGGGTGGCCAGCAGCACCACCCCGCCCGGCCGCCTTTGGGTCGGCCTTGGGGAACCCCTCAGCACCCGGGTTGCAGATCCTCGTCCTGTAACTCGATGACAGAACGGATAACGTGAAGCGGAGAGGACGGAGTGTGGCTAGGAGATCTGCAGTTTGTCCCCACCCAAAGCGGCCACTGTTGGCAGATGAATTCACAGTGGGTGAGGACGCTGAGCATTGGGGCATCCCGGTGGTGGCTAGAGAGATCTCGGTTCGATCGTGACCCTGATGACGCCTGCTGCTGCTGCATATTTGGAATCTGAGTCTTTATTTCATCATCATCACGGTGGCTAGGAGACTGTTAACTACCTTCCTGGGTTTGCAGGAGAGCATGTGTTCAATCCCGACCCTGACATCACGGTGGCTAGGAGATGTTAACTACCTCGCCGGGTATGGACGATGTTGTGGGTTCGATCCGAGACCCTGATGCCTTGCTACTGTATATTTGGAATCCACGTCTCTCTCCCCCTGGTCGCGTCGAGTTTTGTACAGGGTCCTCCAGTTTATCCCTCCCACATTTAGAATCAACATCACCACGCGTTCACAGTATTTGTTTATATAGATTTCTCAGTGACGATGATATCAGCCTCTTGGCTGATCTGCTATCATTTGTGATGGCCAGGGTCACTTCTTAAAAAGAGCTACACAGCTCGGTGGGGCCTTACACCTGGTATGTAAAATAGTTTAGTTTATGGGTCTCTATGGATTTCTGTGTGTCTCTTTGTATCTCTGTGTCGCTGTGGGTCTCTATGGGTCTCTATGCACATCTATGTGTCTCTACTCATTTATATGCGTTTAGAGTATTGAGCTGCTGATATAAATGTCAACACATTGATGATGACATCAGCCACTTGGTAAAGCTGCTATAATTTGTGATGTTCAGGGTCGCTTCTGAACAAAACACAGCCACTACACAGAGCAGCTCAGTGGGGCCTCGTTACACCTGGTAACATAAATTACTTTGGTTGTTAAATTTTCCGCGTCTTGAATGTTTTTTTTCACTCAGGTTAACAAAGGCGGATGTGATGCAACAACGCACTACTTGTCAACACGTGGCATCTGTTGCGAGCTCTGCCAAGCAGGTAACGCCCAGAGAGTGAAAGGCCTGACACAAATACCACCATCAAAATGTTTTAATGGAGGTCAGATGAACTTTTTTCACACCGCACATAGCCAACAGTGACTAGTGCAGTGTTGGAGCCAGTCAACTGACTATAGCAGTATCTACTAACTTTATAGTAGTTTATACTGACTATTGTAGTATCTACAGACTCTACATTATAATCTACCGTCTCTACAGTAGACTCTACAGTAGACTCTATAGTACTATCTACTGACTCTATAGTAGTATCTACTGACTCTATAGTAGTATCTACCAACTTTACAGTAGTATCTACAGACTCTACAGTAGTATCTACTGACTCAACAATAGTATCTACTGACTCTACAGTAGTATCTGCCGACTCTACAGTGGTATCTACTGACTCTAAAGTAAGATCTAGTGACTCTACAGTAGCATTTATTGACACTACAGTAGCATATACTGACACTACAGTAGTATCTACTGACACTACAGTAGTATCTCCTGACTCTACAGTAGTAAATACTGACACTACAGTAGTATCTACTGACACTACAATATAATCTACTGACTCTACAGTAGTATCTACATATTCTACAGTAGTATCTACTGACTCTACAGTAGTATCTGATGACTCTACAGTAGTATCTACAGACTCTACAGTAGTATCTACTGACTCTACAGTAGTATCTGATGACACTACAGTAGTATCTACAGACACTACAGTAGTATCTACTGACTCTACAGTAGTATCTACTGACTCTACAGTAGTAACTACTGACTCTACAGTAGTAACTACTGACACTACAGTAGTATCTACTGACTCTACAGTAGTAAATACTGACACTACAGTAGTATCTACTGACACTACAATATAATCTACTGACTCTACAGTAGTATCTACAGATTCTACAGTAGTATCTACTGACTCTACAGTAGTATCTGATGACTCTACAGTAGTATCTACAGACTCTACAGTAGTATCTACTGACTCTACAGTAGTATCTGATGACACTACAGTAGTATCTACCAGAGGTGTGGACTCGAGTCATGTGACTTGGACTCGAGTCAGACTCGAGTCATGAATTTGATGACTTCAGACTCGACTTGGACTTGCATAACAATGACTTTGTCCCACCTCTGGTATCTACAGACACTACAGTAGTATCTACCGACTCTACAGTAGTATCTACTGACTCTACAGTAGTAACTACTGACTCTACAGTAGTAACTACTGACTCTACAGTAGTATCTACTGACACTACAGTAGTCTCTGACACTACAGTAGTCTCTACTAACTCTATAGTAGCTCCTCTTCTTGGTTCTTTCGGTAAAGTCACGTAGAAGGGAAGTAATAAAATAATAAAAATAAAACATAATAAAACAATTCTCACGACGTTTCGGCCACAACGCAAGCAGCCGTCCTCAGGTGAAAACCAGGTCCGTCGAGGCGACAGAGTCTGAATGAAACAGCACACGACCTTGGAGCATATATATAAGCTGGGCGCATTGACAAAGGAATTTGCATATCAAAAGGAATTTAGCATATTTATGGGAAATGCAGGAATGTGATTAGTACTGCATATGCATGTGCATTATGCAGGATTAACAGCATCAAAGGGAGCTGCAGTTACTGCTGCTGCAGCAGTTGCTGCTGCTGCTGCAGTTTCTGCTGCAGTTGCTGCTGCTGCTGCAGTTGCTGCTGCTGCACTTGCTGCTGCTGCTGCACTTGCTGCTGCTGCTGCACTTGCTGCTGCTGCTGCAGTTGCTGCCTTATCCATTTTAATATAACACTATGTATTATTCTACCCACCCTGGGTAAGGCAGCAATTATTCTACCCACCCTGGGTAGAATAATACATAGTGTTATATTAAAATGGATAAGGCAGCAACTGCAGCAGCAGCAGCAAGTGCAGCAGCAGCAGCAAGTGCAGCAGCAGCAACTGCAGCAGCAGCAGCAACTGCAGCAGCAGCAGCAACTGCAGCAGAAACTGCAGCAGCAGCAGCAACTGCTGCAGCAGCAGTAACTGCAGCTCCCTTTGATGCTGTTAATCCTGCATAATGCACATGCATATGCAGTACTAATCACATTCCTGCATTTCCCATAAATATGCTAAATTCCTTTTGATGTGCAAATTCCTTTGTCAATGCGCCCAGCTTATATATATGCTCCAAGGTCGTGTGCTGTTTCATTCAGACTCTGTCGCCTCGACAGACCTGGTTTTCACCTGAGGACGGCTGCTTGCGTTGTGGCCGAAACGTCGTGAGAATTGTTTTATTATGTTTTATTTTTATTATTTTATTACTTCCCTTCTACGTGACTTTACCGAAAGAACCAAGAAGATGAATCCCTGCAGTCACGAAAGCTTTAAATCGAAATCTATAGTAGCTGACAATAAAGCCAACACTGGAATAAACATGGGCATTTTCGTTCTTTTCTATCATGTGTATCAACAGGTGCTTGTACATATACATGTACACGTACACTTACACCCCATACTCTCTTTTAGCCCCCCCCCCCCCCTCCTCTTCCAATACGTTAGCATGTGCAACAATAGTTACTTGCACACAAATACGTCCACGTCGCCGACGCCTACGTAGCACTTTGTGCCTTCTTTTAGCCCCCCTCCCTCCCGATACGTTCCATTCATTGGCTACCACATTCTGATAAGCTCCCCCCCCCCTCTCCTCCCCCCAACTTGTATTTAAGGGCTTGCATCTTGAATCCTTGCCTCACTTGATGCAGCAAATCTGGCTGTGACGTTCCCACCTGATGACGGAGACTTGTGTTGCCTCCGAAACGTCGTGATTTTATTGTTTTATTTTTATTAATTTTAATTTCATTTTTTACCTACGTGACTTTACCGAAAGAACTACGAGTATTTAATCAGAGGTGCGGGTGGAGGGGACAACAACTACACAACAACAAGCATCGGTTGTAAAGAAAACATTTTCTAACTAATACTGTAGTGTACAGTGTAGTGTATAGTGTATTACATAATAGTGTTGTGTATAATGTATAGTAGTGGACTGGCATTCCTCGGATTGCAAACCTAATTCGTTCCTGAGACCCGTTCGCAAATGGAACAGTCCGCGAGTCTGGAACACAGCAAGGCGGGGAAGGACAACAAACACCAAAACCTTTTGATTTGTATTCTCGTTCATTCGGTAAGTCTGTTTCCCCCCCACTACCCCCCCCCCCCCCACCCCGATGCCGCCTTGCAGGTAGCAAGAAGGTGATGGATTGCGAATCCAACACGAGTGGCACGTTTTGCACTGCTTGCCGCGCGGGACGAGGCTACATGGATGAACCGAACAGCTCCACGGAGTGCAAGAAGTGCACCGTTTGCAACGTGAATTGTAAGAGGGGTGGGTGGTTGTTTGTGGACGCAAAGTGAACCCAGGAACAATAAGGAGGGGACGGGTTCAGGGGAATCAAGTGGTTTGCGTGATTCAAGCACCGCTTGTGATACAAAGTCAGTCTCGCCACTGTGGGCACCACCGCGGTTCGATCACGACCCTGATGGTGCCTGCTACTGTATATTTGGAGTCTTTGTCTCTCTCATCATTATCAGCGTGGCTAGGGAGCACAACACTAAAAGAATGAGACTGAAAGAACACTACAAAACACCAAAAAAAGATTAAATACTCCCAAATACAATTGTAAGCAGTAGCAGAAAATGCGTGCCAACAAAGGCACTCAATTTATTTTGATGATTTTGAAGTTCTGTGCAAAACAATTTACTATTGGCCAAGACTAATTAGAGAATCCATCGAATTTTAAAGACGTAAAAACTATTTAACCGTTCAGATAGCTACCGACTTGGTGCCGATTCGAAGCGAATCATGAAATAATACAATGTTTAAATGCTTGTCAATACAGACCACCATACTTCAATAGGGATTACTCTTGGTATGGCTATTTTAGTCACCACAAGGGACAAGTAACTCGCATGATGCACATGCATAATGTATGTTGACTCATTAATCCTCCGCCCCCCTCCCCCCCCACTTTGCGCAAATAGAGCACACAAGTGGTCACCTCATCTACGCCTCTATATAAGGAACGTAACAGGTGGACTTCTCCAACATTCTGGTCGCCTAATGAAGCTGGTTGTAATTACTAGCAGAACGTCGTACTCAGATTGTAAATGTTGTGGCTTGGCTTTCCAACACACCGGTGTGCAGTATACTAATACAGCACACACTGTACACTATACACTAAACTATACACTAGTGCTGTACTAGTGACAAATTGGCATGTTCTGTTTACGTGACAACCCTTACTAGTTGGCCATGGCGGGTGGTGACGGGTTTAACGACGCATTTATATATGTTCACGCGATCTAACCCAAAAAACCTCTTATGGATGATATTGGTCGCGAAAGCATACGAGTTTAACTACTATACAATACTGTACACTACACTAATATACACTACACTACTATACACTACACTACTATACACGACACTATACACTACACTATACACTACACTATACACTACACTATACACTACACTACTATACGCAACACTATGCACTACACTTTTATATCTCCCTTTTTGGAAGCTTCGCTCACCCCACTCCTTTCAGCCAATCCACGTCCTCCTCCTCCAATGGCTGTCAACCGTCGCCCCCTACAGTCGACCCTCGTTACTCCCCTTTTACGTTTGAATCTCTCAGCTCTGCATCACTCAGAATCACCGCATCGCCTCGTGTCACCGCGTTCGTCCTAGATAACTGAGTCACTGCACTGCCCGGATTACAACTGCAGGCACGCGTTCTGCCTCACATCCGCACGTGAATTGATGACTCGCTGTGCGTCAGAGACCGCTCAATTCCATATGGCCGCGTACGTGGCTGTACGGACGCTCGCCAAATGTATTACCCACGTGAGGCGGTGGTGATGGTAGTGGTGGTGCTGTTGTTCTGCAGTCGAAAAAACCGAGAGCAGATGCACCGCCAGGGAGGACACTCGCTGTCGCTGTAAAGACGGCTTCCAGAGGGCTGCCTCAACGGACCCCTGCACGGACGTGAAGAAAGAAGCAGGTGAGGACGACCGGTCGGTGCCTCCACGTGGCTCTAACGCGCTCACAGCATTGATCCTCGGTGGCGTATGTCTGTTTTAGACCAGCACACAACATAAACGGAGGTGACAGCTAAAGAGTGGAAGGCAGAGACCAAAAGTCAGTCGTGGCGATGTAGCAATGGAATAATCTTTGTTATGCAAGTGCTAAGTGTGAAGGCCTATCACCCACACCCCTACCCCCAATCCATTGCCATCGCTCCCATTTGGACGAACAACAACAGCAGTAGCCAATCACCACTAAGTGGAGGTGATGTCTCCAGGACGCCTGTGCCAGGCTGGGTGCACTCTTAGGACCACGTGAAGTGTCAAAGGCTCCGGTGACCTCTTTGCCACACAAAAAAGAATCTGATGGCAATTGCACCATGAAAATTCACCCCACGAGTGGTGATTCTTCGCCTGGGGTTGCATTCCGCACCCCTGGGGGGTTAGGGGGTGGCAAGATGTGCCCAGATTTTTTTTATGTGAATCATCGAAGCACACAAATTAAGCACAGGGCACATTAAGTTTCAACTTACTTAGATTTTATTACACTAAACTATACACTACGCCATACAACTACACTACTATAAAACTACACTAATATACACTAACACTATTATTCACAACACTAGAATACACTAAACTACTATACACAACTATACACTATACACTACTATACACGACACACTACTTTACACTACTCTACAATACACTACACTATATACTACTGTACACGACACACTACACTATCATACACTACAAAATACACTATACTATTATATACTACTTTACCCTACACGATACACTACTATACACTACACTATATGCAAACTACTATACACTACACTTTGCACTAAACGAGACACGACACTAAACACTACTATACACTACACTATATACGACACTACTATACACTCTACTACTATACACTACACTATACACTACTGTACTATATGTGTACAATCCTCAGACATTGCTGGAGCTATCGCCGGTGCTGTCATTGGCGATATCGTGATCGCCATTTTACTTGTGTTGACCGTGGGCCTCCTTCTCTACAGAATCCGCAATGGACACTTTCCCTGGGGTAAGTTGTGATGGCTAGGAGAATGTTGACTCTCTCTCTTGGTACGCAGGAGGTCGTGGCTTTGAAGCTAGACTATACGCTACACTATTATACACTATACAATACTATATTATATACTACTATATACTTGTATACACCACTTTATACACTACTATACACTACTCTAATATACACGACACTATTATATGCTATACTACAATCAACTACACTACAGTAAGTTACACTATATACTACACTATACCACTACTCTACTGTATGTGTACGATCCTCAGACGTTGCTAGGGCCATCAACGGTTCTGTCAACATTGCAGTCGTGGTCATCCTCCTTGTGGTCATCATGGGCTTGCTTGTCGACAGAATCATCCAAAAACGCTTCCCCTGGGGTAAGTCGTGCTGGCTAGGAGGATGTTGACTCCCTCGCCTGGGACACAGGAGGATGTGGGTTCGATGCCAGATTACAGATAGTCCCCGAGTTACGATGGTCCGACTTACGATATTTCGATCTTACGATGGCGATAGCGATACGACAAGTATGCAGACGACGGACAGAATCTTGGTGAGTACGGTACAATATGATATGTTACGATACGTTCAATGCATGTTAAAAGTTTTTATAGCAGATAGGATTGTTTCCTGAAAAAACTTTATTAAATTGCAGTTCTTATAGGCAGTCAAATAATTTACCTTGTTTTTTTACTTTACAGTTTTCCTTTGCAATACAGTATTGTAATTAATAAAAACATACAGTATATAGTTTATACAGTATGGTACTGTAAATTACCCTGTTTTGCTAAATTATCACCATAATTTAAGACTCCTGGGTAGGCTAAGCCATCTTCGACTTAAGATATTATTGAATTACGATGGGGTCGTCGTAACGCATCTCCATCGTAAGTAGAGGACTACCTGTATATGCTACGCTACTATACACTACTATACTGTACACCACACGCTACACTACTATACACTACTATACTTTACACTACACGCTACACTACTATATGCTACACTACTATACACTACTATACACCACCACTACACTACTGTACACTACACCACTACATTACTATACACTACACAATACACTACTATACACACTACACTATACACTACTATACGCTACAATATACACTCCTATACTCGACATTACTCTACTGTACACTACACGCAACACTTGTATACACGACATTATACAAGACACGACTATACACTACACTACTATACACGACATGCTACACTAATATACCCTACACGACTCTACACTACACCACAACACTACTATACACTACTATACACTACACCACTACTCTACAATACACTCCACTATACAGTACTACACACACTACACTACTACACACTACACTACATACTAAACTACTATACACTACGCTATACACTACTCTACTATATGTGTACGATCCTCAGACGTTGGTGGACCTATCTTCGGTGCTGTCATTGGTGCTGTCGTGCTCCTCAGTTTAATTGTGGCGATCATGGGCATTGTTCACTACAGAATCCACCATGGACACTTCCCCTGGGGTAAGTAGCCGTGGCTAGGAGCATGTTGACTCCCTCGCCTGGTATGCTGGAGGTCGCAGGTTCGATTCCGAACCCTGATGATGCCTGCTGCTATATATTAGGAGTTTGCATGTCTCTCTCTCATCATCACCACAGTGTAGTGTATAGTGTAGTGTAAAAATCTTGACTTAAAGATTTTGTGACTGCAGGAATTCATATTCTTTGGGTCTTTCGGTAAAGTCACGTAGATAGAACAATAAAATAAAATAAATAAATAAAATACCAAAGTGAATATATAAGAATAAAAATATCACGATGTTTCGATCGCAACACAAGCAATAGTCATAAGGAGAAAAAAGAGGGGGAAAGCTGCTGAGGCAGGCTTTTTTAAAGGTTTCAAATGGGTGTAGCCCAAGGGTCATAAACTAAGTGGGCGGGGCTAGTGATGTTAAAGTGAGAGAGATTAGCATGTCAATGTAAGAGATTAGCATGTCAATGTAAACGACGGCTGTGTTAGTGTGAAACTGTTAATTTAAAATCAGAGAGTCAAAAATAACTGGTAACATGGAAGGTAGGATGGGAACATCACAGCCAGTTATGACTTAAACTGGTGAATAAAGTCCTTCCAATGAGTGCTCAGTTTGTACCCATCTTCTCAGTTGAAATTGTGTCTGTGCCTATATATCTGGATGGCTTCATGAACGAATCATTGTTGATAGCCAGTGGGTTTGCAGAGTAACTTCGTTTTGGATAAATCAATTTCATGTGAGCCCACCACATTCAAACAATAATCAGACACGGCTGAGGTATTAGTCCTACCGTGTTTAGATCTGCCTCATGTTCACTAACACGGTCCGAGATATGTTGCTTAGTTTCCCTAATGTAACTACTGCCGCAGATACAGCTTAGTTCGTAGACGCCAGGGTATTGCATGTCAGGGATCACATCCTTCACAGATGGGATCAGATCACGAATTTTATGTACTGTGTTAAATCTAAACTGGGTCTTTTGTTTGCTCATGATTTTGAAAATCTTTTTGGTGACCCCTGCTATGTATGGCAAGGTGATGGTTTTGATTGGGTGCTCAGATGATTCTTTCGCAAGGGTTGGGGTGATAGCTTTACGGATTGTGTAGTCTGAATATCCATTCCTCTTGGGGCTTGGTGGACGTGTTCCAGTTCACTGGCTAGGTGGTGATGGTCGGAAATACAATGAGCTCTATGGTGTAGAATTTTGATGAAGAAAAATAAAGTGGGTAGTGTACATTGTACTCTCTTGTATAGTGTAGTTTTTCGTGTCGTGTATAGTGTATGTGTATAGCGTAGTTTAGAAGATAATACTATGATAATCATCGTCATCAACAACATAAGCCCATCAAGACAGCTCTATATGATGTAATGTATAATTCGCAAGCATATATATGTAAAACAAAGCTATATAATAATGTATATTCATCTCTTATACAGAGAGGCGTCGTGGTACAAGTCAGAACATACCTTTGAATACGGCTGAAGAGGGTGTGATTGTAAGTCATTCCACCACGCCAAGTCTATGTGACCTGACCAAAACACACCCCTGTTATTGGTGTCACTACTGAATGAGATCCTCAGCAGACTGCGTGAGTCACCAGGGTCATTTGCCTGTCCTGAATCGTGATGGTCAGCACGGGTAAGTGAATCATCAGGCGTGGCAGCACTCGTCATTCAAATCTGTGGCAACCGGTCCATGTTGACTTTCCAACGAGGTCCCTCAGATCTTCAGATCGCCATCTTTATAACGACTCGGAGGTCAAGGCTCTGATCCTTGGCTGATCGGGCCTAGTGAGTGGTTGTGTGTGTGTGTGGTTGAGTGAGTGGTTGAGGGGTGGTTGAGGGGGTGAGTGAGTGGCTGAGTGATTGAATGTGTGAGTGAGTGGTTGAGTGAGTGAATGGTTGATTGAGTGAGTGGCTGAGTGAGTGGTTGAGGTGGGTAAATAAGGATTTACCCACCCAGTTATGTCCAAAACACCCTGCATGTTCTGTATATTTCCTGTTTTCCATACACGGTGGTGCATTGGGATCTATGGAGGAAATGCACCACTTCATAAATGTGTGGCGTTAATACTCAAACGATCCAGGGGTCGAAATAGTCACGAGATGCCAGGTTACTGTTAAAGATGACGTCACGGATGACGTCACGGATGAAGGGAAAGGGGCAGGGCATAAGAGGGAACGCCCACGAGGGGAGTGGTGACGTCACCGGATGAGGCGGGGCGATCGGGGGGGCGTCTTCCTGGCGGAATTTGGAGGTGAGTGGTCCGCACGCGGCGTGAGCTCGTGCGGAAAACAAAGAGGAGCTGTGTCATCTCATCCTTCGTCTGGTGAACTCATTACACGTGGAATGTATTATCATTGTCTTCTTGTAAAGGACAATTAACCTTCGTTGTTCCTATCAAGAATATCCTTTAAAAAAAGGTTGAGCCAAAACGTACGGTTGTATTTTCGTTTATAATCAAAGCACTCGGCATATCTTTACGTGAGCATCTTTCCCGTCATAATGTTCAGTGATGATGGAGCAATGCCATGCAAGACGCAAGATGCACAATTGGCATCTGATCGCTTTGTGCATTTCACCGGTGGTTCTCGAAGCTGGTAGTAGAAAAAAAGAGCCCGTCGTGCGGTAGCTACTACACACAGCAGCATTGTAAAATCAACGATTACCAAAACGTTTGGAACAATAAACGAATCCTTCAAGAAAATGAACTTCATGGCGGGACCCCGGGGTCCCGAATACACGGAAGTAAAAATCGTAATTAATTTATTAATTTGTTTTTGGCGACTCCGTCCCACCGCACACATAAACGCCGCAACCCACCAGAAATCTATCATCTCATTCTTCACCAAACACCCGTCGTTGCCAAATAGCCGTAGTCATAAACAAAACTTTTAAACTTTGATAAGCACATCGTGTAGAGCTCATCGAGAGGAGGAATCGATTACCGTATTGTTCGCCTTTAACAGACATAAAATGACATCGCAACGCAGTTCATGCGAGAGCCGAGGGCTTATGGAACCCCGGGGTCCCGCCATGAAGTTCATATATCACGCAACAATGACCGAGTGGTTGAGGGGTGGGGGGGGAAGAGACGAGGCAGGGTACCAATGGAGACCGTTACGGTCTGGGGGTGGGAGCAGGCCGGAAGTGTGGGGTGGGCGTGGACGAGACAGGTGAGCGAGGAGGACAAGGAGGGTTACATGTGTAGTGACATCGTGGATGGCACGGCGTGCGATGTACTCACATCGCGGACACCACGTATATGTGTGTGTAGTACCGGCCCTATTTGGGCTCGTTGAGCACTGAGTCATGGCGCTGAGTGGCACCACGCTCGGCGTGCAGTGCTGACCCCTACTGGATGGGGTGTGAGAGTGTCAGCCATGGAATGGGGTTACTTTCGGTCATGGCACTCTGGTTGACCCCAGAGGACACGTGACTGGTAAAGTCTACACATAGGCCCCCAATTGGGGAGTTGGGAGTGGTCACGTGTTGGGGCGAGATCCTGCTAGAACATTCCAGAAAGTGGTCGTGGCCAAGGGCGGAGCCAGCCACGATCAGTGAGGATTTCCGCTGGGTCTCCAGAGTGACCAGGGTTCAGCGTTTCTGTTGTTATCCTGAAAATCTACGTTCTATGTCCGAGAAGAGTCACCAACATGTGGACCTGGACCCAAGCCGGGGTCCTGTCCATTGTAGGTACTCCCAGTGTGATTAGTGTAGCTAGCCTGGTGGTCCACCACCATAGGTTGTTATCTGGTAAAGGGGCAGTTACCCCTTTGTGTTGGTATCAATAAATGTGTTGCCTCCAAAGAGTATGTCTGCAACTCAGTTGAATCCACTACACAAGGCTCGAGAATGGAGGAGGACAGAGAGAGAGAAATAAGTGGCTGTAATTGTTTGTTACGTTATTTATGAAAGTTGATGTGTTGATACGGGAGACCGGGGAATCAATTGAGTATTTTTATTGAGTGAGAAGTCGGGTGAGCGGCTCTGATCGGAATAAATGTTCACGTGATATTGCCGACGAGCAAGACACGGTTGCTACTACTTGTTGAATGCATGTTCATTATGAAGCGCCCCCTCTTCATATGTTTGCAGGGGTTGAGAAATATTTCACTGCGCAGTAATTTCTCCGGCCATGATTAAATGAATGTAAGTCATTCCACGTAATGGTAAGCACGCAAGCCCCAACACAACGGGTCCATGGATTTCTGGAGGAAGGTGGCGGGGGGTACAGAAAGACCGTGGGGGAGGGGAGGAAGGGGACTTGAGGTGCTTGAAGTGTTGTCTAGCTGCGGGGAAGGAATATGCGGTGTCCACCCTTGAAGGTGTTTTCTGACGGTGGTGTAGAGTTGTAGGTTTTATATAAAAAAAATATATATGGGGGTGGGGTCTGAGGAAGTAACCAGCATTCCACGGGGAGATCAGTTGTGGAGAGTGTAGAGAGATTATCCGTATCTGGGCATTGCATGGCTGTACCGGAGGAATTCACACCTGGTATAGGTAAAATGGGAGGCTGATCGATGCATTGGTGCGGTCGAGGGATGGCTCCCTATTGGTCAGCTGTGTTGTGCGTGATGATGATCTGGCGATTGCTGCTCACTCACTTGTCGTGTTTTTACTCTGGCAGAGCGCAGAGGATTTCATCAGTAAAATGATCACGTCAGATCAAGAGAGCAATTGGAAGGACGTCGAGAGAGAGTTGCCAGAGTTGCGAGAGTGGATCGGAAAAACTCCCTCCCTTTTCCTGCACGAGTTGAAGAGGAGGAACGTGGTTACGGAAGAGGCGTACTGGAGGGCGTTTACAATTCCCGATGCTGCCAAGCGTGCGGACTCAATCCTGTTGCCCGTCATGAGACAAGGGGAAGGCGAATGCCGAGAGCTGCTGGAGATACTCGAACAACAGCGGAGCAGGGAACGGCATTTTCTGGACATGATGAATAAGAGCCGTGCGTACTCTTTATACACTCGTCAGCGTTGCAATCCATTAAAAGTATCCTTTTTTTACTTTTTTCAGGCCGGAGCACTTCGTAATAATAATTTTATTCAATATATTCCACGGCGTTGTACAGATCCTATTATATTTTTTGCAATTACCGAGCATTTGAACACCCGCAGAAAGTAAAATAATAATTCTAATCAAATGCGTAAATGTCACCAAATATAAAGAGACAAACGACAACGACAAAAAAAGAGAAATGAGTCCACTAATTCTCAGCATCGTAGCCCCACAGTCCCAGCGTCTCACTTAAGCGGGAAATCCTTCACAGGAGGGGCAGTGGTGGAGTGGCCAAAATAAGTTGTAGCTATTTGAGGCCGATCTCAGTGGACACTGGATACATATCATACTCATCCGCTTTACATTATCATCAGCTAAGGTTAATCCACTGCTGGATGAAGGCTTCCCCAAGCCTCCCTTACCTCCCACGACCCTGCTATGCAACGATCCACTTAGCACTCGCACGCTGAGCTGATTTAATCACCGGCAGTAGCTCCATGCGTATATTAACATATATCCGCAGTTCGATGTAGCTTAAGGCAAAGCAATATTTTAAACGAATTTTGGAAAATGTAAGCGTAGTATTCCTTACGGAAAGAACCAAAGAGTATTCCTAAGTTGTCCACTTGCATTCCAGGGAGCCTCGATAATCAATGTTTGAGTATCACGGCACGGTTCCACATGCTCCAATGCTGCCGCGTTGTAAAGGTTTGGTACACGACAAGGCAATACCGCTGGCTACAGCACAATGAGTGGTCACTCGTAGTAGAGTAAACTAAACTAATGTTTTTTGAACAAAACTAATTACATTTTTCTGGGTAAGGCCCCACTGAGCTGCTATATAGTAGTTCTTTTTCAGAAGCGACCTGGCAATCACAAATGATAGCTCAACGATGTGGATTATCCATCATTATCATGTGGAAATTTATAGCAGGCTAATGTTCTAACCTCATAATATTGATTCTAAATGTGTAGAAAAAAACCCGGACGACCCGGAGAAAAATCCATGCGATCATCACTGGGGAGAGAAAGAAAGACGAAGACTCAAAATATAAAATAGGAGTCAGGGTCGAGATTGAACGCACGATCTCATGCATACCAGGCGAGGTAGTTAACATCTCCTGGCCACTGTGGCAGATGTAACCAGCTTGGAATGGAGGGCCAAATACCCTCAAGAGGCGGCTCTGAAGCTGCTTCTAGTCGAGATCCTTCCACCAGCAGTGGCATGGGCAAGAAATGTCCAGGTGCAACTTTGCCTCTCATGGCAACGACTATATTATGGCTGATGATAATGAGCAAAAAACTGAGTCGTGATTGTAAATATTTACACGATGATTTGCCTATTTTGCAGATATGTGCTCGCCCACGCTGAACCCCAACTCGGCACATCGACAGCTTCAAATTTCTGCCGATCTCAGCACAGTGACATGTAACAAGGAAGAGCAGCCTTACTCTGATCACGCAGAGAGGTTTAAGTGGTGGCCAATAGTCCTCTGCTTCGAGACCTTCTCGTCGGGTGACCACTACTGGGAAGTGGACGTGAGAGCTTCTAAAAACTGTTCTATAGGCGTTGCACGTGGGTCAATTCATAGGAATTGTCAAGAAAAGTCTGGCAGGCTCGGCTGGGATGAGCTGTCTTGGGCGTTCGTTCAATGGGATTCAAATTATTCTGCAAGACATGGCGACCAATGCATTCCTTATCCGGAGATTCAGCATTTACAGAGAGTCGGCATTCGCTTGGACTTCAACGCAGGAAAGCTTTCGTTTTACAACGCCATCACCATGGAGCTCTTGCACTCAGTCGACGACATTCCAAATGAGCCACTTTTTCCGGCTTTCCAGGTGAACTCGGGCTCAGTCGCGATTTACGAAGGTGAGTACAAGTGCGTGTCACGTATAGGGCATCCTTGGCACTGACTTGGAGTGTAATCATATCCAGAATAGAAAATCGATTCAGAATCGTCGCCACCGAGTGTGCATGTGTAGTGACATAAGAAGGGAGGGGCTGCTGGGGGCTCTGGGACCCTGGGCGGGCCAGACGCTTAAGCCGCTTGGCGCCACCAACGGGGGGGGCTGTGTGTGCTCTGTGGGAGATCTGGGGGCGCACACGGCCCCACCCCTCGTTGGGGACTGGGCATAAAAGGGGAGCTCCCTGGACGATCAGGGCCAGTCGTAGCTCAAGACCCAAGACCCAAGACCAGCCATCGGAGGACTCTGGGACGCTGTGAGAGCCAGTGGTGGGACTCTGGAACTCCCGACTCTACGTCCTTGTGAGGGCGAGTTCCAGAGCGTAGCCAGAGTAGAGTATCTAGGCTGTGTACTTTGGCTGTGTACCTGGGAGTTGTTACAGAGTAGTTGGACTGTTGGACTGTTGGTTTGTAATAAAGAAGTTACCTCTATAAGTGTCTCCGGAAACCGTTACACATGCAGGCGATGTAGCCACAGCATTAGAGCACGTGAACACCCCCTTTGTCAATCCACTGCTGGCTGAGTGCCCACCCACATCCTATGGGTCGGTCGTGGAGGTTATTTGGTGCAACTTCATCTGCTATGGCTGTGTGGCGGGGGTAGTGAATGTGAGGGAGTCTAGACGCGAGGTCACAGCGGTAGATCGTGGAGCTGGGAGCGAGGGTATCTCCGAGCTCTGTGTTTCTGCAGAACGCAAACACAGCGGTGGTTCCTGAAACACTGCGGCAGTGTTCGTGTCACCGCCCGGCAAGCGAACAAGGCAGATGACAAACAAACAATCAACGATAACAATTTACAATTGTCTGAAATTTAGTATATTTTCTCTTTCAATAAAATTCTAAAATCGGAAGAACAGATGCCAAAAGATGAAAGTGGAAATAAAGAAAAAAAAAGCCTAAAATTTACAAGAAGTGATGGAGGAGGTGGCTGTTCTAAAATATAATGTGAGATATGAAGAGAATGTACAAAGCATTAAGTGGTTGTTTGCACATTGTTGGTTGTCGGTGACAGAGACGGAGATGGAGTAATATCAGTTAACTTGCAGACATATTTTGTGAGAGTGAAGTTGATTGTCAGTGTAGGGCCATAAAAAATGATAGTGGCTTGGGGAGACCTCCCAACAACGTATGATGATGATAATAATAATAATCGTGACGAAGGCATTAAACAATTGCCAAGTTAGAACTCAAATGTGTTTTGTATATTCTTACAAATATCTTAACAGCTCAATCATTCAAGAACCTGACTGTGGATGAGAACAGAGAAGACATTCAGATTTGTGATCACTTTGCAAACAGTGGAGTTCATCGCACAAAAAACACAAATGCAGAGAAAGCTGACTGTGAAGTTACACTTCTCAGAACGAGGACGGAGAAACCTCCGGTGGTACAAGATTTGATCGGTAGGATCCCTGCAATGCTACATCACGAGTTGCTCGTCCAGGGTCTCATCACGCAATCCGAGCTCTCAGAAGTCTATTCGATGCCCTGTGCGTCAGAACGAGCTGACTTCATCATAAACTGCCTCGATCGCAAACAGGAAGAGAGCCCGCAACTCCAAGAGATTTTGAGTGAACATCGTGAAAAGCAAGAGTCATTCCTGAAAATGAGGAGCGAGTCGAGTACGTGATATGCTGTACACGCCACACAACGTGCATTGCTGAGTGTATTAATGCATCATCTGTGTCACTCATCCCGAATGCTGATGGATGATAAAGAAAGATATCCATATGAGATGTGAACCCTTAATACGGTGCAATGAGTAATCGTTTAGTGTGGTAGATGCGTTGCTTAAAAGCGTCACGTTAAGCAAAATGCGTTCATGCATTGTGGCAGTAAACATGGAAAAAAACCCACGAGTATCAATCTTTATCCAGAATGAGGAATCCGATGAGCAATTAAGCTCTTTTTCACAGATATCCAGTGGGGACATGGGGTTAACACCAAACAGTAAATATGAACCAGGTAACGCGACATCCCCGTATTAATGGATTCCGGATGAAGATGAATCCAGTTGCTGTACTGCCGTACCCTGGCATGGTAGCAGGTGGCGACTTCGTCGTCCTTGCGTCGGCAGATTTATGAATCTGTGTGGTCCAGCAACCCTCACCTCCAAAGTGCTGGATTACAGGCGACGCCACTGCTAACGTTCAGACAATTTGGTGGACAATTCTAGATTTGAAGCTTTCGTGACTGCAAGGATTCATATTCTTAGGTTTTTTCGGTAAAGTCACGTAGGTAAAAAAATTGAAATAATTTTTTTTTTACCTACGTGACTTTACCGAAAAAAATTAAGAATTTGGTGGACAGTTTACTGAGAGTGAAATTCGGTCAGTCGGTTGATACATTGGGCTTTATTTGATTTGCCTTCCATAGTCAGGGCAGGAACCTAGGACAGGAATGTAGGAACCCCTGATAAAGACTACATCAGCTGTGTTAAGTGCAGCCCGGCACGCTAATGTTTATACTTCTTACCGACATTTTTTGCAAATTGCAAAGTGTGTTTCTCAAAAGTAATCAATGTTCGCTTAACACAATATTTGCATTATTATCGTTTACAGGCACTTGCTCGCCGACTCTGAACCCAAACACGGCACATCGGAACCTCAAGATATCTGCCGACTTTAAAACCGTCAGGACCTCCACACACACCCAACCTTACCCTGACAACTTAGGCAGGTTCGACCACTACCGAGTGGTCATTTGCTCAGAGAAATTTTCGTCGGGTCGCCACTACTGGGAGGTGAACGTGAGAGGTTCTGATAAATTCAACATCGGTGTCACCTATGACGTGATACCGCGGAAAGGTGATGACAAAGCCTGTAAAATTGGGTGCAATGAAGTTTCCTGGAGCCTTAAGAAAAGGGACAACGCCTACACGGCGCTACATAACGAGACGGAAACAAACCTGTCAGTGCGAGATGCTCCCCAAAGAGTCGGGGTTCACCTGGACTGGGAGGCGGGCGTCCTGTCATTCTACAGCGCCGACTCCATGTCGCTGCTGCATCGATTTCACGGAAAATTTGATCGAGAGCTGTACCCTGCAATGGCCGTGCTGCGTAAAAGTCTCTCAATATGCCCCTTGCCGTACACAGACGCTCATCGTTAGAGATGAGAGGTTCCTATCAGAGCGGTCGCCCATGCGACCCCTCTATGTATGTAGAGTAATTCGCTGGCCAACCGCGAGGGTTCAGGTTCCTGAAAAACCCTCGTGGTTGGTAAAGTTACAGGGGGCCTATGGGTAGTAGGGGGGTAGGGGAACCACGGCCGTGGTAATATTCCTCATAGCTTAACTAAGGTGCCTGTTAATTAACTAAACTATGTTGATTTGAAGGTTTCGTGACTGCAGGAATCCATACTATTTGGTTCTTTCGGTAAAGTCACGTAGGTAGAAAATTAGAGATTACGACGTTTCGATCGCAACACAAGCAATCGTCATCAGGTGAGACGGATACAGCAAAACTGCTTCGACGTTTCGATCGCTTGTGTTGTGATCGAAACGTCGTAATCTATTATTTTCTAACTAAACTACAGTGTTCCATTATGAATAAAATATAAATAAACATAGCATTAACTTTACTTACCTTTAACATTAAAGATTATTAGAATTAAAAAGTATTAACGATTATGATGACGATGACAATGAGATGATGGGGAAGGGCTGGTTAGAATGAGGAGGGGCTCAGCCCAGCCATTCTCTCTTCCTCCAGACCACAGAAGCAACTCACTCTCACCACTCGCTGCATGCTTGGGTCCATGATTAAGGGCAAAATTATTGTGCACCATGAAGTACTGTACAACAAAACAGACGGCCAGCTGATCAGTTGAGCAGATTTGTATTACATTTCGTAGTTCGCAGAGCTTACAAAACAACGGTATTGAAGTAAGTTTTTTACATATTTTTTTTATATTAATCTGCTCATGTAGTATATCATACTGCGATGTTAAGCCACTATGTATAATGTAGTTTTTATGCGTTTGTAACCCGCGCGCACTGCCTCGGTTCTTCCTGACCGTGATCGTCCTCTTGGGCACAGTGGGGGTGTTCAACAATAATTAACAAAATAACAACCGATAGAGGAACTCACCCCAGGCCAATGGGCAGCCGATTAGACTTTAAAAAGTAGGACAGGGGCCTCCGGTTTACGAAAATATTGCTCGTCGATGATGGGTCCGGGAGGTGGAGGGGTTTGATCCGATCGTAAGGAAAAGATTTGAACTGAAAAGAAAAATCGGGAAACGGAGTTGAGCCGGGAGGCGACGGAAAGTTTTTTAAAGGTGGCTCCGAGCATGAAATGGGGTAGAGCACGTGGGGGACGCTTGAGGGAAGGGGTAAGCCATGGAGTGAAAAACCTTGTCCGGGCCGAGTGCAGGTCGCTATTATTGCCAGTGTCCAATCTGATATTGAACTTCATTCAGTGATTCCCCACCCCACATTTGGTTGGCAGGAAGCACCCAGGGACATCTGCAGACTGTCAGAAGCCTCTCGGCTCCAGGGAGAAGGGGGGAGGGGGTTCGTACCAGACCAGTAACCAGAAAACTCTGGAATGGGTTTCGTGCGGCATGACATCGCTCGGCAGAGCTGGGCACAAATCTGGCGAGCCCCAAATTATGGTCCAGGAGCTCCCTCACTTGAGCTCGCCCAGTTGCAAACGACTGAACTTGAGAGACACTCACCGCAGGCCAATGTGCAGCAGAGTGGACTTTCAAAAAGTAGGCCAGGGACCTCTGGTTGGCGAAGATAGGACTCATCAATGATGGGTCTGGGAGGCGGAGGGGGGTTGAACCGACCGCAAGGAAAAGATTTGAACCAAAAATAAAATTCTGTAAAAGGAGTTGATGCCTGGAGGCGATGGAAAGTTATTTAAAGGGGGCTCCGATGAGCATGAAAGGGGGTAGAGCACGAGGAGTGTAGAGGGTGGACGCTCGAGGGAAGGGTCGACTATACGGAGTGAAGAACCAAGTGCTGGGCCGAGTGCAGGTCGCTCTGTGTCTTCAATAAAGAGGCTCCGAGTTCCCAGTCGTCGGTGTCACTTCACACGGACCAATGAAAACGTGGGCGACATGTATGAAGGTGTTACTGGACTGCCATAGATGCCGCACTCATCCGGCACAACGCAAACCTATTCCCCCACACTGTTTGGTCCTGACCAGACATTGATAAACTTTACTGTGATGTCACGATGTATTTTTTTTCAATAAAAATCTGAGGCATCTACCTTGGGCCCGTCAACAGATATAAGAGACACCGCGATTCCCCTTCCAGTCGTGGATTCATTTCGTTCCAGCGCAGCCACATCCAACCCATCCATACATGGGCATTCAATTAACATATGTGTATGTGTGTCAGTGTGTATCTGTGTCCCGTCATCTGTAAGATGCGCCTGCCATTCTTCCATTCCGGTGGTGGGTATACACCCAGGACCCCATTCCAACCTAAAGTGGCCTGGTCTCAGCTAGCTGATGAAAGTTGCAAGCAAGAATTTCATCATCGCTTGCAGCTGGGGTTGGCATCGTCCCCCACTCCTCCTGATGTCGAGGGTAAATGGGCGAGGTTTAGGACTGTGATTCATGCAGCTGCAATGGCTGCTTTGGGTACGCGGTCCAGACCTCCCCAGAAACCCTGGCTGACAGAGGAGGTGTTCAGGTTAGTTGAGAAAAAGCGACAGGCCCACTGTCATCAGCTACAGCATCCCACGTCAGAGAATGAGGAGGTTTACCGCAGCCTTCGCTCGGAGGTTCGGAGAGCCGTAAGGCGCTGCAAGGATGGGTGGTGGTCGCGGGTTGCTGAGGAGATGGAGTCTGCCTCAGTGGCCCGCGATCACAAATCACTATTTAACTCCATCAAAAAAGTAACCTGCAGCGCCACACCTATTACCATCATTGGGAAAAAAAGGGTGATCCAATCTCCAGACCCCTCGGAACAGGTTTGTAGATTTGCTGAGCATTTCTGTGAGGTCCTGGGGGAGGGGAAATCCCTCAGCCAGGAAAACATCATAGCACAAAGTGGGGATAACCCTGCTGAGGCTGCGGTGCCTCAAATATTGGAAGAAGTCACCCCTTGTGAGTGGCTGGCTGAGGTGCCATTTGTTGAGGAAGTACTGAAGGCGATCCGGAGTCTGAGACCAGGAAAGGCACCAGGCAGAGATGATCTCCCAAGCGAAATGCTGAGGGAGGGTGGCATTTGTGCACAGACTGCCCTATATGACATCAAAACAACAGTCTGGACCACTGGACGGGTTCCGCAGGATTGGAAGGATGCCCTGGTGGTCCCCCTCTTTAAGAAGGGGGACCGCACAGACTGTAACAACTGCAGGGGCATCTCACTCCTCAGTGTGCCGGGAAAGGCCCTGGCAAGGATTATTTAACATCGCCTTGCTAGGCACGCTGAGGAGAGGCTTGCGGAGCCCCAATGTGGTTTCAGGAAAGGGCGGTCCTGCACAGATGCCATATTTTCTGTCCGTCTGCTACAGCAGAGGTGTAGGGAATTTCAACAAGACCTAGATCTCTGCTTTATTGACCTGGTCAAGGCCTATGATACCATCAGTAGGCCTGGGCTCTGGGTTGTTCTTCGTGCTTTCGGAGTCCCTGACCCTCTGCTCACGATCATTAAGGACCTTCATGATGGTGAGCGGGCCCGGGTAAAACTACGTGGCCGGGAGTCAGAGCCTTTCCCTGTGTAATGTGAGGACATATCCGGGTTGCTGTTGGATTACACCTCGTACGATGATTGGCTCTGCCGGTCCTGGCCCATATCCAATGGGGAGAAGTCTAGGGGCGTGGCCCTGACGTAATGGGAAGGTGACATCTGTAAGTAGAGGATTGGTTCTGCTGGCTTTAGCCACAGCCAATGGGGGGACGAGTCAGGGGCGTGGTCCTGTGCCGATTGGCAAATCGCTCCCGGACGTCCGCTTGCGCCGTCAATTTGTCCACCCGGCAAATCTTTGTTTTCATGTCAGTGTTTGTTTCCTGGACCGGTTCAAAATGGGCACACATAACGCCGCTGCTGAGAGGGAAAAATAAGTTTTGCTGAAGCCATGGTGACACGACACCCCGCCCCGCAAGCTCCAATCGCCCGATCTCAAAGCTGAGTACGATTTCTAAGGTCGTAGGGGCACCCGTGTCCCCAAGCGGTCGCTCGCCAAAACCCGCGAACTTCATGAGACAAGTTTGCGAACGCTGCTGCCACTATGCCATTGTAATGCGAGCGTAAACGGGCTCGCTGGATGTGACGTAACAAGTGGGAGGAGTTAGGGTCACGTGGGGGAGAGGATTTAGGGACAGGAACCGGAAGGGTTCGGGGAGAGAGTCAGAGTAAAGACAGGGGAAGGCCACGCGGGGCAGGAGGAGGAAAGTGGCGCGATCGCCACGAGTTGGAGACTCGGCACCGTCGGCCAGCAGTGTCCGGGCAGCAGTGGGGCTGCAGATCGGGCAGCAGTGGGACTGCATGGTGGAGCAGCAACGGGGCTGCAGGAGCAACGGCAGCGGTGTGGCTGCCAAGCGGGAGACAGAGGAGACACTGAGCGAGGATGCCGTGCGGGCAAGGTTGTACGAACCAAATAAAGGACAACGGAGACAGACACGGTGCAAGAGTCCTTTATTACACCATCATGCTGCAAAACGTGCCCAAAATCGCCCTCCAAGTCGGCATCTGTGCACATTCCTACAGAATACAAAATGGTACCGGAGCATAGAACAATGAAAATGTTTTACTTTTAGTTGACAAGGTAAGGCCCACTGAGCTGTTTAGCTCTCTTTCAGCGACTTGGCAATCGCAAACAATAGCTCTGCCAAGTGGCTTGTGGACATTTATAGCGGCCAAATACTCTGAAACACAATGTTGATTCTGAATGAGGAAAACATCGGAGCGCCCGGAGACAAATCCGCGCGACCACAGGGAGACACGTGCACTCCAAATATACAACAGCCGTTGGGATTTAACCCTTGAACACCCGCATAGCAGGTGAAGTAATTAACATCTGCCAGCCACCTTGGCGTGAAGACCTTGGTAGCAAACAAAGACTGAGCCGAATAAAGTGCAACTGCGTGCAACGAATATATGGTGTTAACAATTTTTTTAAATGAAATCGATAAGTAGAGAAACCGTTTTTTTTAATGGGTGCAAGTGTTGGGCAACTTCTCATGGTCGGAATGACATTTGTGAGTGAGGTGGGTAAATGTGTGGATGAGTGAGTAGCTGAGTGAGTGCTTGAGTGGGTGAGTGAGTGAGTAAGTTGGTGAGTAAGTGGGTGGGTGGGTAGGTGGGTATGTAGGTTTACGAATGGGTGGGTGAGTGAGTACGTGATTAGCTTAGTGGCTAAATCACCCTTTATCACTCCCTGCCAAGCCCTGACCGTCTACGCTGCAGGCTCCGTCTATTTGCTGCTTTACATACGCGGAGCGCATTGGTGGCGGGACCCTACGGATGCAATTCACAACTTCAAAAGTGTAAATTATTGTTGTCCCTATAATGTACACAACATCATTTACAGCAGGAAAAAAATATAAATAGCAGAAGAAAACAAGTCACCTTGTTTTGAGTTTCGTTTTGACACTCGCATGACGAAACTTCCGCTTTTTAAAACGCAAACAACGCCTAACCCTTTATATTTATTCTTTTCACTTGCAGTTACTGGCGAGTTAGGACAACTCACAAAATTGACAATTGGTTAAAAAATATTGAGAATAGGTTTTCCCTTTTTTCTGGCAAAAAAAACTGCTGTGTTTAGGTGTTAAAACACCAAACTGAAACCTTTTACAAGGAATCATGTCTGCATTAACCACAAATACTTGTGGTCAGAATGCAAACAAAAACATACTCTGGTCTAACACCGTTTGAGACGAGGCTCAAAAGAAAGCTGTTACTGGTGTGGATCAATCAGTTTCAAAGACAATGCATATACTATCAGAGTGTTTTTGTTTGCATTCTGACCACTAGTATATGTGGTTAATGCAGACACGATTCCTTGTAAAAGGTTTCAGTTTGGTGTTTTAAAATCTCATATTTTGGTACTGGAAAAGGAGGTCCCGTGATAATATTCGGGCAACTTCACCTGTCCTCTGCCTAAAATATCGCTTGGAAGTCCTCCCTTCATCAACTCTGCCTCGGTAACCCCCTTGGCTTCTTTCGGATCGTCACCAGGTGGGTACGTGAATTTGGTATTCAACGTTCTTTGGTTCTTTCGGTAAGGTCACGTAGATAGAAAATAAAAAAATAAAAACTCACGACGTTTCGATCGCAACGCAAGCGGTGGTCATCAGGCGCCTGATTTATTTCATAAAATAGGACAAAAATTCGCGGTGTCATTTTTGTCATTTCGAAAACGACACTCGTGCACAGCGGGGCCCACCCTTGCGAGTGATGTCCGAGGATGGTGAACGTCGACCGTGCAGTAGACCGAGCAGTGACGATAAGTAGCACCCGCGGTCGTGGAACCTCTGAAACGAAATGGCAGGCACTGCCGCAAGGCCACCTCCTCGCTGCACAAACACCGCGGTAGGTCAATCGATCGTTATTCTATGTGTAAAAATCGCCCTCGCCAAAGTAGGCATCGTGACACGTTAAAGCAGGACGGAGACGATACCGGCGGGGGCCATAGAACAACAAGAATGGAAGAAAAAAACTAAAACCCGTCACGACCACAGCGGATAACACTGAAAGGGAAAAACAAGTATAACCCGTAAAAACAAAGTTTTTCACTATAAATCCTTTATATGCGTGGCGGCTAGAGTCCTCTCGTCCTCTGGCTTGAGATGGCTGCCACCTATGGGTCAGATGATTGCATGGCACCATTAAGCAATTGGTAATTAAATATAATATTTTTGTCCTAAAAAGTGTAAAATTTTGGAAAAAAATTTTCACGAACATTAATTGTCACGCACAACGAGTCTGTGTGGAAAATGTCAACTCGATTGGATCACGGGAAGTGGGTTAAAAAACGACCGAAATATTTGCACGGTCGTAAGCAAGCAAGCAAGCACGCAAGCAAGCAAGCACGCAAGCAAGCAAGCAAGCGAACTTAATATAAATGATTTAATAAAGTGCAACCATACGGAATCAATATGTGGCGTGAAAAATACACTCTTCGTAAATCAAATGAATGATAAATAGCTAAACCGTTGAAAAACAATAAAATTGGGATGCGAGTGGTTGGGCGAGTTCTCTTTGTTGGAACTGCATTTGCTCCCATCGCGTAATCCTCTCCTCCTTAACGGATGTAATTTGATTTGGCACAAGCCGAGCCGACTTGGTGTTTTTGGTCCCGATGCGAGTTCACCGCGAGATGTACGACCGCCGTTTTCAAAGCATTTCAGGGTGATACAAATATTCAAGTACCAGCTTGTTTGCCCGTCCAATGACGGGTGAATATTGCAGTCAATCTGAAATATTCAATAGAAAAATTGTTCAGCTCATGATTATTAATGAGGGGGGGGGGGGTGGAAGGTTGCCCCTGTGGAGTGACGTCACCTGCTCATGATTATTCATGCGGGGGGGGGGCTCATGTGGAGTGACGTCACGCGTGGGACACACAGACATTCTCAGCTTATTATATTCAAGTGTTTCACCTGGGAAATGTCCTCCCGAGACTGGAACCTCTCGTTAGCAGGAGAGGGTGTCCAGGGCGCCGATTGACGCGTGGCATAAAAAAAAAACACCCCCACGTACAGAAAAACACAGGTCTCGCCGGTTCTGCCACTCATACAAGCCATGCACAACGCATCCGGTTCAGTCTTTAAGGCACTGGAGCTTTGCACTTTCAAATAATCTAAAGTGACAAGTTCATTTCTTTAGAACCGCTTCTTTTTGTGTTTAGATTGTTACCCTTCCCCCACGCCTCCGATGAGCACGATTGGCTACGTACGATGTGAAAGAAGTTCAACACACGTACATACACATACACGTCTCATATTCACATGCATTGTGGCGGCTCTTGAAATCAATCTAGAGTTGAAGTTTTCGTGACTGCAGGGATCCATACTCTTTGGTTCTTTCGGTAAATTAAATAAATTAAATCACCTTCTTGGTTCTTTCGGTAAAGTCACGTAGAAGGGAAGTAATAAAATAATAGAAATAAAACATAATAAAACAATTCTCACGACGTTTCGGCTGCTTGCGTTGTGGCCGAAACGTCGTGAGAATTGTTTTATTATGTTTTATTTCTATTATTTTATTACTTCCCTTCTACGTGACTTTACCGAAAGAACCAAGAAGATGAATCCCTGCAGTCACGAAAGCTTTAAATCGAAAATTAAATCACGTTTCGATTGCAACACCAGCAATCATCATCAGGTGTGAACACCACAGAAAAAATGTTTTGCTGGAGTATTGAGTGTTTTGCTCTTGAAATATTGAGGGTTTTTTTTTACAGAATTCAAAAAAAATGTCTCTTCTTGTTATTTGGTTGCCCGAGTCTCTCGTGGCGGGCAGAGAGTTGGAGAGGGCCACCAACGATACAACTTGGCCACATCTGCCGGCTGGGTCGTCCTTTAAACAGAGCTTCGTAGCTCGGTGGGCTGTCGTCAGCGAAGTAAACTTCTGATTCTTATGATTCTGAAGGGTGTGTGGGAGAGTGGGGCAGTGGATGAGAGAGTTTGTGTATTAGTGGGTAAGTCGGCGAGTGCATGGGCGAGTGAGTGTGAAGTTGGTGTAGAATTGTCGCGGTTTAATTCCCGCTCGCAGCCAACACCAGTGACGATGATCTGAACCGGTCCTGGGCCTCCCCTTGGTCGACTCAGCCTCAAATGACTACTTGGTATGGCGCGTCAAAACATCACCACTAGAGAGACAAAGGCGGCCGGGCGTGGTGCTGGCTTTCCACCCCCTTCATAGGTACTCGTTAACAGCACTTGCCCCAACAGTCCGTAAAGGCTACACGGGGGGTCTTTGTCTTTGTGTAATTGTGGATTGCTTTGATGTCCGCCCTTGAAAAGTAACTTATATATTGCAGCCACATTTTTGAAATGTGTGATGTTCATTCTAAATGTTTTAGGGGAAAACCGGACGAACCGGAGAATAATTCAGAAAATCATGGAGAGAGAGAGAAAGATGCAAACTACAAATATACAGCAGGTGTCAGGCTCAGAATCAAACCCAAGACCTCCTGTATACCGGGCGAGGCAGGTAACATCTTGCCAACGTGGCACCTAATGCATTGCTCTGCCTTACCATAGACACCAACTTGTGTGCTGAGCTGTGGAAGGATGAGTTTATCTCTCGATACTCATCTCGTAAATGAGCCACCGTGGCTCAGCCTCACTGATTTACATTAACAACGCTCATTCATTTAAATGTATATATATTTTTAAAGAGTAGTTTCCTTCGATAAAAAAATGCATTTAAAGGTGTGTATATGTAGCCGTGTTCACCTTAAGGCTGCTGTTTGCACACCTAGGGGCGTGGCTTTACATTTCAGGCAGTATCTCGTGATGTCAATGATGATTTAAGAGAGACATCCTGGTTCAGCGTCTCTCTGAGCCACACAGCGAGCGATCCCAGCGAAGCCCATGGGTCACGACAAGCGCGACTCCCAGTGAGAGTGTGGATAGTGAGCTGCGCTGCTCCATCTGCCTGGGCACGTTCGTCTGCCCCTCCACGCTGAACTGCAGCCACGCGTTCTGCCTGCGGTGCCTGGAGGCCGCCTGGGAGACGGCGAGCGGCTTCAGCTGCCCGCAGTGCCGAGCAACCTTCCCTGTGCGACCCCAGCTGAAGAGGAACGTGGCCCTCGCCAACTTGGCGGAGCGGCTCAGAGTTGGAGACGGGATGGCCACGGCCGTCGTGTGCGACAACTGCCGTGGCGGCCAGACCCCTGCAGTGAATACCTGCCTGAGATGTGGTATATCCTTCTGTGCGACGCACTTGAGGCCTCACGTGGACAATCCCAGGCTGAGTAACCACGTCCTGGTGGCTCCCATCGCGAACCTGGCGGAGCGACAGTGCCAGACGCACAGAAAGGAGCTGGAATTCTACTGCACAGTAGACAGCAGACTGGTCTGCTCAAATTGCACCATCGCAGGTGAACACACAGGACACATGGTCCTGATGCTGCAGGAGGAGCAGGAGACACGGAAGGTGAGGCCCTCAGAGCGAGACACCACAACACGATCTGACCAATGCTGTCACCGGGCTGCACAACATGTCATGAAACAAACTTAATTTTGCCTCACGTAGAGAATCCCAGGCTGAGAGATCACGTCGTGGTAGCTCCCATCGCGAACATGGCGGGGCGACAGTGCCAGCAGCACAGACAGAAGCTCATTCTTTACTGTGAACAAGACGAGAGCCCCGTCTGCACACTCTGCACCGTTGCTCAGGAACATAGAGGACATGAGGTCGTTCCAGTGGAAAATGCACAACAGACAAGACAGGTGAGATATAAATTGCTGATAATCCAATTTCCTGCTACTAGAGAGTCTGTATTTTATAATTTATATTTGCACATTATTAGGCAAGTCCTGTTGTGTCAGCATTGTGACGGCCAATCAAATCACTTTGGGCAACACTGATTGTGAAAAACTGGCACAAGATAGACAGCAAAGACACGGAAGGTGGCCATGTTGATTTGAACGGATGGCAAAGCTGGGTGTTCCATGGTTTAGTCATAAGACAGAGCGCTTTGTGGCATGGCTGGCAAAGATTTAAAATACACTTGGCGTGATAAGATTCGTACGCAGAGAGTACCAATGAGAGAAATTTAGAGTAACGCGAGATGCTTCACACGCGAGACGCCTCAAAAGTGCACTGACCGTGGACTTACAAAGAGGCAAACGGTAGGCCAATTCAGTGGGAGAGGCGAGGCCGTCGGGCACGGTTTGATCGTCGATTGGGGCAGATTTAGATTTTATTCTGTTACAAGAGTTCGTGTAAAAAAATGAAACCGCCTCTAACAGACGCCGCTTATTTGCATTGCGTGACAGAACGTTGGCATGCAAATTGCTCTGTGGATATATCGGGGGGGGGTGGTTATGGTTATCGGTTCCGCTAGATTCCATTGTTTGGCAAAACTGGAGAAGACTCGAGCGTGCGAGTGGGGCACCCCTTCAATAAACCTCGCTGTGATCCAGCCACCTACCTGGGACAGGAGTGTTGTGCTGCCCACCGAAGACCACCTCGTCAGCCTGGGAGGTTGGACGTTTCAAAGGGGCGATGATGATTATCTCTGGGCGATCCGGGAAACCGGCCTGCAAGGCTCCGGGTTGAAGACATGGGCCAGATGATGATGATGATGACAATGATGGGAGTCACCAAACACCGCGTATTTGTCTACCCCGTAAATAGAAGGCGCTCAGACGCGAGATGAGGAAGAGAGAGAAGAAGAAGACTGCGGCAGAATCACGGACACAGCAGCTCAGGGGCGCCTACAATCGCGTGCAGGTACAGAGAGACACACAGACACGTGCAGATTTAGACAGACATGCAAACAATATAGGTACTTAAGATACTTGGGTGACCATGAATATTCTCGCTAAATCCTCCTCCTTTCGTTCTCAAACATTACATCACCTGCCTCTTCGTACGGAGTCACGAGACCGTGGCCGTGTCGAAGTCTTTCATGAAGTTGCAACGCGCTGCGTCGCGTTGTGTTTCGAGAGCGCGCCGTCGACTGTCTCCGCGTAGGAGTCTCTGCCTGGGACCAAGGCGCGGATCAGCCGAGAGTTTGAGCGCCGGAGGGAGCAGCTGAGGCAGGAGGAGAGGGAGGCGCTGAAGCGCGTGGACGAGGAGGGCCGCTCTGTGCTGTCCCGCATCCGGGCGGACATCGCTCACTACGAGATCAGAGCACACGACTTGGAGCGGGAGATCAACCAGTTGCTCGCCGCACTCGCCGTGCAGGACCCTTTCACATTCCTGCAGGTGGCACCACCTCCATTCACTCGCCGCGGTGGCTATGAGATGTTAACTACCTCGCCTGGGATGCAGGAGGTCGTCGGTTCGATACCAACCCTCACGCCTGCTGTATATTTAGAGTTTGCATGTCTCTCTGTCTCTCTCCTCGTAGATGCATGGATTATTTTCTGGGTCCTCCGGTTTTTCCCTCCACATTTAGAATCGACGTCACCACGAGTTTAGAGTGATGTTGCTGCTTTAAATTTCCACGCGATAAGCCACTTTGTTGAGTTACCATTTCTTTCAAGGTTACTTCTGAAGCAGAGCTACATAGCTCTGTGGGCTTTACCTGGTAAGGTAAAACATATTTTTTATAATATATAATAGTTTATACTCACAGCCTTGGTTCATCAGAGGGTTTAGCTACAACCAGCAGAGGAGCGCCTCCCTGTGAGACCTTGACACTGTTGGTAATCTTACTTCAGCGTTTTATCGATCTGGGAGGAAGCGGTGGTCTCAAGAAATAGACGCGCGTTTGCTTTCCTTGTGACATTCAGACCTGGACTTTTCCAGTACAACATCGCCATTTACCTCGCCTGCTATGCAGGTCGTGGGTTCGGCCCCGACCCTGGCGATGCCAGCAGTATACAGTCGACCATTCTGCATCGCGACTTTCTCCATCGCGGTTTCGATATATCGCGGGGTCGGCATAAGAAATAAAATGGGAATTTTTGGGGAGTTTTTGGGAGTTTTTCGAAAGCCGCAGACAACACACAAAAAGTTTAGTAACTCATAAATTAATAAAATATATGTACAGTACTGTTTAATATGAATCTTCTTTTATATTTTAATACCATAAATATACCCAATTCTCTTTTTTAAAGTTACATTTTGTAAAAAGTCAAAGTTTGCGAAAAGAACGCGAAAGCCAGCAGATGACACGCAGCGGTTGGAAATGTAGAGGTAACTGGAGGTGCTCGCTTCGCTCACAAAGGGGACTAAGGTGACCAAAAAAACTACGCGTTTTTTCCAGATCGCGGGGGGCCTGCGCCCCTAACCCCCGCGATGTGGAAGGGTCGACTGTATTTCGAGTTTGCGTTTCTCTCTCTCCCCCCGTGGTCGCGTAGATTTTGTCTCCGGGTCTTCTGATTTTTTTCCCCTCCGCATTTAGAATCAACATCAGGCGTTTAAAGTATTTGGCTGCTAATGCAAAAGTCCACGTGATAAGCCAATTTGTTGAGCTATCATTTGTGGCCACGTCGCTTCTGAAAAATAGCGACACGGCCAAGTGTGCCTTATCTGGTAAAATACAAAGTTGAGTTTATTCAGAGTTCGAAACAGAAGTTGTCGAACTTTTTTTTAACTATTTGTTTAGGTGCTAGAGTGGCTTTGTCATTTGTTGGGGTCTGTCCTTGTCCAGTTAAACGAACCCTGTTTTTTGATGAAAAAGCAGGAATAGGCTTAACAGTACAAAGGCTGCAAGTTTCAAAGATTGAATATCTCTGGTTGAGTAGTGATGCCTTGCAATAGGTATCTGTTTGGTGTTTGAACATCTTAACATTTCGTTTAATTTCCAAAAAGGATAAAGCCTCTTCTTTATTTTTCAAAATTTCGATATTGGAAATTAAGTTCCATAGATAACCCTATTTTTGCACCATTCTCCGTTTCTAGGTATTTGTAAATTCCTTGATGTCAGGCTCTACCGTAAACAGGTGACTGTGTGGATGTAGGGCATCTGTTTAGGATGTCTATGTTAATGTGAAATGCGGGTTTGTGTTTTTCAGGATCCCCTGCATGAGAGTCTCAGGTCAGTACCAACCCAGACTTAAACTCGAGCTCTGTCTGCCACCTGGTGGACAAATCAGTTAACGGTCGTGATGTGAATCCTAATAAACCCAAATGTATGCAGTTGTAATCACATATGGTCAATTGCATCCCATACAGGCAGTCCTCGGGTTACGCACATAATTTGTTCCGGAGAATCGTTCGTAAGTCGAACGGTTCGTAAATCGGAAAACAGTAATGCACCGTATTTAGATGCCGACACGATCAGTGTTATAAAAGGTGTTACGGTTCAACAAAAAGGGAAGCATTGTGAAACTCATGATTTAAGAAGAAATGTTGTACATGTTCATCTAACACTGTAAAGAAATACTGTATAGGAAATTAAACGTACAATAAATTAACATAAATAGAAAGCGAAAATGTATTTTCGATTACATTGATGCGAGCTTGCAGTTGGAAGCTGGCGGGGGGAAATTAGTCACCACAACAAATGGGGCACGCACGCACGCACACACAAAGACAAAGATCCCCCGTGTAGCCTTAACAGACTGTAGGGTCAAGTGCTGTTAGCGAGCACCTATGAAGGCCGGTACGGCACACGAGGGGGTGGGTGGCCAGCACCACGCCCGACCGCCTTTGTCTCCCCAGTGCTAGCTGTGTTTACTACACACCAAACCAGGTACTCATTTGAGGCTGAGTCGACCTCGGGGAGGCCCGGGACCGGTTCAGATAATCGTGATCAGTGTTGGCCGTGAGCGAGAATCGTACCTGGGTCGCCACTTTCATCCGTAGCGCACTCACCGCGACACCACCGCTCCCCACAAACTCAAGGTTTCACATATACACACACGTCCGCACGCACACACACACACGTAAACACTCACTCCAAGCGCGAGTCCGACTCATTACATTGCGTGGAGGATCGCTCATCTGAACAAATTAGTTCTGCGGTTCAATTTGCAATTGCGAGTTCGTGTTTTAAGTAAAAAAATTTTCATATTTAATGGAATGTGATTCATAAGTACGGACGTTTTTTCAGTCAAGGACTGCCTGTCTTGCCCGTGTGTAAAGAGACATGGACCCTGATGATACTGCGTGTCCTGTCCCGTATGTGTAGAGGAACATGGACCCTCATGAGACTCTGCGTGTCCTATGCTGTGTGTGTAGAGGAACATGGACCCTCACGAGACTGTGTGTGTCCTGTGGTGTGAGTGCAGGAGGAGCTGCATCTCCCAGGAGACTCAGGATGACCCAGCCCCCGGCTCCCACAGTTTGAACCTCGCAAAAGTCATCTCAGTGGGCGGCGTCCAAACTAAACTTCTGCCATTTCTCGGTACGTCCCTCTGCCACGTGGAACTTCGTTAGACTCCATCACAGACTCCGGATTGCCGACAAATCCTACCCATTTGGAGGTAGTCCTTTATTTTACCCTTGGCTTTAATCCATTCATGCAGCGTGACCCCCTTGGCAAGGAAAACCTGTGTATATTCAGGTCATTAAAACCGCACCAAGGTTCTGTGTGAAAGATGGGTCTCGCTCATCAAGAGGTGCAAACAATAACAGCAACATGACATTGCGTTTTTTGAGAGCAAACGGGCGACTTTGTAAGCTACGGTCGAAGCACGTCCCAGTCCTGTCACCTTCATTCAGACGCTGACGATCACGCGTGGGTGCAGTGGGTGCACGGTTCGTTGAGGAAAGTGGCCGCTAGGTGAGAATTAAGATGAACGTGAGCCCAAATGTTAAGTAACCTCGACTGAAAGCTTTCGTGACTTCAGGAATTCATATCCTTTGGGTCTTTCGGTATAGTCCCGTAGATAGGTACAAATTAATACAACTAATAAATATGTTTACTTTATATTGATCATTTTTACAAAGAGGTTTCATGTCTATCTAATAATAATAAATATGTTCATTTAAAAAAACTATTTTTATTAATTTGTACCTATCGACGTGACTTTACCGAAAGACCCAAAGGATAAGGAACCTATTGCTTTTAGGACGCTCACTAGCCGGCAAATTTGGGATTAAACTGTGAACATGAAACGAAGTGCAGGATGGAGACTGCATCTGTTTCATTGTCATCGCGATGGCAGCCTTCACAACCGGGGACTTAAAAAGGTGCCACGGAATGTCAGTGATTGGGGTCCCAGAGTTCCACTGTAAGAATCCCACCCACCCATCCACTCACACTCTTACTCGCCCACTCACTTTCCCACCCATCCACCCACCCACCCACTCACACTCTCACTACCTCACCAACTCATTCTCTTTCCCACTCACATACTCAACCACTCGATCACCCACTCACTCACCTACTAACCCAAAAGCAAAGAACCCCGTGTAGCCTTAACAGACTTTTGGGGCAAGTGCTGTTAACGAGCAACTATGAAGGCCGGCACGGTACACGAGGGGGTGGGTGGCCAACACCACGCCCAGCCGCCTTTGTCTCCCTAGTGGCAACGTTTACACACCGCATCAGGAACTCATTTGAGGCTGAGCCGACCTAATGAAGCCCAGGACCGGTTCAGATGATCGTCACCGGTGTTGGCCGTGAGCCGGAATCGAACTCGGATTGCCGGGTTCGTAGCGCAGTGCGTCTATCGCTACGCAGAGGCTGATATCGTCGTCATCATCATCATCATTGCGTGGACATTTATAGCGGCAGCCGAGTACTCTGAACGCGGGTTCCTAAATGCGGAGGGGCAAAAGCAGAGGACCTGGAGATCTTCGAGCATCGAAATTAATTTAATTAATATAAAAACCTTACACCGTTGCGATGGGGTGGGCAGCAGAGGGCAGCGCAGCGTGATCCACTGTTGTACTGCACCTCTACGCTTCTAGTATGTGTACACTAACCCTAACTAATATTAGTATGTGTACACTAATACTAACGAATATTAGCATGTGTACTCTAACACTAACTCATATTAGTATGTGTACACTAATACTAACGAATATTAGTATATGTGCACTAATAGTAACGAATATTAGTATGTGTACACAAATACTTACGAATACTGTACGCATTTGTCATACCCGTGAGGATCACAGTGTTACGTATAAACGTATCACGTACTGCGGTATGACCACAACATCACAACAGACAACACAACACCAGCGTGTCTGTGTGTGTACACACCACGTGTCTGTGTGTGTGTGTACACGCCACGTGCACTGCTCGTGCCGCTACTGCGCACGCGTCGCGTGACCACTGTGCGAGCGTCGTCGCTGTCCTCACCACAGATGGACGCTCGCCGACTCTGGACACGAACTCAGCCCACGACCGCCTCCAGATTTCCTCGGATCTCAGGACGGTGACGTGGAGCAGGCACCCCCAGAGTCGCCCCGATCACCCACACCGCTTTGATGGCTGGCGACAAGCCCTGTGCTCTGAGAGCTTCTCGTCGGGTCAGCACTACTGGGAGGTGGACGTGGGGAGCTCGTGGTCGTGTGATGTTGGAGTCGCGTACGGGATGATCCCACGGAGAGGGGGTGGTGATAAGTGCGGCCTGGGAGGGAGTGACGTCTCGTGGTGTCTACGTAAATATGGCGAAAGCTTCTCAGTGTGGCATGGCGGGGTAGAGACGTCACTGTCGGTGAGGGAGCCTCTGCGGAGAGTCGGGGTTCACCTGGACTGGGACGCGGGGCTGCTGTCGTTTTACAGCGCCGACTCCATGGCGCCGTTGCACTCGTTTTATAAAACTTTCACTCAGCCCCTACATCCTGTGCTGGGAGTGGGGCTGGGAGTGGGGTGGTTGGGGTTTGTGATTTCGTACTATACATTTGGTGAGTCAGTGAGGATCGTGGATCTGAGTGGTGCGTCCTGAGGGAGGTGAACGCGAACAGCGCAGAGGGCAAACGCCACGACGCACGGCGCTCGCCACCCTCGTCACCATCACTCGACTGGCTTGGTGGCTGCCCGTCAGAAAGGGGGGGAGGGGGGTCTGAGCGTAAACAATCATCACAACCTTTTTAGGGGGGAGGGGGGGGTTGATAAAATAAGTACTGCTCTGTGTGTGTGTGAAGCCAACGTGGATGTATTCACCCTGCCAGAGGAGTGTGACTGTAGTGTAGAGGAGCAGTGATTATCAATGGTGAACTGGGATGTGTTTATACACTGGAGGGTGTAATTGATAGTGGTGCAGTGATTAGCAATGGTAAACTTGGATGTCTTTATAAATTCGTGGTGTCATGGGTTGTGGGAGATATACAACAATAATAATATAAATTTTTAAAAGTATAAATGTACGACAGTGGTATCGTAACACTTGTATCGTCGATTCTACAATAAAAAATAGAGAACACAAACAACAGCAATGCAGTTGTGCGATTTGATTTGCGCTAAAAAATATTTAAGTCAATCTGCAGTTCAATATTCACTGCGTAATAGACTTAAAACTTGTGATGGAGCATTACCACGTGATATCATCAAAATATGAATTGCTCGAAATATTCGAATGCAAGTGTCGATGTATTATTGTGCACTCCCACTGCTGTCAGCTGGTAGTATCCCACATGTGTCAATAGGGGGCAGAAGAGTGACTTAGCCCAGTGTCCAGGGACTATGGCCGAAAGGGCCAACGGTAACCCCTATGGGATAGCGGAACCAGGGACGAAGACCCCTGCCCCCAGTAGGGGGTTGGAGGATGATGTCACCCTCCCAAGACCTGGTGGAAGGGTCTGGAAGGAAGGCGTGGCCGGGGCGGAGCAAGCCACGGACTTGTATAAAAACCCGGACCTCCGAACGGTCCTGGCAGTCGTCGTCTACCCGAAGATCAAGAGCCTCCTGAAGAGAAGAGCCCAATGGGCAGAACCGTACCCCTGGCAAGGGTGGGCTAAAGCTTATATACCAGTGAAGACCCATCTTCACTCAAGAAGGGTTAGAATAGCCAGTGTGAGGCGTATTCATTCTGGCGGAACGACCTCCATAGTTATCAGGTGTGAGGGGCCGTTACCCCTCTGTGTTAAGCGGTTACTGATAAATAATCACGTGTTGCCTCAGAAAGAGACTCCTCTAGTTATTGACCCACTACACAAGGATGATAACTTGAAAGATATGAATTGCTTCCAACACGTATTTATTCAAATGTTTCAATTGAAATAGAACAATGAAATATAGACCAATTGTTAAGTTAAATAAATAGAGTTATAATAATAAAACGTAAACAATTACAATAAGAAAGTAATATGATTCATCTTCTTGGTTCTTTCGGTAAAGTCACGTAGAAGGGAAGTAATAAAATAATAAAAATGAAACATGTTTAATTATGTTTTATTTTTATTATTTTATTACTTCCCTTCTACGTGACTTTACCGAAAGAACCAAGAAGATTAATCCCTGCAGTCACGAAAGCTTTAAATCGAAAAGTAATAGGACTTTTCAATTCGCAAAAGATCACAGCGTTTGCGATTTGTTAATCGCATTTTGTCAAATTGCGATTTCGATTTTAAATCGATTCATCGTTCAGCCCTACTGTGAACGCAAAGAGCTTCATAGCTCATCGGATTCCTCCTGCACTACAAACTTCAGATTCTGAGAAGGGAGGGTGGGGGGGTGGTGGATCAGGCACTGACGCTGCCGTGAACTCCCCGCGAGGGCGAGTCGACGAGGAGCCACGTGGGCCTGGTGCTCGCCAGGAGAAGGCGGTAGAACAGCAACAACAACCACAACAACAACCACCATCACAACAACCACCACAACAACAGCCACCATCATCACCACAACAACAATAACCATCATCACAACAACAACCACAACAACCACCATCATCACAACAACCACCACCATCATCACAACAACCACCACCATCACAACAACAACCACCGTCACAACAACAAACACCACAACAATCACCACCATCATCACAAAAACAACCACCACCATCACAACAACAACCACTACAACAACAACCACCACCATAATCACACAATAACGATTACAACAACCAGCACAACAACAACCACCACAACAACCACCAACATTATCACAACAACCACCATCACAACAACCACCACCATCATCACAACAACCACCATAATCACAACAACAAACACTACAACAATAACCAGCACAACAACAACCACCACCATCAGCATCTAACAACCACCATCATCACAACAACATCAACCACCGCAACAACAACCACCATCACAAAAACAACAACAACCACCACCATCACAACAACCACCACAATAGCAACCACCATCATAATCACCACAAAACAACAACCACCACAACAACAACCACCACGATTATCACAACAACAATAACAACAACCACCATCACAACAACAACAACCACCATTGCAACAACAACCAGACCCCGCGGCAGATCGCGCTGCCTGCCTGGCCTGGGACCCACCGCGCCTCACTGAGCCGTCTCTGCCGCCGCTGCCGTTGCACCGAGGAGTGCGCCGTGGTCATCGCGGGGAACGCCCCCCACCCACCCACCCTCCACTTTGCTCGCAGTTGGCAAGTGGCAACCTTGCGGCAGAAGAAAGCTTTTCAAGAGCAGTGCCGCGTTTTTTGTCCGACTGTAAGGGAAAGCGGACGAGTCCAGAGGCCGCGCGCGTCCAGTCGAATTCTGGTCGGGTTTTCCCACGGGTCGAACTCGGGCGTCGAGTCAAAGGCATCCGGAATCTGTGCTGCGAACAACCCGCAGAGCCCAGAAGAGCGCCCCGGGTTCAAGCAACGCGTTTAGAGTGCCGGTATTTAGACGATTCGGCTGCCGTTCAGTGGAATTCAGGTCGGGTTTTCCCATATTCCATAAAGATTTTGTAGGCCCCCTGGGCTACAGGTGTAGAGGAGTATTGTGAGTAACCAATGAGGGGGGCGAGCGGGTTGAGAGTCAGGGATGACGTAACGTCACGGGTTACGTAAGGGGCTTTCGGAAATCACTTTCGGGAACGTGGGTGGTGCCGAGCTGGGGGGGAGGAGCCGCCCAAGGGGTTCTTAAGAGGGAGCCCTGACGGGGGCGAGGTCGTCGTTGGGGGACAGGGTAAGGAGCGGCTAGATTCAGGGTCCCTCTCCTCGTCGCTGAGCGGTGTTGGCTGATCCCCCGCTCTGGTCAGACGAGCGAGAGAGCCGAGGGTAGTGTCCAAAGAGTCTTCGGTGTCCGGGTGAAGGATCGAGATAGAGTGCACCTACACGGGTGTGAGTGTTGAATGCCGAGTGTGAGAGTGGTTTAATAAACGGCAACAGCCCTTATAGTACTGCACAACACAGGTACGCCTAGTCTCACATGGTGTTGGACCATGTGAGACTAGGCGCTAAAGAAAGCTGTCTCGGGTGTGGACCAATCAATTTTAAGGACAGTGCATACATTATCAGAGTTATGTTTTTTGTTTGCATTCCGAATGCAGGTATTGTGGTCAATGCAAACATGACTCCTTGTAAAAAAAAAATGGGGTCAGTTTTGTTGCCAGATAAAAGGGTAAAAAACCAATTTTCATATTTTTCTACTGGCAAAGGAGGTTCCAATGGTGTTAACACAGGTACGGTGAGGCCCCCCCCAGTAATATTTTCAAAAGGAAAACAAAGTTAAAGAAAAATAAAATGTATTTTTTTACAAGGGTTAACGACAAAAAAAATTCAGCGTTCACAAATGAAGTAACTTTTCACTTCATCTCTGGAGGCCCTTCAGCTGTCCCCTGTGCTTGCAGCCCCTAGAGCCCCCCACTCCTTAATCCGGCCCTGATGCCATATCGTAAAGACTTCAACATGCACGCATCACACCACGCATCTCTCAGACTGCTCTCACGCACGAAACGCGTTGTGCTCTTCCTGCCTCGAGTATGAGCGGAGATCCTGGACGGCTCGGGGGCAGGGCCAGGCGTTCCAACAAGGCACTGGAAGAAATGAAAATGAATACATAACGAAGAGAGAAACAATATGAAATTGTAAACCAATTGTAATGCAAGCAAGGAAAGGGTGGGCGCTGCCTTCGCACCACTCACGCGGGCTGGGGTATTAGGGGAGGTGGAGCCTGGTTGCGGGGTGAGTGGGGGCGGGGTCAGGGTCACGTGAGGAGGAGGAGTCAGGGTCACGTGAGGAGGAGGATATAGGACGAGAACCGGAAGGGGATCGGGAGTGGAGAGAGAGTGAAGATAGGGGAGGCCACGCAGAGTGCTGGCGAAGGAGTGGCACGAATTGCCCCGCGGTTGAAGTCACGGCACCGTCGGCCAGCGGTGGACGTGGAGCAGCGGAGTGGCTGCAGAGTGTGCGGGGCACACGGGCAGCGTTGTGGCTGCAGAAAGAGAGAGCGGAGGAATCGAACGGCTTGTGGGGGGCACGCGACGGAAGAGGTGCGGGTCCGATCGGGGACATCGCGGGGTGCGAGACAAGAACCCAATAAAGGACAGACGGAGACCAATATCGCCTAAGAGCCCTTTATTACACAATCACGTAATGTAGAGTATATTACGAAATTATATATTTAAATACTTAACTAAATTAAGGATTATGATTAAAGAAAATATTTGCAAGCAAGGGATAAAAACGCAACTGTTACGTAAACGAAAGCCTCACGTGTTAAACTCGTAAAATAGTTTCCCCGAGAAACATCACATTTCAAGTTACATCGTGAATTACAACGATCACGATATTGCGCCGAGTAAAATAATGCCACGTCCATACATCACGAAGCGCGGTGTGTAAAGTCCTCCGATTGTTTACGCCGTGGAGGCGTGGCCGGAATTCACTTGAAAAGGAGCGATTAGAGGTGCCTGAGTGACGGAAGTGACTGCAAGTCAAGTCTGGCAGAGCGAGAGACTGTACCGTGAGAAGTGGTGATGGCTTGGAGAAGTCTTCACCCAGCAGTGCAACGTTTGCTGCTGTTGCTGATGTTGATGATTCTGTAAACCTCCGATAAGCCTCGGTTGGCTAGGTACGGTGCGAAAGACGTTCACCATGCATACATACATACTGCCCATAGACGAAAACTACCCATATAGATTCAACACTGCCCATATAGATTCAACACCGCCCATAGACTAACACTACTCATATAGATTCAACACTGTCCATAGACTAACACTAATCATATAGATTCAATACTGCCCATAGACTAACACTACTCATATAGATTCAACACTGCCCATAGACTAACACTACCCATATAGATTCAACACTGCCCATAGACTCAACACTGCCACGGTTCACTATGCACGGTGCGAAAGAAGTTCAACGTACCCAACAAACATTCCGAGTTTCGCTTCCGCTCAAACACCCAGGCGGCTATCCAACCCGATTTTTCCAAGGCCCCGCTATTTCGACCGGCCCATTTAAAACTCTGTACAAAGTGGCCCACCTGGTCTCGAGCTCCCCCAAACTCCTTTTCTCGAAATATTACGTCTAAAATGCTCCATGCTTGCCCATTGCGCTGTGCCACTGCTTCTATGAAGGGGTTGGCCTCATGATCCTTCCAGTTAACCAGTTACAGTCTTCCTGGCTATGATGACGATGATGTAAAAGGTCTACGAGCAGGGCGCGTCGATGTCTCGTTCCATGCCCCGTTTCAGATCCTCCCCCAAGGGGTCTTTTCTGCCGACGTAGGGGGGGAGGAGGAGGAGGGGTTTTGTGCCACGTGGATCGTTAAGGATTTCGCAACATCTGAGGGCACAGCCAGAAAGGGATGAGGGCACGATGAGTTTGCACCGTGCCCGGAAGGAGACACCCTGGGGCAGTCCGGTGACAACTGCGGGGAATTCCCGCTCTTCTTGTCACTCGTCAACGTGTACGCTCCGTGCATGATTTTTTTCGTGTCAAACTGGACATAGTCGCGCGGTGGTGGTATTCATGTTTTTTTAATGGGTAAATAGTGGAACAGCCACGCGGATTCGCACAGACGGGAACTTCAATGCACCGCTTCCTGCAAATTGTTACTCTTAGCAACCGCCCTTTCAAAATCTGCGTACCCGCCTCCTCTCTGAGCTATTCCCTATAGCCGCTCCCCTCTGGCCCCTAGTACTCACCCGTCCCTGATCTATCCCGTGTAAAAAAAATCAGCAATTTAAAATGCCATAATGATTTTTCACGACTACAAGATTAACCCATTTTTCTCTCCCCCATTTCCAAAAAACCCAACTTTAAAACCCCCACGAAAAAAAACGATTTCCCCCGGCGATTCTTCGACCGAACTCAAAATCTAACAAATGTACGACAGAAACAGGTCGACTTGGTTCTTCACTATCGCCTCGACGGGGTGAATTTTAGCGGAGTTAATCGACGCGGTCATGTCCCACGCGTCCACGAAGGCCACGTTCATGCCCTTGAACACGTCCAGGGTGATCTCGTTCATCCTGAACGTGCTCCAGTTGTTGAATATCTCAGGGTTGCGGACGTCTCGCGTGTTGGCCAACTTGACGATGACCCTCGTCTCGGGGCTTCTCAGCAACAGCTTCCTCACGGCCTCGCCAATGTTTCGCATTCGCGTGCGGAAAACCACCAGCGGGAAGACGGTGAAGTGAGCCCCCAGGCAGATGCCCACCGCCACGTGGCTCCCGCCGGATATTTCGTCGATGCGTCGGGCGATGTGCCGGACGTCTTCCTTGTATGTGTACGACCCCGTGATGAGCGGGTAGGCGTGGCAGAACCACTCCAGGATGATGTTGTTCTCGTTGTCGATCGCCAACTTCGGTTGATGTGTCCCGGGCTTGTGGAGGTCGAAGCGTTTCAAAGCTGCGCGAGAGAACAGACGAGCGCGCGAATGCACCTCTGCGTCACGCGTTTGGTTGTGCACATTCGTACGCACGTGCCCGAGTGTGCAATAGTGAAGCGGCGGTGCGAAATCGGAACGTTGTATCGAAAGCGAGAGAGGTAACAAGTAATAATTGTAACCGTTCGGACAGCTACAGGCTTTCAGTGCCGCGTGGAAGCGAATCAGCAAATAACACATTCGTACGCACGTGCCCGAGTGTGCAATAGTGAAGCGGTGGTGCGAAATTGGAACGTTGTATCGAAAGCGAGAGAGGTAACAATTCATGATTGTAACCGTTCGGACAGCTGCAGGCTTTCAGTGCCGTATGGAAGTGAATCAGCAAATAATGCATTGTTTAAATGCATGTCTATACAAGTCACCATTCGTCAATGGGGATTAACCTGTGGGATGCTCTGTTTACGTGACATCCCTTACTAATTGGCTGTGTCGGGCGGTTGCGTCTTTAACGAAACATTTATATATATGTACGCGATCTAACCCCAACAAAAGAATCTGTATTATGTTGTAAAGTTAAACAAGAGAAGAGCTTAAACATATTAGCCTATGAACGATACATTGCGATCGTATAGTGGTTAGTGCTGCACTACGGACCTGGCGACCCGAGTTCGATTCCCCGCTCACAGCCCCCAACACGAGTGACGATTTATCTGAGCCGGTCCTGTGAGTTTAACGCGCAGTAGGCTTTATCCATGATAGAGGTTTTTTTGGGTTAGATCGCGTAAAATACAAACTTTAAATGTGTCGTGGGTTTAATCTCCAACACACAACCTTTTTATTGCTGAACTGGTAACGAACTGATAATTGGATTTTTACCCTTCTATCTGGCAACAAAACTGACACCTTTTTACAAGGAGTCATGTTTGCATAGACCACAATACCTGCAGTCATAATACAAACAAAAGACATAACTCTGATAATGTGCATTGTCCTTGAAGTTCATTGGTCCACACCCGAGACAGCTTTCCTTAGAGCCTAAGGAAAGCTGTCTCGGGTGTGGACCAAAAAAAAACAATTATCATATTTTTACTGGCAAATGAGGTTCCCATGGTGGTAACGAACTGGCCCACGTTTTGTTTAAGTGACAAACCTCTTGCTGATTGGGCTGTGTCGGGTGGTGGCGGGTTAAACGACACATTCAGATTCACGCGATCTAACCCCGACAAAACAAACAAACACAAACAACCCACCGCCTTTGTTACGAACGAACGACGACGAGCACCATCTAGCCGCCCCCTTACCTTTGACGAACTTGTTGAGGTACTCCCAATACTGCCTGATGGTGGAATCTCCAAACAGGTACACCTCCTTGTGCCTCAAGCAGTCGGTGACGTTCGCCGGCGTGTCGAAGCGCCTCATGCCGCACACCGTCGACTGCCAAGCGCCCTTGAAGTAAAAGCCGCTGGGGCTTGGCAATCCTAACCCGGGCACGCACCTCGTTGTCGCGACTCCGACTGGACACACGTGGAGGGGAAGGGGGGGAGGGGGGGAAGAGGGAGATTGGAGATCCATGTCGCACACTACATCTCACCCGGCACTGCGCAAAATTGTCCGCCTGCTTCCAACGTCATTATGTCCAAGGTGGGTGTTGAAACAAAAAAAAATAACCCGTAAAAACAAAGTTTTTCACTATAAATCCTTTATATGCGTGGCGGCTAGAGTCCTCTCGTCCTCTGGCTTGAGATGGCTGCCACCTATGGGTTAGATGATTGCATGGCAGCATTAAGCAATTGGTGATTGAATATAATATTTTTGTCCTAAAAAGTGTAAAATTTTGGAAAAAAAATTTCACGAACATTAATTGTCACGCACAACGAGTATGTGTGGAAAATGTCAGCTCGAATGGATCACGGGAAGTGGGATAAAAACCAACCGAAAGATTTGCACGGTCGTAAGCAAGCAAGCAAGTGAACTTAATATAAAGGATTTAAAAAGCGTGAGCGGTGCTACATAACATCGCCCCGCGGAACGGGAGTCTTCGAGATTTTTGAGTGGTAAGTACGGTGCAGTCAATACGGTAACTTTTTAACAGTCGGATGAACATTATAATTCGTCTATTTGTGTGTTCATGCCAATTTCATAGAGTAAAGTAATTTAAAGCACTCAAAAAAACGTACACGCAGCACGTAACAAATACGCAATGTCATGCAAGAATGTGCAAAAAATAAGCCATTTAAATACCGATTTGGTAGTGATTATCTGACGTTTTTTAAAAACCGACGCCCCCATCTCCCCAAAGCCACCGGATAACCGACGATCCTGAAACGTCGTACTCAGATTGTAAATGTTGTGGCTTGGCTCTCAAACACACCGGTGTGCTGTACTAGTATACTACACTATACACTACACCAGTGGCGGCTCCTGCAAAATCTCTCAGGGGGGGCAAATGTCTGGATGATTGATAAGGATAAGGTCCACCCATGCAATGGATAAATTAACAGCTTAAGCATGTAAAGGCAACTTCACTTCTTTAATATTAATGAAAAATAAAGTGACTCTTCCAATACATCTTGTTTGTTTCTATACTCACTATTAAAACAAACCACTCAAGTTTCTTTTATTAAAGATTCCACTAGGTGGCAAGAAATTATATTGTTGGATGAAACATGCTTACGTATGATGACGTAAGCACGTATGATGACGTAAGCACGTTAGGGCGAGCCCTCCCGGAAGCCATAGAGAATGCATTGCAGCGCCCCCGTTCGAAAAAAAACATCTTTGAATGTAAGTCTATGGGACCACTCAGGGCGATTCTCAGCTGGAGGGAAATCGCCCAAAAAGAGGCGGTACTCCACAGAACGTAGCATGACGCTGATTGGACTATATCCAGAGGCACAGTGACGGCTAGCGTGACTCTGTGGTTGAATGACATTGGTGGTGCGTCGCCCAATCGCCCTAATGAAGAAACTGCCCCTGCACTACACCACTATACACTACACCACTATAAACTAGGCTACAATACACTACACTACTATACACTACACTATACATTACACCACTATACACTCCACTATACACAACACCACTATACACTCCACTATACACTACACCACTATACACTACACCACTATACACTACACGACTATACTACACTACTATACACTACACTACTATACACTCCACTATCCACTACACTACTATACACTACTACACTATATACTACACTACTATACACTACACTACTATACACGCCACTATACTCTACACTTTACACTACACGACTATTCGCTACACTACTATACACTCCACTATACACTACACTACTATACACTACTACACTACACTACTAAACACTACACTACTATACACTCCACTATACACACATTGATATATTTACATGGCGATCTGAACCAAAAAAACCTCTTATGGATGATATTGGTCGCCAAAGCCTATGTGTTAAACAGTGTCTCGTAATCTATAGCAGTGTATAGTAGTATATAGTGTAGTAGTGTATAGTAATGTATAGTAGTGTATAGTAGTATATAGTGTAGTAGCGTATAGTGTCATCTATAATGTAGTAGTGTATAGTGTAGTATTGTATAGTGGAGTAGTGTATCGTAATGTTTAGTAGTGTATAGTAGTATATAGTGTAGTAGTGTTTCGTGTCATCTATAATGCAGTAGTGTATAGTGTAGTGTATCGTATAGTGTATTATTGTATAGTATAGTAGTGTATCGTAATCTATAGCAGTGTATAGTAGTATATAGTGTAGTAGTGTATAGTAATGTATAGTAGTGTATAGTAGTATATAGTGTAGTAGCGTATAGTGTCATCTATAATGTAGTAGCGTATAGTGTAGTATTGTATAGTGGAGTAGTGTATCGTAATGTATAGTAGTGTATAGTAGTATATAGTGTAGTAGTGTATAGTGTATTCTATAATGTAGTGGGTGTATAGTAGTATATAGAGTCGTAGTGTATAATAAAGTTAACATTCTACCACCATGACCCTCACCAGGGCAAGCGGATTGAGAAATGAGCCAACAAACGAAGTGGCTTATCGCGTGGAAATTTATAGTAGCAGCCAATTACTCTAAATGCACTATATGTTGATTCTAAAGGGGGAGGGAAACAACGGAGGAGAGACACGAAACCTCCAATAGATACAGCGGGCATTGTCAGGGTCCTGGATCGAATCCTCGAACCTCCCGCACACCAGGCGAGGTAGTCAACATCTTCCTATCCACTGGGGTGTCTTTCCAGTGTGTTTGGCCAACCAAATGAGTTTAAAAAGTCCAATTCGTACATCACCTTCCTCCACTCCACCCCGAATGTGAAACGATCGCAGTTGGCTAGAGAGAGAGATGAGTATGTGCTGCATAGTTTAAACAAACTTGGTTTTGATTTATGATCGTTATTAAATTAGTTGATGTATAATTATAACTTACCAGTTGCTTGGCTTAGCATGCAACATGTATCTTATTGGTATGGGTTCGTGAAGCTTCCCACTGTGAATGACAACGAAGATTGTGTTAGTGGAAGAGGGCGCCTCAAAACATGAACAGGGTGACTCAAAAGTCAGAAGACATGACTCTCCTTCCCATAAAATGTATAATATAAAATAAAGCTGTCTCTTTTTGCTTTTCATTAATAGTTACAGTGATACCTCGGTTCACGAACGCTTCTGTTCACGAACAACTCGGTTCACGAACAGAAAAGTTCATAAAAATATGCTCCGGTTCACGAACTCCGCTTCTGTACACGAACAGGAGCCGCGGCCATTTTAATGCTATTTCCAGGCTGTCACATGGTCGTGACTTCCTGTAGGAAGATCGTGGAGAGAAGAAGAGACACAGAAAGAAGTACTGTGAGTACTGTGAAGACACTTTCAGTGACTTTTTGCTTTTTGGTGTGCTTTTTAGCACATACAGTACTGTACTGTACTACTGTACTGTACAATACTGTACTTACTGTATTGTACAGTTCACCCGTTTGAGTGCTTACTGAAGTCATCTCAAGCAAGGTTAGTGTTCTCTCTTTATACATTACTATACTGTACAGTACCAATGTGTATTGTAATTTGTTTCATATTTTTGTGCTTCAAAAACCAAAAAAAAATGTCAGAACGGATTAACCGGATTGACATTGAACCCTGTGGGGAAATGTGCCTCGGTTCACGACCAATTCGGTTCGCGACCAGTCAGTTCACGAATTAAGTTCGTGAACCGAGGTATCACTGTATTTATTTGTATTTGCTACTCACCTCTCTTACGCTATTCGTTGCGCGCAGTCGCAAATGACTTTGCTCGGTCGGTATTAGCCACCGAGATTGTGACGGGTTTCTGTCTTCATTCCTGTGGCTGCTCTATGCCCCCTGTATCGTTCCCATTCTGCTGTAATGGTGCACCGATGCACCATTTTATGCAACCTGATTGATCGATTGCACGCACGTAGAGCTTATTTTGCACCACCGTACTTAGCCAACCGTGGCTGATCGGAGGTGCGGGGGAAGGACAACATCCTGAACAAAACAACGAGTTGCAAACTCAACACCAAACAAGGATTTCCTGAACACGGGCCAGAAGTGAGATTTTGTTCTTAACAAAATGGGTCTAGAAATATGTGATTTTAGTGAAATACACATGAAGTACTAAACATTCTTACTGCTATGAAGTGGCATAAAACAGTTGGCCTAGCGCTATCCAATGTGACAGGGCCAAGAGTGCCGAGTGTACAGCGCAGAGCTTGCACGTGACATTTTCTCTTACGTTACTGAAATTGTCACGGATAAATTCGTTCTTCTTAAATAAATAAATAAAGTGTTTTTCTCCTTACCCCTTCTTCTTCCTTTTGCCGCACAAGTGACATGAAGAGAAGAAAGAAACAGAAAATGAACACCATCAACAAGGCCACTGACTTTCCACTCGAGATGCCTCGCCATTCAAACGTGTACCGGAGTCGCAATGGAAAGATGGGGGGAGGGTGTCATAAGAGAAAGCTTTCCCCGTACTGGAAATCGATCCAACGGTGACCATTATACAGGCTAACTCCTCTACTTACGAACGTTCGACTTACGAACTTTCATACATACGGACAAAGCTGTCCCGTAATGTCCAGTTGCAGCTTGTTCGGACCGAGAGTCGTAGTTCAACTGCTGTGCAAATATATGGCGGTGGTGGCATCTACATCTACAGAACATGAAGATCAGTGCCATCTACATCTGTAGAACGTGAAGAACCAGTGCCATCTACATCTGTAGAACGTGAAGATCAGTGGCATCTACATCTGCAGAACGTGAAGAACCAGTGGCATCTACATCTACAGAACATGAAGAACCAGTGGCATCTACATCTGCAGAACGTGAAGAACCAGTGGCATCTACATCTGCGGAACATGAAGAACCAGTGGCATCTACATCTGTACACCATGAGCAACCAGTGGAATTTACATCTGCAGGACATGAAGATCAGTGGCATCTACATCTGCAGAACGTGAAGAACCAGTGGCATCTACATCTGTACACCATGAAGAACCAGTGGCATCTACATCTGCAGGACATGAAGAACCAGTGGCATCTACATCTGTACACCATGAAGAACCAGTGGCATCTACATCTGCAGAACGTGAAGAACCAGTGGCATCTACATCTGTACACCATGCAGAACCAGTGGCATTTACATCTGCAGGACATGAAGATCAGTGGCATCTACATCTGTCGAACATGAAGAACCAGTGGTATCTACATGTGCAGAACATGAAGAACCAGTGGTATCTACTTCTGTGGAATATGAAGTTACCAGCAGCATCTACATTTGCAGGACATGAAAAACCAGTGGTACCTACATCTGCAGAACACTTACGTACGTGTATGTACGTGTACACTTACGTAAACATGTACATTCATGCACGTCATTGGAACCGGGAAAGGGTCAATTGGCTGCGTCAAGTGGTCGAGGGTTCACGACCCCCCAACTGTACACAATCAGAACCCAACAAACAGTTGGTTGTGTCGGGTGGTGGCAGGTTTTAACGACACATTTATATATTTACGTGATCTAACAAAATAAATAAACAACCTCAATTATCGATTATATTGCTCGCTAAAGCTTACGTGTTAAAAAGCAAATCGATCTTGAATCCCATTTGGTGGGCCCACGACGAAAACCATCGCAAGCCGACGCTGAGACTGGTAGAAGGGGTGGAGGAGGGGGGTAAAAATCCGATCTTTCCAACCCATCCGATTTCTCACCTCGGAGAAGAGCTGGCGCTCCACGGCCGTGAACAGGCGCGCGTACTTGTTGTACGACGAGTAGCCCTGCAGCGAGTAGCAGGGCAGCTCCCTCGGCCTCGCGCACGACCACGACTCGCTGCGCTCCGCGTCCCCGAAGTCGCACAGCTCGCCGCCTCCCGCCGTCGCGTTCAGGAACACGTGGCAGGCAGACCGCTCCTTCTGCCCACCGGACACGAACGTGCCCCAGAAGCTGACCTTGTCAGGCACGGCCTCGCGCACTCTCTCCAGCACAGCGACCTGCTCGCTCGAGTGCACGAGCGCCACCTCGGGACGGCTCTCGCCGGGCCACGAGACGCGGAAGGTCACGAGGTACGTGCCGTCGCCGCGGTCGGTGACCGCGCCCGAGACGGCAGCGCCGAGCCGCGTGTTCGAGAGCCTGGTGAGGAGGAAGTCACCGCCGTGGCGCTTGGGACGCCCGGCGAAGTCGCGCATCTGGACCTCGACGAGGAGGACGTCGCCCACAGCGAACGACGTCCCCGAGTTGCCGTTGATGACCGTGGCGATGCTTTTGGAGGCCGACGAGGCGAGGGTGACGTCCTGCGGTGGCGCCGGTCGGCAGGCGGCGGCCGTGGGTTCGCGGGGCCCGCCGTGGTTTCTGTCGCCGGGCGGAGGCGATCGCTTTGCTGATAGTGCAGCTTTGGCGCCACGTGCTTCTGCTGGTTGTTCGTCTTGACGAGGAGAAAAAAAGAAAACGGGCACATTGTCAGAAACGAGCGATTGTTTTGCTTCGTTAGTAAATAGTAGCAAGTGGATTTGTGCACGGCGTCTGCAGCCGGTGTGTTAGCTCACCAATGATTAATGACGCGTATAATTGCGCTAGATTGGACGAAATCACTTCTATAGAACCGCTTGTCGTTGTGAGTCTGTCCCAGTGGATGAGAGGGTCGCCTCAATGAGACTTTTGCGTCTCAGAAAGAAAAACTCTGCCCCGGTTGTTTGTGTTTATGCACCAAACGGCAGTTCAGAGTTTTACGGCCTTCTTGGAGACGGGTATGGTGCAGTGCTCGACAAAGCTGCCGCCTACCGACTCCACAGTCTTACTGGGCGACGTCAATGCTCACGTGGGAGATACCTAGAGAGGCGTGATTGGAAGGAATGGTTCCCCTGATCTGAGATGTTATTGGAATTCTGCGCTTGTCACGGAATGTCAATAACAAACACCGCATTCGAACACAAGGATGCTCATGAGTGTACTTGGTACCAGAGCACCTTGAGCCGAAGGTCACTGATTGACTTTATAGTTGTATCATCGGACCTAAGTCCGTATGTTATGGACACTCGGATGAGGAGAGGGGCAGAGCTGTCGACTGATCACCACCTGGTGGTAAGTTGGATCTGACGCTTTTGGGGCACCGACCAGATAGACGTGGAAGCCGCAACCGAATAGTGCCGGGTTTTTTGAGAACGTCTGGTAGAAGACCCGGTGCAGAAATATTTGAACTTCCACCTCCGGGAAAAGTTCTCCTGCACTCCAGGGGAGGTCATGGACATTGAGTCGGAGTGGAAAATGTTCAGAACCTCGATTATGGATGCAGCTGCAAAAAGCTGTAGCCTGAAGGCATTTGGTGCCTGTCATGGCGGCAACCCTAGGACCTGCTGGTGGCCTCCGGTGGTGAGGGAAGCTCCCAAGTTGAAGGAGGAGGCTTTCCGATTGAGAGACACCGGCCTGCCAAGAGGACGACAGTGGTTGCTGTCGCTGAAGAGAAAGCCCCGGGGCATGGGAGGAGATTGGAGAGGCCACGAAGAGGGCCTCAAAGATGTCCTGGCAAAACCATTCAACGCCTTGAAGGGATCGATGGGACGTGGCCCAGGCAGTTCTCAGTAAGGGTGGTGGCGTAACATCGACCTCAACTGAGAAGGTAGTGGGGAGGTGGAAGGGACAATTTAAGGCACTCCTCAACCAGGTGGACGTGCTCTCTTCTCAGGAGGCAGCCTTGGAAACAGCTAGATGGACAAACTTATTTGTTTAGTTTTTTTGCTTCCCCAACACCTCTGATTACCATGGTTGGCTATGTACGGTGCGAAAGAAGTTCAACATACGTACACACACTATGTACGACACTACTCCACACTCCAATCTACACTACACACAGTATGCTACACACTACACTATATTACACTGCACTACACACTACTATACACAACTACGATACACTAAACTATACACTACACTATACACTACACTATACACTACACTACAATAGACTACACTATACACTACACTACTATACAGCACTACTATACACTACACTATATTACACTGCACTACACACTACTATACACAACTACTATACACTACACTATACACTCCACTACGATAGACTACACTATACACTACACTACTATACAGCACTACTATACACTACACTAAACACTACACTATACACTACACTACTATATACTACACTATACAGCACTATTATACACTACACTCCTATACACTACACTACTATACACTACACTACTATACACTACACTGCTATACATCACTGCTATACACTACATCACTAAAGTACTGTAAATTGAAAACTAATTTCAACAGAAGTGTTCTTTGTGTGTAGTTTGTTGTCCTTCCCCGCACCTCCGATTAGCCACGGTTGGCTACGTTTCTGTGGTGCGAAAGAAGTCAAACATAGGTATGTACGCTATGCGTCCGAAAGCGTACCTTTAAGTATCCCGAGGAAAGGAAAATCATGACCAGAAATGAAATAAACACAAAGACGGCCGTCTTTATTTTCGAGCCCATGACACTCTCTTTTGATGACCCGTTCAATCTTCCCTGCAAATTTGAAATTCAAACAAACAAAAATGCGTTACACACTTTAGGCGAACCCTACAAAAAAAGGCAACACCGAACAACAACTTTGTTTGATGAGTTTAACATGCAGCAGCAGCAGGAAGAGAAGGAGTCTTTCGCGACAAATATTACCCGCATGCAATGAAGATCGACACCAGTTTCTTCAATAGTGAATCTTATGTTGGGACCCGGGGTCCCCATAACCCCCCCGGGGCTCTCGCATGAACTGCGTTGCGACATCATTTTGTTTCCGTTGAAGGCGAGCGATACAACGATCTATTTCCTCCTCTCGACGAGCTCTACACGATGCGCTAATCAAAGTTTCAATGTTTTAAATCTCGACTTAAAGCTTTCGTGACTGCAGGAATTCATATTCTTTGGGTCTTTCGGTAAAGTCACGTAGATAGTTATTAGTTGGTTCTTTCGGTTAAGTCACGTCTAAAGATAACATAATAAATTAAATAATAGCATATTACGACGTTTCGATTGCAACACAAGCAATCATCATCAGGTATAATGAAATAGCGACATAAAATCTAACCAGAAAACTATAGACAGACATATAAGCAGACAGGTATCACCAAGATACACAGAGCGGGCAACACAGGTACAGAGAGGGGTGATCGTCTCTGTGGGGTGGCCTTAAATAGACAGAGGAGGGGCAGAGGCAGAGAGAGGGAGGGGTTAGAGAAAAAATAGCATATCAATGAGTGGACAACAAACGTGATGCTGCAAGTGCGATGACACGGCAAGCAAGCCTGAAAATCAGGAGGACACACTAAAAAAATCTTTAGACATGACTTAACCGAAAGAACCAAATAATAATTCCTGCAGTCACGAAAGTTCTAAAATTAAGATTCACATAGATAGGTTCAAAGAAAATGACAAAAAAAACTCACGACGTTTCGATCGCAACACAAGCGGTCGTCTTCAGGAAGAAAAAAGAGGGGGAAAGCTGCTGAGGCAGAACGTTTCAAAGTTTCGTCTATGACTACTGGCAATTTTGGCAACGACGGGCACTTGGTGAAGAACGAGAGGATCGAATTCTGATGGGGTCGTGTCGTTTGTGTCACGCGGTGTGGGACGGAGTCGCCAAAAATAAATTCATTAAACTAGATTCGAAGCTTTTGTGACTGCAGGAATTACTCTGTTTGTCTTGGTGTGTGTCTCGCTCTGTGTCTTTGTGTGTGTCTCTCTCTGCATGTCTGTCTGCCTATGCTGTTTCCCAGTCTGTGTTTTATCATTCATTATTACCTGATGATGGTTGCTTGTGTTGCAACCGAAAGGTCGTATTCTATTATTTCATTTAATTTTCTACGTGACTTTAACGAAAGAACCAAAAGATTAATTCATTCATTGCGATTTTGGCTTCCGTTTATTCAGGACCACCCGGGGTCCTGCCATAAGGTTCATATTATTGAGAGCCTTTAGTGTCGACACGAACACTGCCTTCAAGCACGGCTGGTGTCTCTTCTCCAAGCATCCCCATCCACCCCGTGCTTCCCCTTTTCATATCCCTCGAGCCTCCAACTTTTCCGAAGGTTCCCCAACTTACTTTCCAAAGCCCCCCCCCCCCCCCCCACCACTTTCTGCTCTAACGTTTCTCAAACCCCTCTCCTGCCAGTCAACCTTCATTTCCCGCCCATTGCGTTGTCATCTTTCCCCCAATCCCTTAAATTCTCAGTCTTCAGCCAATCCCCTTCCAGGCCTCTCTCTTCAAACCCCTCCCACCCCCCTTACTATGTCATCTACCCCACGTGGCCCTCACCAGATTAGGGGAACCAATCAGAGGCCTCGGTTCGCTTCGTGACCGCCCGTTGGTGCATCGGCCGTTGCACATATATGAGAAGGTTTTGTCGGTAAAGATCGCGAAAATGTAAATGTTGTGTCGTTAAACCCCCCCGCCACCACCACCACCACCGCCAGACAGGACCAATTAGTAATGAGTTTGTGACTTGCAGGCAAAACGTTGTGCCAAATTCGTTAACTAGTTTAAGACCGAAACAGGAGGAAGGAGGATGTCTCCACAACTATGGCGGTCCGCCTGATGATGCTGGTTGTCGTTTTTGTGATTATCGGCGAAACGTCACAGCTACTCCAATTGTAAATGTTGCAGTTGGTTTACTCACAACAAGCCGGTTTATTGCTGTACTAGTATACTACACTATACACTTTACACAATACACTACTATACACAACACCATACACTACACTATACACTACACTATACACTACACTATACAACTATAGACTACACTTTTCACTACTATACACTACACCACTATACACTACACTATACACAACACTTTACACTATACACTACTATACACAACACTATACACTACACCGTACATTACTATACACTACTACACTATACACTACTATATACAATAGCTAACACGTAGGCTTTCGCGACCAATATCAGCCATGATACAGGTTTTTTTTTAGATCACATAAATATATAAATGTGTCGTTAAACACGCCATCATCCGACACAGCCAACTAGTTAGGGTTGTGCCACGTAAAGAGAACGTGTCAATTCGTCACTAGTACAGCACTATAGTGTAGTGTATAGAAGTGCAGTGTATAGTGTAGTGTTTCGTGGTGTAGTGTATAGTGTAGTAGTGTATAGTGGTGTAGTGTATAGAAGTGTAATGTATAGTGAAGTAGTGTATAGTGGTGTAGTGTATAGTGGTGTAGTGTATAGTGTAGTAGTGTATAGTGTAGTAGTGTATAGTTGTGTATAGTGTAGTGTATAGTGTAGTGTATAGTGTAGTATACTAGTACAGCACACCGGTGTGTTGGAGAGCAAAATCCACAACATTTACAATCTGACGTTTTGCCAGTAATTACAAACCGCCACCATCAGGCGGACAGCCTTGATGTGTGCAGACATCCCCCTCCCTACTCATCAAACAGATGGCTACATGTGATCACGTCACGTGTGAGCCCTTCACGTTAGAGTGCATTCGTGGGTTGGTGCGTGGGTGGGTTGGGATTAACAAATCCGTTAACATTTGCAATGGGCATCCTTTGACGGGGTTGGGTTATTCACACGGCAAGTCGGCGAACATTACGCACGCGGATTTGTTCTCGTATCTCCTGCCGCTTGCACTAATCACAGCAATCACAGCAGAACCGTCTGTTAACAGGTGATCCCCGTCTGAGTGTGATGACCCGGGACGCATTACACTGTGTAACAATTTTTTTTTTCCTGGGTAGTAAGTGTTATTTTCTAATTGCTTATGCCTCAAAAGTACAGACAATGGATATTATTCCCCTCAAACTTTGCTTTTGTGACCAGGACACAAAGGCAAATGTAATAATCCACTCCATTAATAACACAATGTAACACGATTTTTGTCCCTGGGTAGTAAGTGTTCTTTCTTAATTGCTTATGCCTCAAAAGTAGAGAGAATGGCAATTATTCGTCACTAAACTTTGCTCTTGTGACCAGGACAGTGACATTTTGAAAAGTACCTATTTTCAATGAGAAAACGGGCGCATTTGTGTCGTTCCTTCGCGTAAAGTCCTTGTCACAAAAGCAAAGTTTGTGGGAAATAATAGCCATCTTTTGAGGCATAAGCAATTAGGAAATAAGACTTACTACCCAGGGACAAAATCGTGTTACAAAGTGAAATAGGTCAATTTCAAAATATCACTGTCCTGGTCACAAAAGCAACGTTTGTGGGGAATAAGAGCCATTTGATGTACTTTTGAGGCATAAGCAATAAGGAAATAACACTTACTACCGAGGAATAAAAATTGTGTTTCACAGTGTGATCATATCCATCCAACGCACGAGGATTGTAAAGGGGAGGAGAATGGGGTTGGCGGTGGTTGGGGTTCAAGTTCAAGTTCAATTATTAGGTATAGAGCCCTGTGAGCCATTCGGCTCTTGAATCGGGTGCAACAAACAAAAAACAAAAACATGAACAAAAAAACATCTTAAAGTGAATATGTGACTGATTGCAAACAGAAAATCAAAGAAAAGACAGCAAAATATTGCAGAAAAAAACACCGTTACACACCAACGCTGTGTGCAAAAATCCCAGTGGGATGCAAGTCAAACAACCAACAACAACCACAAGACAACTTAGATTAAGGCCATCAGTCTAACTCTGTACTACAACAAACAACAACAACAACCACAAGACAACTTAGATTAAGGCCATCAGTCTAACTCTGTACTACAACAAACGCAGAGCAGACCGGCTAGAGCCTTTCCCCCAATCTCGCCTGAGATTGGGGGGGGGGGGTGGTCAAGGTTCCACCCTTCGAGCCTTCTAACGCTCTCAATGTTTCACTCGCAGGTGCTGTTTTAATATGGAGGTATTTTGGAGGGCGGGGGGCTTGATCGCGTAGGTATACAAATGTTGTGTCGTCGTTGAAAACCCCACCACCACCCGACACAGCCAACAAGTAAGGGGTTGTGTCTCGTAAACAGAACGTGCCAATTCATCACTGGTACAGTACTCGTGTATAGTGTAGTGTATAGTGTAGTGTATAGTGTAGTGTATAGTGTAGTGTAGTAGTGTATAGTGTAGTAGTGTATAGTGCAGTGTATAGTAGTGTATAGTGTAGTGTATAGTGTAGTGTATAGTTTAGTGTATAATGTAGTGTAAAGTGTAGTGTATAGTGTAGTGTATAGTGTAGTGTATAGTGTAGTGTATAGTGTAGTGTATAGTAGTGTATAGTGTAGTGTATAGTAGTGTATAGTAGTGTATAGTGTAGTGTATAGTAGTGTATAGTAGTGTATAGTGTAGTGTATAGTGTAGTGTATTAGTGTATAGTGTAGTGTATAGTGTAGTGTATAGTGTAGTGTATTAGTGTATAGTGTAGTGTAGTAGTGGAGTGTATACCTCAACGTTGTGTGAATTTTAGTTGCATTTTGAACGCAAAGGAGAAATCCCCCCCCCCCCCCCCCCCCAGCGATGACGCGCGGGCGTTGCCAAGGGCAAGCCCCGGTCAGCTGTAGTGGCTCGAGTAAATAATTAAATAATGTTGAATCGCACTAAATTGTCAATTTAACTACTTTAAAGTCGACGGATGGGAAAACGGAATAGCCTATGCCAAGCACAAGGCTTACGGCGTGGTACCCGGCTGATTTTTTTTTACATAAACCGCACGGTTCGCGAGCCAAATCCTTCGCAAGCTGCGTGTACACAGACGGACAGACGGACCTGAATGTGAAATTTGTAGTCGGTGTCTCTGCGTCGACATCAGCAGCACCTAGGACAGGGCGAAGAAGACCAACTTAGTCACACTCATTCACTCACTCACACTCATTCACTCACACTCACTCACACTCACTCACACTCATTCACTCACTCACACTCATTCACTCACACTCACACTCACCCACACTCATTCACTAACTCACACTCATTCACTCACACTCACTCACACTCATTCACTAACTCACTCACACTCATTCACTCACCTACACTCACTCACTCACTCACACTCACTCACTCACACTCATACCTACACTCACTCACCCACACTCATTCACTAACTCACACTCATTCACTCACCCACACTCACCCACACTCATTCACTCACCTACACTCACCCACCCATACACACCTAAACTCAACCACCCACCCACACTCACGCACACTCACCCACCTAAACTCACCCACCCACACTCACCCACACTCACTCACCCACTTGACCAACCTGAACACGACATTTGCAGTCGGTGTCTCTGCATCTACATCAGCAGCCGTGTGTGGACACAAAGCAAAGTGAGTGAGAGAGAGAGAGAGATACATATATGCTGATAAAGACCCCGGATCTATCAAATCGATCTATAAATATTTCTGATCGTCACGGTCGACCTTTAACGTTCTGCCGTGCGTCGATTACTACGATTGATCCATCACAGAGGTCTTCAGGATTAGATCGTTTAAATATGGTCATTGAGCCGGATGCCATGGGAGGAGATCACTTTTTAAATCCTTTATATTAAGTTCGCTTGCTTGCTTGTTGCTTGCGTGCTTGCTTGCTTACGACCGTGCAAATCTTTCGGTCGTTTTTTAACCCACTTCCCGTGATCCAATCGAGCTGACATTTTGCACACAGACTCGTTGTGCGAGATAATTAATGTTCGTGAAATTTTTTTTCCAAAATTTTACACTGTTTAGAGGAAAACTAATTAAATATTTAATTACCAATTGCTTAATACTGGCAGACAATCATCTGACCCATAGGTGGCAGCCATCTCAAGCCAGAGGACGAGAGGACTCTAGCCAACCACGCATATAAAGGATTTATAGTGAAAAACTTTGTTTTTACGGGTTATACTTATTTTCTGTAGGCTTTGCATGAATAATTCCTGATTAGCCGGTATGTGAGCTCGCTGCTGATGAATCATATCTGTCATTAAACCGAGTCGTCCAGATGCAGCTTGTTCAAACCGGGAGTTGTAAGTTCAACCGATGGATCAATGCGGTCTCGAGAAGAACAAGACACGAACACTACCATCACCATCAACATTACCATCATCACCATCAACACTACCACCATCACCATCAACACTACCATCATCAACACTACCACCATCACCATCAACACTAACACCATCAACACTAACACCATCACCATCAACACTACCACCATCACCATCAATACTACCATCATCAACACTACCACCATCACCATCAACACTACTACCATCACCATCAACACTACCACCACCATCACCATCAACACTACCACCACCATCAACACTACCACCACCACCATCAACACTACCACTGCCATTCCCACCACCATCAACACTACCATCACCACCGTCATCACCACCACTACCACCATCACCACCACGACCACCATCAATACTACCAACGCCATCTTCACCACCATCACCGCCATCACCGCCATCACCACCATCACTACCATTATCACCACTACCACTTCCACCATCAACATCAACACTACCACCATCAACATTACCACCATCAACATCAACACTACCACCATCAACACTACCACCACCACCATCAACACTACCACCATCAACACTACCACCATCACCATCAACACTACACCATCAACACTACAACCATCACAACCATCACCATCAACACGACCACCATCACCATCTACACTAACACCATCAACACTACCACCATCACCATCAACACTACCACCATCAACACTACCATCACCATCAACACTACCACCATCACCATCAAGACGACCACCAGCAACAATACCACCATTAACACTACCACCATCAACACTACCACTGCCATTCCCACCACCATCAACACTACCATCACCGCCATCACCATCACTACCACCATCACCACCACCACTTCCACCATCAACACTACCACCACCATCAACACTACCACCACCACCATCAACACTACCATCACCACCGCCATCACCACCACTACCGCCATCACCACCACTACCACCATCACCACCACGACCACCATCAATACTACCAACGCCATCTTCACCACCATCACCGCCATCACCGCCATCACCACCATCACTACCACCATCACCACTACCACTTCCACCATCACCAACACCACCAGTTCCACCATCACCACTACAACCACCATCAACGCTACCAGCATGGACCATAGACCTCCCGGTCTCAATAGTGACAACACCACGCCCGGCCGCCTTTGTCTCCCTAGTGGAGATGCATACGCACCGTAGCAGGTAACTCATTAGAGGCTGAGTCGACCTAGGCGAGGCCCAGAACCGTTTCAGATAATCACCAACGGTGTTGGCCGTGAGCGGGAATCGAACTCGGGTCGCTGGGTTCGTAGCGCAGCATAGTGCTAACCACTGCACTACTGCTCCCACTCACCCACTCCCATTCACTCACCCACTCTCATTCACGCTCTCACTCACTCACCCACAATCATTCACTCAGTCACTCACCACCACTCACTCACGCTTACCCACTCACTCACACCCACCCAGACTCACTCACCCACACTCATTCACTCACTCACGTTCATTCGCTCACTCACACTCACCCACCCACCCACTCACACTCACCCAGACTCACTCACCCACACTCATTCACTCACTCACGTTCATTCGCTCACTCACACTCACCCACCCACCCACTCACACCCACCCAGACTCACTCACCCACACTCATTCACTCACTCACGTGCATTCGCTCACTCACACTCACCCACCCACCCACTCACACCCACCAAGACTCACTCACCCACACTCATTCACTCACTCACGTTCATTCGCTCACTCACACTCACCCACCCACCCACTCACACTCACCCAGACTCACTCACCCACACTCATTCACTCACCCACGTTCATTCGCTCACTCACACTCACCCACCCACTCACTCACACTCACCCAGACTCGCTCACCCACACTCATTCACTCACTCACGTTCATTCGCTCACTCACACTCACCCACCCACTCACTCACACAAACCCAGACTCACTCACACTCACTCAAGCTCACCCACTCACTCACACTCACCCAGAATCACTCACCCACAATCATTCACTCACTCACGTTCATTCGCTCACTCACACTCACCCAGACTCACTCACCCACAATCATTCACTCAGTGACCCTCACTCAATCATTCACTCACGCACCCACCAACACCCAACCACTCGCTCACTTCATCACCCCACCCACTCATTCGCCTCACAGGTACCCACTCAACCACCAACACTCATTCACTCACTCAATCACACCCAACAACTCACTCACACACACCCACTCACCCTCATTAAGTCACTCACAACCAACCACTTATTCAATCACACCCACCCACACTAATGAACTCACTCACACTCATTCACTCACTCACACCCACCCATAATCGCCCACACCAACCCTGACTCACCCACCCACACTCGTTTACTCACTCACACTCATTCACTCAGTCACTCAATCACATTCACTCACTCACACTGATTCACTCACACTTATTCACTCAAACACACTCATTCACTCACTCATTCATTCACTCATTCACTCACTCACCCACCCACACTCATTCACTCACTCACCCACTCACCCACACTCATTCACTCATTCACTCACTCACTCACCCACTCACACACAATCTTGTACTCGCTTGACCAACCTGAATATGAAATTTGCAGTCGGCGTCTCTGCGTCTACACCAGCAACCACGCCGGACTCAACAAACTTAATAAGAATATCGCGCCGCGTATATAATAAATATATCCCCGATCGTTCAAAGTTCTCCGTTGAAGGCGTTTCACCTGCCCACACCATTCACTAATAGCCAAACAATAAAGTTCGCGACGGACGGTGCATCCTGTGTTTGACCGGCTCGGCTTTGTCTCCGTACTGTTTAACACGAAGGCATTCGCGACCGATATCATTCATAATAGAGGGAGGGGGGGGGTTTCATTAATGTGTTGCCTGATGAAGCCGGTTGTAATTACTGGAGAAACGTCGAACTCAGTTTGTAAATGTTGTGGCTTGGCTGTCCAACACACCGGCGTGCTGTACTAGTTTACTACACGTTCTACACTACACTACTACACACTACTATACACTACACTATACACTACACTACTACACACTACCATACACACCACTATACACTACACTATACACTACACTATACACTACACTACTATACACTACACCACTATACACTACACTATACACTACACAACGATACACTGCACTACTATACACTACACTACTATACACTACACTATACATTACACAACTATACACAGCACAACACTATACACTACACTACTATACACAACACTATACACGAGTGCTGTACTAGTGAAGAATTGGTACGTTCTGTTTATGTGACACTTTTTTGCTGATTGGCCGTGTCGGGTGGTGGAGGGTTACGACACATTTATAAATAACGCGATCTAAACCCAAACACGTTTATTATGGGTTTTTTTGGTCTAGTGACATATTTTTTGCCTGTTTCTTTGTGTTTCTCTCACGTGATGCGACTTTGTAGGATGAACGTTGAGATTTACAAGGGCACGGGGTGAACAATGCGGTCTGAATTGGTCTGTAATAAGTAAGGGAGGGCACTGATAAGGGGTTGACAGGTTTGTGACTATTCCGTACTTAGCACTCCAATCTCGAAGACTCTGCATCACGGGGTGATGGTCCATAGCAGCACTACTACGCTCCTGTTTCAACGTCCATGCGTTTGACGATCGCCGGACTGATGCAGCCTTCAGGCCGGTGAATTACACGGATCTTTCGCCAGATGGCACTGTGTTTATTTTCTGTATTTTTTACCGTAGTTATTAGTCATGTAATACGTATAAATGTGCAAGATTTTCATTTTTCAAGTTGTCATATGTAGTGGAAATGTACCATATATATTTAGCACTGAAATTAAGTTATATGTAGAGTTTGTATGTAGTGTATAATGTACCGTATATAATTATTTGACACTGAAATTAAGTTGTATGTAGAGTTATACAAGTTATATGTATTCGCGGTTCGCAGAGCATACAAAAAAACGATATTGATGTCAGATTTTTACGCATTTTTCATATTAATCTGTTCATGTAGCCAATCAAACTGCGATGTTAAGTCGCCGTGTAAATTGTAGTTTTTATGCCCAATGTGCCTCGGTTCTTCTTGGCCATGATCGTCCTCTTGGGCACAGTGGGGGTGGTCAACAATAATTGACAAAGTAACAACCGATAGTTCTCCGGCGTGACCTTCTTGCTCTCCACGCTTGGACACAAGGAATCCAGGAGGAGACTCCGTTCACATGTGGCGGGTTTATTGAACTGGCCCCTCCAGCACACGGCTATATCGGACCATCTACAATGACCAAATCTGCTGTCAACTTCACGCCCTCACGCCTCACTGATCAAATCCCTGCGCCACACCGATCCGATTCTAGAATCGGTGACGTAACATGCACACCGAATTGATTCGATCAGTGATCGTGTTCACGTGATGTCTCTTCATCATTCTGGTCATCACCTCAGCATTTTGCCAAAAATATATTCGAAAGAAAATAAAGAGGTTCACCTTATAATACTAAGTGCGAACATATGCACCATTTAACAAGGACATAGCCACACAGGTTACACTTATACATCAACGTTATGCTAATGTACAATTTTATCATATATGCGATTCAGTGTATACAGTATTTCGATGCTCTACTTTGTCTTTTACTTGATTCTGTGAGTGTCAGATGTTTTGGGACCTCCTTTGCCAGTAGCAAAATATGAGAATAGGTTTCCCCCTTTTTTCGGGCAACAAAACAGGTGTTAAGATGTTAAAACACTAAACTTAAACCTTTTACAAGGAATCATGTCTGCATTTACCACAATACTTCTGGTCAGAATGCAAATAAAAAACATACTCTGATAACATATGCATTGTCTTTGAAACTGATTGGTACCCACCAGAGACAGCTTTCTTTGGAGCCTAGTCTCAAATGGCGTCCTCTGGTCTAACACAATACGGTGGAGCGGAGGTGTTAACTACGTCGGGGCCTACGTCGGGGCTTACATCGAGGCCTACTTCGAGGCCTACGTCGGGGCCTACGTCGGGGCTTACATCGAGGCCTACTTCGAGGCCTACGTCGGGGCCTACGTGGGGGCTTACGTCGAGGCCTACGTTGAGGCCTACGTGAGGGCTTACATCGAGGCCTACTTCGAGGCCTACGTCGGGGCCTACACGAAGGCCTACGTGGAGGCCTACATAGAGGCTTACATCGAGGCCTACTTCGAGGCCTACGTCGGGGCCTACGTCGAGGCCTACGTGGAGGCCTACATAGAGGCCTACGTCGAGGCCTACGTCGGGGCCCACGGGGGCCTACATAGAGGCCTACGTCGGGGCCTACGTCGAGGCCTACTTAGAGGCCTACGTCGGGGTCCACGTGGGGCCTACGTGGGGGCCTACGTCGAGGCCTACGTGGAGGGTGCTCGTAAATGGAAGCAGAACAATGAAGCTGATGGGCCAAACATCTCGTCTCTCCACGTCCACATCACGCAACTATTCAGCCTCGGCGCCTCCAGGCCGCACGGCCGCTGCTGCTCTGCTGTAGTACACACAGCTGCGGCTGCTTCGTGTATGACTCCTGCAACTGCAGTTGGGTCGGCTGCAGCTGCTACAGCAGCTACAACAACAACAACAGCAGCTGCAACAACAACAACAGCAGCTGCAGCAGCAACAGCAGCTGCAGCAGCAGCAGCAGCTGCAGCAGCAGCAGCTGCAGCAGCAACAGCAGCAGCTGCAGCAACAACAGCAGCAGCAACAACAGCAGCAACAGCAGCAGCTGCAGCAGCAACAGCAGCAGCTGCAGCAACAACAGCAGCAGCTGCAGCAACAACAGCAGCTGCAACAACAACAGCAGCTGCAACAACAACAGCAGCTGCAACAACAACAGCAGCAAGATGGCGGCGGCGTGTGCGGCCGCGTGTGCGTTGTGCTGCATGGGTGTGGGCTGTGCGTGAGAGTGGGTGAGGGTGAGCTGCGTGTGAGTGAACTGTGTGTGTGTTTAAATTTTGTGTTTTAAAGATGTCAATTCACCTGCTGTGTATCTTACTACTGTCCCTCCCGGCCATATCTAGTGCCACACTCAACTCTACAAACGGCTACCCGCGTTACTTCGCGTCAATACTTATTGCTAAATTTGCAACTACACCTGCTAATGAAACAACTTATAGACACTTCTACACTCCATCATTATAGCCTTTTAAACCCTATCTTTGTCCCATTACTTCACCAGCACTCCTTCCAAACTTCATTCTGCTCTTAAAAATAACACCATCTGCGAGCTGCTGCTATTCGTCCAAGGTTCGTCGCTCTTCATCCTTTCACAGAAAATACCTGTGCAAACTATTAATTCTACTTTTCTTATTTCTGGGTGGTATTGAGCTTCATCCTGGACCAAATGTAAAGAACTCATATAATTCTGTAGATTTTTCTGGCAGAAAAGGTGTTGGTGTTCTACATGTCAACATCAGAGGGCTTTTGATTAAATTAAGTCAACTAAAACTAGAAGTAGCAAATCTTGACCCGGACATATTTTGCCTAACAGAAACATTTCTCACTCCTGCCGTCAATGACTTGCAGATTACAATTGACAACTACAATCTTTTTCGGCTTGACCGAGGATCTAAAGGAGGTGGCATTGCCATCTATGTTCGTAATACTATTGCATGTTCACCAGCTCACTCCTTGTTTAAAAAATGTTGCTTTGAAGGTCTGGCTCTCAGAATAACTCTCCCTAATAATCAACACATATTGGTAGTGTGCTGCTATAGACCGCCTAGTGGGAAGGATGTTGAAGCTGCATCTGCACTGAGAGAGCTTCTTGGGGGCCTCCCTAAAGGTGAAATAGTTTTAGTGGGTGATCTAAATTGGAATTGGCTAAACCCGCCGGCCGTGGCCACAAATTTTGCAGATGAATTTAACCTGTTTCAATTAATAAATGTCCCCACAAGACCCAACCTAAAAAATCCGGGACAGTCATCTCTGCTTGACGTCCTATTGACAAATGCCCCTCACAATTTCGCACTGACTGGTGTTCTAGGTAATAACCTTAGTGATCACTCCTTCATTTTTGGGGTGAGATCATCAGCCAGACCCAAAGCCCCCCCTAAATTGGTTGAGAAGCACTCCATGAGACACTTCAGCACTCAGGCATTTACTAATGATGTGCTTCACTCGGATATTGACAAGGTCTGTGATATTCCAAACCTGACTACGGCTTGGGAGACCTTCAGGTACACGTTTCTCCAAATTCTTAACAAACATGCTCCGTTGGTTAAATTTAAAACTAAAGGCAACCGTCCACCATGGTTTGATCCTTTGATTACAAAGCTCATGAAAACTAGGGACAAGGCTTGGGCATGTGCTCAGAAAAGTAATTTGGTCAATGACTGGCTAGAATACAGGATTTTAAGGAATAAATGCGTCAAAAAAATACGGCATGCAAAAAATAACTACTTCTCTTCCACTCTCCTTGAATCTCATGGAAATGCCAGGATTTTCTGGAAAACAATCAAATGTATCGAAAAGGCATACAAAACAGATCATCTGCCCGTTCAGCTTAACCGAAATGGGGAATATTTTTCAGATCCCCAAAAAATAGTTGACAATTTTAACCTTCATTTTTCTGAAGCTGGTACCCTATTTGATAATGTATTGGGAGTCACCCCTGCTCATGCAAACATTAAGCGAATTTAGTTTTCAGCCAATCCACGAAAGTAATGTTCTGAAACAACTGTCCTACCTCAAAGGGTCCTCCTCTACCGGAGCGGACAGTGTTCCTGTCTTTGCTCTGCTAACTGTTGGTCACCTAATATACAAACCTATAGCCCATATTTTCAACCTGTCCATCAAAGAAGCATCAGTTCCTCTAGAATGGAAACATTCCTATGTTCGTCCACTTCACAAAGGGGGCCCTAAAGATGATCCAAATAACTACCGACCTATCTCAATTTTGTCCCCGTTGATGAAAATTTTTGAAAAATTATTGACCTACCAAATTAGCAGTTTCCTGTCCGCCAACAATCTATTACATCTAAAACAATCTGGGTTCCGAAAAAAATACAGCACCACATCTGCTGCATTAGACTCTCTGAATCACATTTACAGTAGCCTTGATAATAAGCAGTACTGCGCCTGTTTTTTTCTTGACTTGTCCAAAGCTTTTGATACAGTAGACCACAACATCCTGCTTAGTAAAATAAGTTGCCTCGGTTTTTCCGAAAACACAGTAAAATGGTAAAAAAATTACCTCTTTTCTCGCACCCAAACTATTCACAGAGGGTTGGAGGTCAAACAGTGTTAAGATAACAAAAGGGGTTCCACAGGGTTCCATTCTCGGCCCCCTCTTGTTCTCTCTTTATGTAAATGACTTGGGCACTGAACTGGATTATTCCAGGGTAAATCTTTTTGCAGATGACACGGTACTAATTACTGCTGGCCGCTCTCCGGATGACGTGATTGCTAAGCTCCAGAGTGATTTCAACAAACTACAACATCAGCTAGTTGCTCTTAAACTAGTCCTAAATCCTGCCAAAACCAAGGTGCTATGCTTCTCACCAGGACTAAAGCGGGAAGTAATTTTTCCCCAATTACATACCTTAAATAATGATCAAATAGAGCAAGTCAAGATCTATAAGTATCTTGGGGTCATCCTGGATTCAAAACTGAATTTTGAAGATCACATTGATTATATTGGGAAAAAGACAAAAATTAAAATTGGTTTTCTATATCGACACAAGCACTGCTTCCCTCCTATGTTCCGTTTGGAATTGATTAAAGCTACCATACTGCCTCTACTTGATTACTGTGACATTGTGTATAAATCAGCCCCAAGTACTGTACTGAAGAAGCTTGACTCAATGTATCACTCGGCCTTAAGATTTGCATTGAACTGCCGATATAGGACTCACCACTGTGATCTCTACATTGGGTCAAACTTAACATCTCTGAATGTTCGACGGCTTGTCCACCAGATCTTATTTATTCATGATGTACTTGCAAAAAAATCTGCAGATTACCTGCTGGATCTCGTCTCTGTTTCAAAGAACAAATTTGACCAAAGGTCTACACTCATTTACCAGCTTAATATTCCCTATTGCCGTACATATACTGGAGGAAGGGCCTTTGCTATTGATGCCCCCAGGGTCTGGAATGCTGTTGCAAATAAATTGAAACTTGAGTCACTACCTATGAGATCTTCACTCAAAACTGCTTTAGAGGAGTTGTACACCCCTAGCTGCCAGTGCTATTCAGTGACCTAAAATAAAATGTTTGGCTCCGGATGATCGCTACAAAGTATGACCTGTGTTTTGATTTAGTGTGCTGATCTTAAAGGTGCATTGAAAATTTACAATACTCCGATTGATGCTCCTGCTGTTGTGGAGTGACTCATGCAGCCAGCTATGGCTGCAGGGTTGTGGTAGTACATGTTGTTTATGCCATTTATTGTGAAAATTCCGTCACAGTTCCTATGATTGCTTTTTCATTGCTTTCATGGCTTTATTTTGGTGATTTCGAAAAGTGTATTGGTTTAGCCATGTTTGTTTGTTGTAGCACAGAGTTAGACTGATGGCCTTAATCTAAGTTGTCTTGTGGTTGTTGTTGTTGTTTGACTTGCATCCCACTGGGATTTTTGCACACAGCGTTGGTGTACGGTGTTTTTTCTGCAATATTTTTGCTGTCTTTTCTTGGATTTTCTGTTTGCACTTAGTCACATATTCACTTTAAGATGTTTTTTGTTCATGTTTTTGTTTTTTGTTTGTTGCGGTTGCACCCGATTCAAGAGCTGAATGGCTCACAGGGCTATACCTAATAAATGAACTTGAACTTGAACTACCTCGCTTGGTATACAGGCAGCCGACTTTGTAGAACGCGCAAGTGCAGTGGGGGGAACTGATACGCCGACTCGACCAACGCTTCGGCGCGCGCAACGAGGAAGAAGCAAAGGCAGAATTAGATGCGCGCACGCAGTAGAAATTGCGTTAGCGGGAAGGCGTGCACCCATAGTTCTACCCCCGCCATTCTGTGGTTCCCACAGCAACAGAGCAACTCTGCCGGTGCTGCTATCCCCTCGCACCCCTCCACACGAACGCACGCACACCCTCACTAAACACACGCATGCACCGACGTAGGGTCTCGTGGGCGGGTCACCTGGTACCATGGGTTTTTACCCGAGGGGCCCCTAGCGGAGATGTCCCACGGTTTCCCAGTGCCAGGAGATTGGCCGACCCCTCCCTAGGCCGAATTGCATTGCGGCCCCCGTGAATTAGCTTAAAATTGTATGGGCAGCACACACAAGGAGGTGGGAGGGAAATTCCTGGACTGACTGCAGCTGTGAATTCCGCGGGACGGCCACCCCGATCAAACCGGTTGAGTCCGTGGTGGGGAGGACGGGGGCGTAGACAATGAATCAAGGCGGAATGGAAAGCAACGCTCCAGGTAGGCGCGGGGCATCGGTTTAAAATCGAAAGGTAGGCGCCCGATTGGCCGTGCAGGATAACACCATGTGACCCTGGATTTTTGTATTCCGAGGGCATAAAAGGAGGAAAGGGAAAAACATTGAGCAGTTCTCCTTCAGCTGTTCAGCTGCCCGGTCCGACTCCCAGCCGCTCGCAGCGTCCCAACGACGCGAGCGAGTGCAGCTACAAGTCGACCCCAGGCAGAGACCTCTTGTACCCTCATCCCTCCGACTGCCACCGCGTCCATACAACCCCGTGAGTGCGTCTGCGAGGTGAGAAGTAGGGGGAGAGTACACTCAGGGATTGAATATGGATAGGCTAGGCGCTGCTCGTTGGGTATTTACTCCGGGCCGCACAGGGCTTGCTATAGACGCGCCATTAATAAACTTTAGCACATAGCACCGACGCCGCATAATTTCTGTGGGGGTGGGAGAGTGTCGGCATGGTGTGTAATTCGAGCGTGTGTGTGGGAGGCACACCGGCAGTACAGGTAGTTACGATGGAGATGCGTTACGATGACCCCATCGTAAGTCGAAAATATCGTAAGTCGAAGATGGACTATCCTACCCAGGAGTCTTAAAGAATGGTGATAAATTAGCAAAACAGAACAATTTACAGTACCGTACTATAAACTATATACTGTATGTATGTATTAATTACAATACTGTATTGCACAGTAAAATGTAATGTAAAAAACAAGGTAAATTCTTAGCCTACTATATGAACTGCAATTTAATAGAAAGTTTTTTTATGGAAACAATCCTATCTGCTATTAAAACTTTTAACATGCATTGAACGTATCGTATCGTGGTAACCTTAAATAAAATCGCTAAAGCTACGTATCATACATGCATTGAACGTATCGTAACGTATCATATTGTACTGTACTCACCAAGATTCTGTACGTCGTCTGCATACTTGAACGATGTTAGGTTGTTGATGGCAATTTTGTCGTATCGCTATCGCCATCGTAAGATCGAAATATCGTAAGTCGGACCATCATAACTCGGGACTACCTGTAATTCATTAACGGCGCCGTGCTATTAATAGGGCGAGGGAGGGGTGAGTTAAAACCCGTTCAAGTGCGTGTTTACACAGCGGATTAAGGCCGACCCAACATGAGGGTTGAGGTGCGCGTGCATATTCATACGGCTATTTTTAGCGCGAGCCGTGTGGTGAGCTAAGGGGTGCCTACTCCGGCACGAGCGAGCACGCCGCCACCCCCGCATTAGTGGCGGTGTACATGGGGAGTGTGTGGGATAACTCCAGGCGGAGATCACCCGATCGGCGGCAGCCCGGCGAGAAGTGGCCGAGGAGGAGGGGTGGGGGGCGTCAGCCCCCACAGTTCCTTTCCCGCTAGTATTGGCCTCTGTTTGCACCGCGGATTAAGGCTTATCCACGGGGGGTGGGGGGGGGTGTGCATTTTCATCCCGCCGCCGTCTCTGTTGATCAGCGCTCGGCGGTGGTGAGCCACCCGTTCGGAGATGTGGGGGGGGGGGCAAAGAGGAGGAGGGGGGAGGGGAGGGGGTGAGGCTAAGGGGACCTTAGGGGCCGTCCACAAATGACGTCACGCGATTTTGGACGATTTTTTACCCCCCCCCCCCCCTATCGTCACACGGTGTCACAAAAAGTCAGACCCCCCCTCAAATATGAAGTCACAAAGTTCTGCCCCCCCCCTAAAAAAATACTGTATATAAAACATGCTTCAAATCGCTTTAAACTATTGTCATTGTAGTGCGTATTTAATGTGGCGCTGCACTCTGATGTTGTAGGATAAAACATTTATTAAAAAGTATATTTAATTAAGTAGAACGTGGTGTCTATATTTATTTAAAGTTGCGCATTTTGATGTGACGTCACATTTCTCACCCCCCCCCCCCCCCTCGTCACACATCGTCACAAATGTCTGACCCCCTCCCTCCCCTAGGTGCGTGACGTCATTTATGGACGGCCCCTTTGCTGCTTTGTGTGATCCACACTTTGATTAGTTCGTCACACCGGTTAAATTGGTATATGGGTTAGCACGGTTGGCTACGTACGGTGCGAAATACGCTCAACGCACAGTACGTACACACACGTGGTGTGGGGTTTAAGCTATGCGAGCAAACCGGAGAAGCCATGCAGAACAGAGTTAGAGATTAAACAAACTCCACTCTCACATTCACTCACTCACTATCACACACTCACTCACACAGACTCACACTCTCACTCACACACACTCACACAGACTCACTCACACACACCCACACAGACTTACACAGACTCACTCACACACACATTCACTCTCAGTCTCACACTCACTCTCACACACTCACTCTTACATACTCACTCACTTTCACACACACAGACTTTACATCTACAACGGGCATCGTCAGGGTCGGGGTTTGAACCCACAACCTCCTGGAGACCAGGCGAGGGAGTTAACATTCGGGCCATCTCTATGTCCTCTCTCACGAAAGGAAATCAATGCCACCCCTCGCGGCGAGAGCGATAAGATCAGGAGCATCCGTTAAACCGAAACTCCAGAACAGGGAAGTCTTTCGAACCGCGCGAACGAGGAGCAAGGAGCTCGGTGACCTCGGATGGGTTGTTCAGAGGCACACCGAGGCTGCCTCTGTGTCTGTGTGAGGCTGCCTCTGTGTCTGTCTCGACCAGGCTGAGCGTGGTGAAGACGATGAGTCGTCATCCAAGTGGCACGGGTAAGACGTGTGTGTGTCTGTGTGAATGTGTATCTGTGTGTGTCTGTGTGTATGTGTATCTGTGTGTGTGTATCTGTGTGTGTATGCGTGTGTCTGTGTATCTGTGGGTGTGTCTGTGCTACCTGGTCTGTCGCTCCGCACAAAGCTTCAGGTCTTCAGTCATTCCCTCCCTTCTCTACGCTTGCGAAACGTTGACCCCCCTAATGGAGCATCTTCGCCGATTGGAAACATTTAGGCTGGCCTGCCTACGATCCATCCTGGGTTTAACCAGGGTGGATTGTGTGAGCAGCTCACACATCCTTGAAAGATCTGGACAAAGCCCCATCGGTTAGCTCCTCCGGCAGGCAAGGCTGCGTTGGCTGGGTCATGTACAGCATGCCTAAACATCTTTTGTTCGGCCGGATCGAGGCGGCTAAACGGGCGCGGCACGAGCTAGAGAAGAGATAGAGTTATGTGGTGCAGGAGGACGTGGAGCTGAGTCGACTTGCCGATGACTGGTACCAGCGGTGTCAAGATCGGCCTCAGTGGAGGAGGCTCGTGAAGGACGCTACTGGGCAGTTGGAGGCAGTCGCCCTCCAACAACAACGGAGGGCGGAGGAGCGACGCTCACAACAACGCCGGGTGTCTAAAGCACAGCAATTTGGCACAGTAGGGGGCACATGTGGTGCATCAGCCAGTCATCTCGGTCATCTCAGTCAGTCGACCCGTGGCATCTGGGTCTGCCCCGTGACCTCCTGCCAGCGGGCGTTCGACACTTCACGTAGCCTCAAGGTGCACATGGCCTGGCACAAGCGTCGTGGTGACGTCACCGCCACTTCGTGGCGAATGGCGGTTGTTGTTGTCTGTATATCTCAGTGTTTGTCAGTAGCTTTATCAATGTGCACCTAGCCTGGCACTACTCAGTGGCATCCTTCACGAGCCTTCTCCGCAAAAAAACGCTCTTGACACTGCTGGTACCAGTAATCCGGGATGGGTGACTCCAAACAATCCATGAACTTGATTAGAAGCTTTCGTGATCCAGGATGTCATACTCTTAGGTTCTTTCGGTAAAGTCACGTAGATAGAAAAAAAAATTAATTATAGATTACGACGTTTCGATCGCAACAGCAAGCGATCATCCTCAGGTGAAAGAGAGAAATATGCCTCTGTGACGAGGCATTGTATAGAGGGGGGAGGGGGGAAGGGGAGGCCGCAAGGAGGTGAGAGAGGGTGGGGATAAAATTCAAAGAGAGTTTGGATGAAAGAGAGAAAAGAAATGTGACAAGGAAGCTTAGATATCCAACTGAACAAAATTTAGAAATGTAATGCAACTCAGATAGTCGGCTAACACAACAGTTAACACTTTACCTGGTTGATCACGTCCTTCCAAAGATTGCTACATTTTGCATCCATCTTCTCGGTTGAAATTGTCTGAGTTGTGTGGAAAACCTCCCCGTAGAGGCGGTTTAATCTTGATTAGAAGCTCTCGTGACTACAGGATGTCATACTCTTGCATTCTTTCGGTAAAGTCCTCTTTTAATGTTATCCCCACCCTCTCTTGCCCCTTTGCGGCCTCCCCCCCTGCCCCCCTCTATACAATGCCTCGTCACAGAGGCGTGTTTCTCTCTTTCAGCTGAGGACGATCGCTTGCTGTTGCGATCGAAACATCGTGATCTATTATTTATTGATTTTCCTATCTATGTCACTTTACCGAAAGAACCTCAGAGTATATAATCTGTAAACTTTCGATTTAAAGCTTTCGTGATTGCAGGGATTCATCTTCTTGGTTATATCGGCAAAGTCACGTAGAAGGGAAATAATAAAATAATAAAACATAATAAAATATGTTTTATTACTTTATTATTTTATTCCCTACGTGACTTTACCGAAAGAACCAAGAAGATGAATCTATAAACTATTTACTAAGCTATTATGATGTTACCAGGTGCGAACCCGCTGAGCTAAGTAGCTATTTTTCAAAAGCTACCTGGCCACGAATGGGAGCTCAACGCAAGTGGCTGACATCGTCATTATCATCATCATCGTTGCGGAAACTTACAGCGGCAGACAAAGACTAAGGACGCGTGGTGACGTTGATTGTAAATGTGGAGGGGAAAACCGGAGGACCCGGAGAAAAATTCCACGTGATCACGGGAAGAGAGAGACACACAGACTCCACATATACAGCAGCAGGCATCGTCAGGGTCTGTATTGAAGCCACGAACTCCTGTAGACCAGGCGAGGTAGTTAACATCTCCTAGCCATTGTGATGATGATTAGAGAGAGAGACGCAGACTCCACACCACCGTGCAGGGATGCGTACCTGGAACGCGACTTTAATGATTTTACAACACATTTCGGTGCCGAGCAAACACCGCGAGATCACTCTCTCTCCCACTCTCGTGTGATCATGCAACGCCTCAATCGCTGCCTTCCGTTTTAAAGGTCACCGACGATTCCGATCACGTTAACACTTCAGATCGTTATTTCAGCTTTCTCTCTCTCTTCAGTCGGCGCCGCTTAAGCGACCTCACGGGGAGTGTCCCAGAGCGGTTTGGCGTGACCGACAGCGAAGAGGCCGCAGCGCAGAGGAAGGGAAATCACCGACGTGGGGCTGGCGGTCGTAAAAAATGAATCTTCCATCGTGTTTCATCGCCCTTCAATCGTTTGCGACGCTGGTGAGTGAACTTACGCCACAGAAGAGTTTCAGAACAGAGCAGTGTATTTAGAGTTGCACTGTGAGCTAAGAAGCTCTTGAATCGCGTTTCATCCACAAAACAAAAAACTGTTAAATTAAAAAAACAACGTTTGCAACAGGTCGCATGAAAATTATAACTACAATAAATGCAAGAGAATAGGTTTTCCCCTTTTTTCTGGCAACAAACAGCTGTGTTAAGATATTAAAAGACAAAACTGAAACCTTTTACAAGGAATCATGTCTGCATTAACTACAATACTTGTGGTCAAAATGCAAAAAAAAAAATGCTCTGATAATATATGCATTGTCTTTGAAACTGATTGGTCCACAGCTTTCTCTTGAGCTTTTTTGCGTCCTCTGATCTAACACCGTTTGAGACTAGGCTCGAAAGAAAGCTGTCTCTGGTGTGGACCAATCAGTTTAAAAACCACTGGTTACCAACTCCCCGAGTGCTGTTGCACATCGCCCTATATAGTCCTCCGCTCCAGGGGGCGGGGCCTATGCGGACCACGATGTGGACATCTGCCTGCGGACCGCGATGTAGCCACACCCGACGCGCTCTCACACGATCCCCCCCTGCCAGCGCATACCGCCACTACACATGTACTATCAGAGTATGTTTTTTGTTTGCATTCTGACCACAATTTTTGTGGTTAATGCAGACATGATTCCTTGTAAAAGGTTTCAGTTTGGTGTTTTAAAATCTTAACACGGCTGTTTTGTTGGTAGATAAAAGGGGAAAACCTATTCTCATATTTTGGTACTGGCAAAGGAGGTCCCATGATGATACAATAAATACAGCAATAAAAAAAGTCAAAAATTATTTTTATACAATATATTACTTAATTATGAATAACATTTTTTACTAAAGTCAACATTAATATTACAGAAACATATTGCAAAATAGTGCATCTAGAGTGAGGAATAAGATTCGATAAAATATTGCAAAACGGGGAATAGAAACGCAAACCAGAGGACGTCTGGTGTGGTCTGGGACTGTTGTTGTGTCGCCTTTCCCCAAGCTTGCATTTAGTGTTGATAAACCGCCGCGAATTTATGTCCAGTAGACTCTCGTTTCTTTAAGGGAATTTAGCCCCGATGTCTATGTGAAAAAACAACTAATTTATGGGTATAAATTGTTTTTAAGTTTCTCTGCCACGACAAAGTTAAACAAAATAAAACTCACCGATTGAATGATCTGACAAATCGCGCACAATGATGCACAACTGATGACGATTTTAAGTGTTACTCTTTCGATTGAGAATGTTCGACCGAGGGATGATGCGCGTGCTCATTGATAGCAGAGCCACAACCAATCAACATCAATCAACTCAACCCAACTACGTAGATGCTAGCAGAGCCACAGCCAATCAACATCAACCAAACTCAGCCCACTAAATAGATGATAGTAGAACCACAGCCAATCAACATCAACCAAACACAGCCCCCCTGTGTGTAAATATATTGCAACTACTGTACTGTAGAGGCGATCACGTGGATTTCAAATTAACCGAAGCAACACATTTGTTCGGGATTAAGCAGCTTGTGACCTAAAAATAAACATTTCCAACATATCAGAGTGTATAAATGTGTATAGATTATACATTTGGGCTGAAGGGAAAATCCAGGAGTTATTAAATTTATGTCAAAATTTCGCGTAGAACTGCATGCGGATAACCGAGAGCTTAAATACTTCATTTATATTGATTAATTCATTCCTAGTGGCATGCTTATTATTTTCACTACTTTGCACTCCTATCGGTGTGTGTGCATGTGTGTGTTGTTGTAACTTGCTGAGCCCCGTGCCACACTGCTGGACATCTGTGACAAAGTGCTTCAGAGCTCATCGCATTCCACCCTCCCTCGACAGGGCAATCGCTTTTTGCTGCACTTGCGTATAAGCTCCCCCACCCCCTCATTCCCCAAACTACACTTGAACAAAGTGATTGATGTACGTGGTTGATCTAAAGGCCACGGCCATACATGTGCTGCTCGCTATCTGGTAAATGAAAACAAGTTTTTGTTTAGTCTATGGGCCTATATGTGCTTTTACAGGTATCTATGTATCTCTGTGGGTCTATATGTGCCTCTATGGGTTTCTATGTGCCTCTGTGGGTCTCCATGTATCTCTATCGGCCTCCATTTATCTCTATGGGTCTCTATCACTGTGGGTAGAAGATGTTAACTCCCTCGCCACGTATGCAAGAGGTCGTGGGTTTGATCATATTTCAGTTTCGTTTATTAGTCTCTAAGTATCTCTATAGGTATCTATGGGTTCACCACTTTCTCATTTACCGTTGTGCATTTTTTTCAAATTGTTTATGTTTGTAATTTGAAATGGACGCAGTTTTAGTTTAAATTGCGTATTTTGACAACGTGTTGACGGACGCGTGCTCAGAGTGATTATTTTTACGTTTCCTGTTGTCTGCAGATACTTCCCTCTGAAAGTGCGACGATCAGCAACGGGCTACAAGAGGTACGACGCAAACAAAAATGTCTGGCCACCAGGAATATTGTACCACTCCCGACTAAAACACACTTAAACACACACACATACACCATTCAAAAGCAAATATTTTCCCATTTGAGGCTGAAAATTGCTGTCGCTGGTGTTGGCCGTGTGCGGGAATCGAACTTTGGTCGCCAGATTGGTAACATGCACACACAAAGACAAAGACCCCTGTCTAGCCTTAGCATAACGCTGGGGCAAGTGCTGTTAGCGAGTAGCAGCACCTATGAAGGCTACAACAGTAGCAGCACCGATGAACAACAACAACCGCCATTCGCCACTAAGTGAAGGTGACGTCACCACGATGCTTGTGCCAGGCCATGTGCATATTGAGGCCATGTGAAGTGTCAAACGCCCGCTGGCAGGAGGTCACAGGACAGACCCAGGTGCCACAGGTCGACTGACTAAGATCGCTGGCTGATACACCACTTGTGCCCCCTAACGTGCCAACTTACTGTGCTTTAGCCTTAGCTCATTGTTGTGAGTGACGCTCCTCCGCCCTCCGTTGTTGTTGGAGGGCAACTTCCTCCAACTGCCCAGTAGCAACGTCCTTCACAGAGTTCCATCTTGACACCGCTGGTACCAGTCATCGGCAAGTCCACTCGGCTCCACATCCTCCTGTACCACATCACTCCATCTCTTCTCAGCCCATGCCACGCCCGTTAAGCCCCCTCTATCCAGCCGAACAAAAGCTGTTTAGGTATGGGGTGGCTGGGTATGCGGGTTGCCTGACCCAGTCAATGCCACCTTGCCTGCCGGAGGAGCTCACCAATGGGACTTTTTCCAGATCTTTCAAGGATTTGTGAACTCCTCACACAATCCAGCCTGGTTAAACCCAGGATGGATCGTAGGCAGGCCAGCCTAAATGTTTATAATCAGCGAAGATGTTTGATTAGGGGCATCCACGTTTCGCAAGCGTAGAGAAGGGAGGGAATGACCATGGCCGAGAAAAAGGACAGACCAGGTAGCTTCCACACAGCGTTACGCAACTGATGAAAAGAAAATGCCACTCTTCTGATTCGGAGTGAGACCAGGTGCTTAGTTTTGGTGGGGCTGATGGTAAGGCCCCACTTTTTAGTGGCAAGCTCCAGGTTCAACAACAGTGCCTCCAACTCATCCTCTGAGTGAGCAGCAAATTATCGGCATACGTGACATGTTTGACCAATAGGGAGCCATCCCGTGACCGCACCTGGGCATCGATCAGCCTCCCAGATGGAAATTCCTCCGGTACAGCCATCAAAGGCTTCATAAACTACGTGGTCAAAATAGATGGTAAATAATGTGGGAGCCAGAGCACATCCCTGTCGCACTCCAAGGTGAACAGGGAATGGCTCCGACTCCTGGCCACGTAGTTTTACCCGGGCCCGCTCACCATCATGAAGGTCCTTAATGATCGTGAGCAGAGAGTCAGGGACTCCGAAAGCACGAAGAACAACCCAGAGCCCAGTCCTACTGATGGTATCATAGGCCTTGACCAGGTCAATAAAGCAGAGATGTAGGTCTTGTTGAAATTCTCTACACCTCTGCTGTAGCAGACGGACAGAAAATATGGCATCTGTGCAGGACCGCCCTTTCCTGAAACCGCATTGGGGCTCCACGAGCCTATCCTCAGCATGCCTGGCAAGGCCATGTTGAATAATCTTTCCCAGAAACCTTTCCCGGCACCCTGAGGAGTGAGATGCCCCTGTAGTTGTTACAGTCTGTGCAGTCCCCCTTCTTGAAGAGGGGGACTACCAGGGCATCCTTCCAATCCTGTGGAACCCGTCCAGTAGTCCAGACTGTTGTTATGATGTCATATAGGGCAGTCTGTGCACAAACGCCACCCTTCCTCAGCATTCTGCTTGGGAGATCATCTCTGCCTGGTGCCTTTACTGGTCTCAGACTCCGGATCGCCTTCAGTACTTCCATAAAAGACGGCACCTCAGCCAGCCACTCACAGGGGTGACTTCTTCTTCCAATATTTGAGGCAACGCAGCCTCAGCAGGGTCATCCCCCCTTTGTCCCATGATATTTTCCCGGCTGAGGGATTTTCCCTCCCCTAGGACCTCACATAAATGCTCAGAAAATATGCAAACCTGTTCCTAGGGTTCGAAGATTGGATCACCATTCTTTCACATAATGAAGGTAATAGGTATGGCGCTGCAAGTTACTTTTTTGATGGCGTGAAAGAGCGATTTTTGATCGCGGGCCATTGAGGCAGACACCATCTCCTCATTCTCTGACATGCAATGCTGTAGACGATGAGAGTGGGCCTGTCGCTTTTTCTCAGACAGCCTGAACACCTCCTCTGTCAGCCAGGGTCTCTGTGGAGGTCTGCACCGTTTACCCAAAGCAGCTATTGCAGCTGCATGAGCCACAGTCCTAAACATTGCCCATTTCCCCTCGGCATCAGGAGGAGCGGGGGATGATGCCAACCCCAGCCACAAGCAATGATGAAATTCTTGCTTGCAACTTTCATCAGCAAGCTGAAACCAGGCCACTATGGGTTTGAATGGGGTCCTGGGTGTACACCCACCAACAGAGTAGAAGAATGGCAGGTGCATCTTACAGATTACAAGCCGATGGTCAGTGGGCAGATCATCTCCACGGTAGGTCCTGATCTCCAGGACATGGGCCCACATCCACTGTTCTGTCACTATATAGTCCAGCAGATGTTCTTGCTTCGACCCGGCATGCATCCATGATATTGCGTGGATGTGCCAATACCGGAACTGTGTGTTGGTAATTACAAGCCCATGGGCTGCACAAAAATTTAGCAGCCTCCTACCGTTGTTATTGAGCTTATCTGGCCCATGCCTTCCAATCACTCCAGACCATTGAAGTCGCCCAACAAGATGACTCTATCCCAAGGGGCCACTTTAACTAGCACCTGTGACAGGAGGTCGTTTAATGCATCTGACTCATCGGCTTTGCCTGCATCCCTCCATGGATGTTCGTCTTCGGTGGGGGCATAAGTAACCACGACCACCACTCCTCATCTCTGGCTGATAGGAAGGTGAGCCCAACGTCATCGTCACACCCCCATGACCCCTTCATTATTTTGTTCAGAAGAAGAGCCACTCCCTGTTGTTTGGCAGTCTCCTGCCCCGAGTAGAAGACTGTCCACCCCTCATGGTGGCAGGAGCCAGAGCCAGTCCACAGGACCTCCTGAATACCACAGAGATCCAAGCGGTACCGGTCCAGCTCCCGACAGAGGAGTGGCAGCCTCTCCTCCGCAGTGAGCGTTCAAACATTCCACCTGGCCACCCGCAGTGTTTTTTTTGTTATTTTTGAAGGAGCCCCGAGGGGAAGGATTCAGTCTCCTGGCTCCACCAAATAGGATTTGGCCAGTACACGTCAAAGACGCCTTTCCCCCCGGGGCCTCCTGTACAAGCTTAATTAGATATTTCGCACGTGGGTTTGTGCTTATTAATTGAAGGTGGAGGCGTTACCAGCCCCTCACACCTGTCCAGAGCCCCCATTTGGCAGCTGTGATGGTTAAAAACGCCATGAGGGGAATGGTCAATCTAAATTGGACCTCTCCCCCATGGCACTGCCCACCACAGCGTTGCGGTTCAGCACCAACAAGGAGGTAGAGGGTTGTTTTTGCCGGACGCCTTTGTCTCCCCCCAGTGGCGATGCTTTACTCCACACCACTGCACTGTGTAGCTCACTTGAGGCTGGGTCGACCTTGGGGAACCCCTCAGCACCCGGGTTGCATATCCTCGTCCTGTAACTCGATGGCAGGGGTGATGGCAGAACGAATAACGTAAAGCGGAGCATGCGGAGTATGGTTGGCTTGGCTTGTGTTGCGCCCGAAACGTGATTTATTTTATTTTATACCTACGTGACTTTACCGAAAGAACCTAAGAGTATGGATTCCTGCAGTCACGAAAGCTTCAAATCAAGATCATGGCTGGGAGGTCTGCGGTTTGTCCACACGGCCCCTGTTGGCAGACAAATTCACGGTGGGTGAGGAGGTTGAGCCTTGACGTGTCCCAGTGGTGGCTACCTCACCGGGTATGCAGGAGGGGGTTGGTTAGATTCCAACCCTGACCTCAGTTTCTAGGAGATGTTAACTACCTCGCCGAGTATGGACGATGTTGTGGGTTCGATCCTAGACCCTGACGCCTGCTGTTGTATATTTAGAATCTGGGTCTCTCTCCCCATGGTCGCGTGGATTTTTCTCCAGGGTCCTCCGGTTTATCCCTCTCACATTTAGAATCAACATCATCACGCGTTCAAAGTTTTTGTTTGCTGATATGAATTCCTAAGTAATGATTAAATCAGCCACTGCTTAGAGATGTCATTTGTGATGTTCAGGGTCGCTTCTGAACAAAACAGCCACTACACAGAGAAGCTCAGTGGGGCCTCGTTACACCTGGTAACATACATTTCTTTGGTTGCTACATTTTCCTTGTCTTGAATGGTTTTTTTTTCCACGCAGGTTATGAGAGGCGGATGTAACGAAACAACGCACTACTTGTCAAAACATGGCATCTGTTGTGAGCTCTGCCAAACAGGTAACGCGCACAGACTGAAAGGCCTGACTCAAATACCACCATCGAAAGGTTTTAATGTAGGTTCCAAAACAATATTTCGCACCGCACGTGGCCAACTGTGGCTAAAAGGATGACCGCGAGGAAGGACAACACTGAACACAACAACAACAACACTTAACACAACAGTAAAAACACGCAGCACTTTTAAACGAAATGACGTTGCAATTTTGGCACAACAAACTAAACAATATTCGTAATCGGAGGTGTGGGGGAAGGACAACAAATTAAACAATAACAAGCAGCAGCTCTAAAGAAATGAGTTTTCAATCTAATACTGTAGTGTATAGTGCCGTGTCTAGTGTAGTGTGTATTAGTGTAATGTATAGTCGTGTAGTGTATAGTAGTATAGTGTATACTAGTGTAGTGTATAGTGTAGAATATAGTAGTGTAGTGTATAGTGTAGTGTATAGTCGTGTAGTGTACAGTAGTGTAGTGTATAGTAGTGTAGTATGTAGTAGTACGAATTTGTGTACGTTGAACGTCTTTTGCATCGTACATAGCCAACCATGGCTAATGAGAAGTGCGGGCGGAGAGGATTTCAAACTACACAACAACAACAAGCAGAAGCTGTAAAAAAATCAAACTAATACTCTAGTGTACACTGTAGTGCCCAGTGTATAGTAGTCGACTGGCAGTCCTCAGGTTGCGAATCTAATTTGTTCCTGAGACCCGTTCCTAAGTGGAACGGTTCACGAGTCTGGAACACAGCAAGGCGGGGAAAGACACCAAAACCTTTTGATTTGTATTCTCCTTCAGTCGGTGCGTCTGTTTTCCTCCCCCCCCCCCCTGCTGCCGCCTTGCAGGTAGCAGGAAGGTGATGGATTGCGTACCACACAGCGGCACGTTTTGCACGAGTTGCGAGCCAGGAAAAGACTACACAGAGGAACCGAACATTTCCAACGAGTGCAAGAAGTGCACCGTTTGCAACGTGAATTGTAAGAGGGGTGGGTGGTTGTTTGTGGACACAACGTGAACCCGTTCACAAAATGGAGTGGACGGGTTTGGGGAATCACGATACAAAGTCAAATCTCACCACTTTGGGTGCCACTGCAGTGAGGGAGATGTTAACTACCTCGTCTGGTATGCAGGAGTTCCTGGGTTCGATCACCACCCTGACGATGCCTGCTGCTGTACATTTGGAGTTTGCGTCTCTCTCTTTGTGGTCATGTGGATTTTTTACTGGTATCTTCTGGTTATAATCATGCGTCACCGTACCGCATGACCGCACGTCGATCCCACATCGCAGCGCGTCTCTCCGCGTCACCGCGTGATGCTACGCTGCATGTGCAGACGCTCACCAAACGTACTACCCACGTGCGGCGGTGGTGGTCGTGGTTTTGTTCCGCAGTCGAGGACACCGAGAGCAGATGCACCATCATGCAGGACACTCGCTGTCGCTGTAAAGACGGCTTCCAGAGGGCTGCCCCATCGGACCCCTGCACGGACACAGAGGGAGACGCAGGTTCGGACGACCACTCGCCACACCCACGCAGCTCTAACGCGCTCATCGGTCGGGGAGGGTAAGGGGGACACGCACGTATATCGGGAGAGCTACATGAGAAAGGTGAATGACAACCGTGACGAGAATTGTAGTGTATAGTGTAGTGTATAGTAGTAGGTTTTTACCCTTTAAACTGGTACAAAACTGACACCTTTATACAAGGCATCATGTTTGCAATAACCACAACACAAGCAATCAAAATGCAAACAAAAAGAAACAACTCTGATAATGATAATAATATGCACTGTCCTTGAAGTTGATTGGTCCACACCTGAGACAGCTTTTCTTAGAGCCTAGTCTCCCTTGGTGTTGGACCAGATGACGCCAAAAGGCGTACAACTCAAAGACAGTGCACTATCAGAGTATTGAGAGCTCGGGGTAAGCATTTACACTATGAGACTTGCAAAATATAGTAGTAGGTTTTTACCCTTTAAACTGGTACAAAACTGACACCTTTATACAAGGCATCATGTTTTCAATAACCACAACACAAGCAGTCAAAATGCAAAAAAAAAGAAACCGGGACGAGAATTGATAATCATTATCAGAGTTGTTTCTTTTTGTTTGCATTTTGACTGCTTGTGTTGTGGTTATTGCAAACATGATGCCTTGTATAAAGGTGTCAGTTTTGTACCAGTTTAAAGGGTAAAAACCTACTACTATATTTTGCCACTGGTAAAGGAGGTCTCATAGAGTGTAGTCATATAGTTTAGTGTATTGTGTACTATATAGTGTAGTGTATAAGGTAATGTATAGTGTATTGTATAGTAGTGTCGGTGCTTGCGAGAGGAGGAGGGATCTGAAGAGCTATGAAGACGTCCCGGTGAGACACATGGTGAGCAAGTTACAGGAACGAGCACACACAATAGGGGTCCAGACCAGAGGACAGTCCCAGACAACACCAAGACATCAATAGTACCCTCGATAAAATTTAACTTTTGAATGTAACTATTGGTCATGCACGTGTGGCGATGGATCAAAGTTACAAATCACATTTGTCAATGCGGTTTGTAGCATCATGGGACCTCCCTTGTCAGTATTAAAATCTAAGATTAGGTTTTAATATTTCGGGCAGTCAGAACAGGAGGTGTGTTAAGATGTTAAAACATGTGGACCGATTAGTTTTAAAGATAATGAGCAAATTACCAGATCATGTTTTTGTTTGCATGCTCACCACAAGTATATGTGGTTAATCCAGTAACTTGATTCCTTGCAAAAGGTTTCTGTTTGGTGTTTTAACATCTTTACACCCCCTGTTTGATTGCCAGAAAGGATTTGTAGCGTTGATTCTCGGTTGCGTATGTCGGTTTTTGAGCAGGACACAACAAATAACCTTCGTGTTGCAAGTGCTAAGTGTGAAGGCCTACCACCCATACCCCTACCCCCAATCCGTTGACATCTCTCGTGATGGACCAACAACAACAACCACAGCAGCTGCTCACTGCTAAGTGGCGCTGACGTCCCCACGGCGCCTGTGCCAGACTAGGTGCACTCTTGGGGCCACGTGAAGTGTTCTTAGCCTGCGCGGGGGGGGGGGGGGGGGGCAATACATGGCCAGATTATTTTTAGAGGGTGAATCATCGAAACACAATTTAAGCACCGGGCACGTTCAGTTACAACATACTTTGTTTGGTCAAATCCTACGTATTCATTACACTACACTATACCATACACACTATACAACTACACTACTATACAACTACACAACTACACTAAATTTCGATTTAAAGCTTTCGTGACTGCAGGGATCCATCTTCTTGGTTCTTTCGGTAAAGTCACGTAGAAGGGAAGCAATAAAATAATAAAAATACAACATAATAAAATAATATAATATAATAATATAATAAAATAATATTTTATTATGTTTTATTTTTATTATTTTATTGCTTCCCTTCTACGTGACTTTACCGAAAGAACCAAGAAGATACACTACACTACTAGACACTATACTACTAAACATTACACTACTAGACACTACACTGCTAAACACTCCACTACTAGACACTACACACCACACTACTATACACTACACTACTATACACTACACTTTATTCTAGATTTGAAGTTTTCGTGACTGCAAGGATCCATACTCTTTGGTTCAATCCCCAGACATTGCTGGAGCTATTATCGGTGCTGTCATCGGTGCTGTCGTGCTCCTCATTCTACTTGTGGTGACCGTGGGTCTTCTTCTCTACAGAATCCACCAAGGACACTTCCTCTGGGGTAAGTCCCAGTGGCTCGGAGGATGTTGACTCCCTCGCCTGGTATGCAGGAGGTCGTTGGTTCGATGCCGGACCCTGACGATGCCTGCTGCTGTATATTTAGAGTTTGCATGTCTCTCTCATCATCATCACGGTGTAGTGTAATGTATATTAGTATAGTGTATAGTAGTGTATATTATATTGGAGTGTGTAGTGTATAGTGCCATGTGTAGTGTAGTTTGTAGTGTAGTTTATTGTGTAGCGTATAGTGTAGTGTATAGTGTAGTATAATATTTCAGCTCACCAGTTTTTTGAAGAGTAAATCCACAACATTTACAATTTGAGCACCGTGACGTTTCGCTGGTAATTACATCAACCAGCATCATCGGGCGATTTGCCAGAATAGTAAAACTCCTTGACTGGGTGCGATATCACACCTCACATTATCCCTTTAAGCAATATGAAGAAGAGAATAACATGATAATCATCATCACCAACAACATAAGCCCATTACGACAGGTCTATATGATGTAATGTATAATTCTCAAGCATATATAACAATGCTCTGTAATAATGTATAATTTCTATCTTATACAGAAAGGTGTCGTGGTGTATCTCGGAGGAATATGCATGAAGAGGGTGTGATTGTAAGTCATTCTACTTCGCTATGTCTATGTGACATAGCGAAGTTATTGGTATCACTGCTGAATGAGAACCTCAGCAGACCGCGTGAGTCACCAGGGTCGCGATGGTCAGGACAGGTTGGTGAAATCTGCAGCAACCGGTCCGTGTTGACTCTCCCACGAGGTCCCTCAGACTTTATGATCGCTTTCTTTCTGAGGACTTCAAAGTCAAGGCTCTAATCCTGGGGTGATCGGGCCTAGTCAGTGGGTGTGTGTGGTTGAGTGGGTGAGTGGTTGGATTGGTGGGAGAGAAAGTGAGTGGGTGAGGTGGGTGGGTGGGTGAGCAGGTGATGAGTGGGTGAGTGGGTGACTGAGTGTGTAGATCATTGAGTGAATGACTGAGTGGGTGAGTGAGTGGCTGGGTAAATCATGATTTACCCACATATATCTGGCCATCTGCCATGAATGTTCTGTATATTTCCTGTTTTCCATACACGGTGGTGCATTGCGATCTACGGAGTAAATGTGCCACTTTATGTGTCGTGTTATTACTCACGTGATCAGGGGGTCAAAATAGCCACGGGATTCCAGGATACTGTTAAAGATGACGTCACGGACGAAGGGAAAGAGGAGGCGGGGCGTGAGAGAGAGGGAACGCCCACGAGGGGAGCCGTGACGTCACCGGATGAGGCGGGGCGATCGGGGGGGCGGCTTCCTGGCAGGATTTGGAGTGAAGTGGGCCGCACGTGGCGTGAGCTCGTGCGGAAAACAAAGAGGAGCTGTGTCGTCTCAACCTTCGTTTGGTGAACTAATTACACGTGGAATGTATTATCATTGCCTTCTTTTAAATAGAAAATTGCCTTTGTTATCGTGAATATCCTTTTAAAAAAGACAAAGGTTGAGCCAAAACGTACAGTTGTATTTTCGTCTATAACAATGGTCAACAAAAAAACATTTTTTTCTGGCCTGGACTTTTGCAGCTGTTCTAGACTAATTTCAGGGTGCTGATTCAAAATCTGATCTCAGATTTGCTCTATCACATCTCATTTTATGCTATCGGCATACCCCGTTTTCATTGATTTTACCCAAAATTAACTGTCACTTATGATTGCAAGTTGTTGCGAGTCAGTGACTGCTTTAGTGTTAAAATATGGTGCTGTATTTTTAGGATAGCATGTTTATAATATCATTTTATGTAGATGTCCAGATTTATTTAATATTTTTCTTCTGCAGTTTTTATTGAAAATGCAATATTTGATATCTCAAAAACCTGATGTGATAGAGAAAAACTGATGCCAGATTTGGAATCGGCACCCCAAAATTACCTTAAAACAGTTGGAATACCTTATGCCAGAAAAAGTGTGTTGACCAGTGTAATCAAAGCACTCAGCATATCTTCACGCGAGCATCTTTCCCGTCACGGTGTTCAGTGATGATGGAGCTATGCCACGCAAGATGCGCAAGTGGCAGCTGATCGCTTTGTGCGTTTGAGCCGTGGTTCTCGAAACTAAAAATAAAATAACAGCGTGCCGTGCGGTAGCTACTACATGCAGCAGCAATGTAAGATCAACGTTCAAAACGTCTGGAACAAAAGACCAATGCTATAAAAAAAAAAGGGAGGGTTACAAGGCTCGAGAATGGAGGAGGACAGCGAGACAGAGGTGGCTGTATCTTTTGCTACGTTATTGATGAAAGTTAATGTGTTGACACGGGCAGCTGGGGCAGCAATTGAGTATTTGAATCGAGTGAGAAGTCGGGCGACCAGCTGTGATCAGAATAAATGCTCACGTGATATTAGCGACGAGCAATACGAGGTTACTACTACATGTATAATGCATGTTCATTATGGAGCGCCTTGATTGCAATAGAAAAGTTTATACTTTTTTGTTCATCATCATGTACTCTCGCCCCCCCCCCCCCCCCTGTTCATATGCTAGCAGCTGGTGAGGTATGATTTGCCACGCATTAATGTCAACCTTCATGATGAAGTGAATGTAAGTCATTCCACGTTAATAAGTCTATCCTACTCTCTTGTGTTTTTCATTATTGTGGTAAGCGCGCAAGCCCCGACACAACGGGTTCATGGTTTTCGGGAGGAAGGTGGCGGTGGGGACAGAAAGACCGTGGGGGAGGGGAGGAGGGGGACTTTAGGTGCTTGAAGTGTTGTCCAGGTGCAGGAAAGGAATTCGCGGTGTCCACCCTTGAAGGTATTTTCTGAAGTTGGTGTAGAGTAGTCCCTTTTTTATATATGTATGGAAGGGGGCAGAGAGGAATTGTCCAACATTCTCGGGGGAGATCAATTGTGGAGAGAGTGGAGAGGTTTTCTGTACCTGGGCATTCCATGGCTGTACCAGAGGAATTCCCATCTAGTAAAGGTAAATAGATTGTCAAGGGATGGCTCCCTATTGGTCAGACGTGTTGTGCATGATGATGATGATCTTGCGATTGTTGCTCACTCACTTGACGTGCCTTTACTCTGGCAGAGCGCAGAGGAGTTCATCCATAAAATGACCGCGCAAGGCAGAGAAGGCAACTGGAAAGAAGTCGAGAGGCATTTGCCAGAGTTGCGAGAGTGGATCGGCACAACTCCCTCCCGTTTCCTGCACGAGCTGAAGAGGAGGAACGTGGTTACGGAAGAGGCGTACTGGAGGGCATTTACAATCCCCGACGCTGCCAAGCGCGCGGACTCAATCCTGTTGCCCGTCATGAAACGAGGGGAAGGCGAACGCCGACAGCTGCTGGAGACACTCGAACAGCAGTGGAGCTGGGAATGGCATTTCCTGGACATGCTGAAGACGAGCCGTGCGTAGACTTTACACACTCGTCAGCATTGCAATCCGTTAAACGTATCATTTTTTTATATTTTTTTCAGGCCGGAGCATTTTGTAATAATAATTGAATTTAATATCGCGACGTTCATGTTCATTATAACCCACAGCACTGTACAAATCCTATTACACATAGCAATTACTGAGCATATAAACACCCTCAGAAAGTAAAACAATAATAATCAATCTTGATTTGAAGCTTTCGTGACTGCAGGAATCCATACTCTTTGGTTATTTCGGTAAAGTCATGTAGGTAGAAAAAATAATAGATGACGACCTTTCGATCGCAACAACAACCGACCATCTTCAGGTGAAAGAATCAGACTGCTGTAATAATAATCAAATACTAAATGTCACCAAAACTAAAGACACAAAAAAACTGATCTCAACAGAGAAATGAGTCCACTAAGTGTCAGCATCGCAGACCCACAGCCCCAGCGTCTCACTCAAGCGGGAAAACCTTCACAGGAGGGGCAGTGGTGGAGTGTTCAAAATAATTTACACTATGAGATCTCTTTTACCAGTGGCAAAATATAATAGTAGGTTTTTACCCTTTTAACTGGTACAAAACTGACACCTTTATTCAAGGCATGCAAACATGATGCCTTGAATAAAGGTGTCAGTTTTGTACCAGTTAAAAGGGTAAAAACCTACTATTATGTCCAAAATAAATTGCGACTAATTTAGGCCGATCTCAGTGGACACTGGATACATATCATACTTATCCCCTTTACATCGTCAGCGAAGGTCAATCCACTGCTGGATGAAGGCCTCCCCACGCCTCCAATGCCTCCCACGACCCTGCGTAACAACGATCAACTGAGCACTCGCACGCGAGCTGATTTAATTGCCGGCAGTAGCTCCATGCGTATATTAACATACATCCGCAGTTAGATGTAGCTTCAGGCAATGCAATAGTTTGAATGTGTTTCTAAAAAAGTAAGCGTAGTATTCTTTAATTGCCTGCTTGCATTCCAGGGAGCCTCGGTAATCAATGTTCGAGCAACACGGCATGGTACTACGTGCTCCAATACTGCTGCGTTGTAAAGGTTTGGTACATGACGAGGCAATACCGCTGGCTACAGCACAATGAGTGGTCACCAGTAGTAGAGTAAACTAAATAAAAAACACATTTTAAACGACACTTTCATTTTACTGGGTAAAGCCCCACTGAGCTGCTATGTCGTAGCTCTATTTCAGAAGCGACCTGGCCATCACAAATGAAAGCTCGACCAAGTGGCTGATATCATCATCACGTGGAAATGTATAGCAGCCTAATGCTTTAAACGCATAATATTGATTATAAAAGTGGAGGGAAAACCTGGAGGACCCGGAGAAAAATTCACGTGACCACCACGGGGAGAGAGAGACGCATACTCTAAATATAAAATATGAGTCAGGATCGGGATTGAATGCACGACCTCATGCATACCAGGCGAGGTAGTTAACATCTCCTGGCCACTGTGGCACATGTCACCAGCATGGAAGGGGGTCCAAATACCATCAAGAGGGGGCTCTGAAGCTGCTTCTAGTCGAGATCCTTCCACCAGGAGTGGCATGGGCAAGAAATGTCCAGGTGCACCTTTGCCTCTCATTGCTACCACTTAATCATGGCTGACGATAATGAGCAAAAAACTGAGTTGTGATTGTAAAGATTTACGCAATGATTTGTTTATCTTGCAGATGTGTGCTCGCCCACTCTGAATCCCAACTCGGCACATCGACAGCTTCAAATTTCTGCCGATCTCAGCACAGCGACGTGGAACACGGAAGATCAGCCTTACGTTAATCACCCAGAAAGGTTTGAGTCGTGGCCAATAGTCATCTGCTTCGAGAACTTCTCGTCGGGTGACCACTACTGGGAATTGGACGTGAGAGCCTCGGAAAACTGTTCTATAGGCGTCGCACGTGGGTCGATTCCTCGGAAATGCCAAGAAAAGTCTGGCAGGTTGGGCTGGAATGAGTCTTCTTGGGCGTTCATTCAATGGGATTCGAATTATTCTGCAAGACATGGCGACCGATGCTTTCCTTATCCAGAGATTACGCATTTGGAGAGAGTCGTCGTTCGCTTGGACTTTAACGCAGGAAAGCTTTCGTTTTACAACGCCAGCACCATGGAACTATTGCACTCATTCGACGACATTCCAAGTGAGCCGCTCTTTCCGGCTATGCAGGTGAAGTCTGGCTCAGTCACGATTTACGAAGGTGAGTCAACGGGCGGGTCACACATAGGGAATCATTTGCACTGACTTGGAGTGTATTCATATCCAGAATAGAAAAACGAATCAGAATCTTCGCCACCGAGTGTGCATGCAGGCGATGTAGCCACAGCGGTAGAGCACGTGAACATCCCCTTTGTCAATCCACTGCTGGCTGCGTGCCCACCCACATCCTATGGGTCTGTCGTGAAGGTTATTTGGCCTAACTTTACCTGCTATCTTTGTGTGTGGCGGGGGTAGTGAATGTGGGGGAGTATAGACGCGAGGTCATAGCAGTAGAGCGTGGAGCTGGGAACGAGGATATCTCCGAGCTCTATGTTTCTGCAGAACGCAAACACAGTGGTGGTTCCTGAAACACTGCGGCAGTGTTCGTGTCACCGCTCGGGAAGTAAACAAGACAGATTGTCTCATTCTGAAACAAACAAACAACGATAATTTCCAATTGTCTGAAATGTCGTATTGAGGCTTGATTTTCGTATTTTTTACTTTATTTATTTTATTCTAAAATCGGGAGCACATGCTGAGAGATGCCAGCGTAAATTAAGCAAAAAATCCTAAAATTTACAAAAAGCTACGTAGGAGGTGGCTGTTCTAAATTATACTGGGAGATATAAAGAGAATGTATAAAGCAAAGAGTGGCTGTGGGCACATTGATGGCTGTTGGTGACAGATATGGAGTGATATCAGTTAACGTGCAGAAATATATTGTGAGAGTGAAATTGATTTCAGCGCAGGATGATAATAATGGTAGTAGGAGACCTCCTGGCAATGACTTAAAATAACGTATCATCATGATAATAATAATCGTGATGAAGGCATTAAACAATTGCAATTATAGAACTCAAATTTGTTATTTTTTTATTTTCCAAATATGTTTAACAGCTCAATCATTGAAGAACCTAACTGTGGATGGAAGCAAAGAAGACATTCAGATTTGTGATCACTTTGCAAACAGTGGAGATCATCGCACAAAAAACACCAATGAAGAGAAGGGTGACAGTAAAGTTATATCGCCCAGAACGGGGATGGTGGAGCCTCCGGTGGTACGAGAGTTGATCGGTAGGATCCCTGCAATGCTCCATCACGAGTTGCTCGTCAAGGGTCTCATCACGCAATACGAGTTCTCAGAAGTCTATTCGAAGCCCCGCACGTCAGCACGAGTTAAGTTCATGATAAGACGCCTCAATCGCAAAAAGAGGAAGAAGCGGCAACTCCAAGAGATTCTGCGTGAACATGGCGAAAAGCAAGAGGCATTCCTGAAAATGAGGAGCGAGTCGAGTACGTGATATTCTGTACACGCCACACAACGTGCATTGCTGAGTATATTAATGCATCATCTTTGTCACTCATCTATAATGCTGATGTACGATGAAGAAAGATATCCGTATGAGATATGAACCCTTAATGCAGTGCAATAAGTCATCGTTAAGTGCAGTAGATGCGTTGCTGAAAAGCGTCGCGTTAAGTGAAATACGTTCATGCATTGTGGCAGTAAACTGGAGTTCGTGGAAAATAACCCACGAATTTTCGGAATCTTTATCCTGGATGAGGACTCTGATGAGCTATGAAGCTCTTTTTCACAGATGTCCAGTAGGGACACGGGGTCAGCGAGTTACATCAACACCAAACAACAAGTATGAAGCAGGTAACACGTACTCCCCGTATATATGGATTCCAGATTGAGATGAATCCACTTGTACTTCTTACTGATATGTATTGCCAACTAGCAGGGAAGTACCCAGCGTTGCCCCGGGGGGGAAAACTTCTCTTAAAAACATAAAAATACTAAGCTATTGTGAAAGCCCGGCTATTGTCAAAGCCCGGCATTCCATTTGTCTTTCCATTTGTCTGTCAAAAAATTATAAGGGGCTTGCAGAAGTCCTGAATCAAAAAGGTATAGAAAGTGGTGGGGTAAATAGTTGATCTAAAAGGTTTCTGGAAATTATCGACGCCCCTCTCCCCCTCTCAAAAAATAATTTACCGCCTCCCCTCCCCCGTAGGCATATAGACCTACACACCGTACATACAATAGAGTGATTATTGTATGTATGGTGTGTATCTGGTGACTCTACAGTAGTATCTGACTCTACATTAGCATATACCGACTATACAGTAGTGACTACTAACTCTATAGTAGTATCTAGTGACTCTATAGTAGTATCCACTGACTATTGTAGGACCTACTAACGCGACAGTAGTATCTACTGACTATATTAATATCTACTGACTAGAAATATTTATTGACCGTAGTGGTATATACTGACTGCAGTAGTATCTACTAATGCTACAGTAGTATCTACTGACACTACAGTAGTATCTACTAACGCGACAGTAGTATCTACTGACTATATTAATATCTACTGACTAGAAATATTTATTGACCGTAGTGGTATATACTGACTGCAGTAGTATCTACTAATGCTACAGTAGTATCTACTGACACTACAGTAGTATCTACTGACTCTATAGTAGTATCTACTGACACTACAGTAGTATCTACTGACTCTACAGTAGTATCTACTGACACTACAGTAGTATCTACTGACTCTATAGTAGTATCTACTGACACTACAGTAGTATCTACTGACTCTACAGTAGTATCTACTGACACTACAGTAGTATCTACTGACTCTACAGTAGTATCTACTGACACTACAGTAGTGTCTACTGACTCTACAGTAGTATCTACTGACTCTACAGTAGTATCTACTGACTCTACAGTAGTATCTACTGACTCTACAGTAGTATCTACTGACACTACAGTAGTATCTACTGACTCTACAGTAGTATCTACTGACTCTACAGTAGTGTCTACTGACACTACTGTAGTGTCTACTGACTCTACAGTAGTATCTACTGACTCTACAGTAGTATCTACTGACACTACAGTAGTATCTACTGACACTACTGTAGTATCTACTGACTCTACAGTAGTGTCTACTGACACTACAGTAGTATCTACTGACACTACAGAAGTATCTACTGACTCTATAGTAGTATCTACTGGCGCTACAGTAGTATCTACTGACACTACAGTAGTATCTACTGACTCTACAGTAGTATCTACTGACACTACAGTAGTATCTACTGACTCTACAGTAGTATCTACTGACACTACAGTAGTATCTACTGACTCTACAGTAGTATCTACTGACACTACAGTAGTATCTACTGACTCTACAGTAGTGTCTACTGACACTACAGTAGTATCTACTGACACTACAGAAGTATCTACTGACTCTACAGTAGTATCTACTGACGCTACAGTAGTATCTACTGACACTACAGTAGTATCTACTGACTCTATAGTAGTATCTACTGACACTACAGTAGTATATACTGACTGTATAGTAGTATCTACAGACTCTATAGTAGTATCTACTGATGCTACAGTAGTACCTACTGACTCTACAGTAGTACCTACTGACACTACAGTAGTATTTACTGACTCTATAGTAGTATCTACTGACTCTACAGTAGTATCTACTGACTCTACAGTAGTATTTACTGACACTACAGTAGTATCTACTGACACTACAATAGTATCTACTGACACTACAGTAGTATCTACCGACTCTACAGTAATATCTACTGACTATAGTAGTATCTACCGACTCTACATTAGTATACACCTACTCCATAATAGTATCTACTGACTATAGCAGTTAACTACTAACTTAACAGAGTGCCATGGTGAGGCCTAGTCCCGTGCAGAGCCCCCGGCCTCGCCTAGCTTACCCAGCCGGCCGAGGTGGTGCCTTGGCCAGTTGGGGCTGGGCCACTACCCCCCGCCCCCCCGTACCATTTAACTACTTTAAACTTGACAGATGTGAAATACGAATAGTGCTTTTTCGTCCCGGAGGATATCGCGCGGTATCCGTGTACTTTTTTGATACGGAAACCCCTCCGTTTGTCAGTTAAACGGTACAAGGTACCTGCGCAGACATCGATAGACGCACAGACAGAGAGATAAAAACTGGATTTTATGGGTAAGATTGCAAAGTGTATTTCTCAAAAGTCAACAATGTTCACTTACCACAATATTTGCATTATTATTGTTTACAGGCACTTGCTCGCCGACTCTGAACCCAAACACGGCACATCGGAACCTCCAGATTTCTGCCGACTTTAAAACCGTCAAGACTTCCACACACACCCAACCTTACCCTGACAACTCTGGCAGGTTCGACCACTACCAACTGGTCATTTGCTCTGAGAAATTCTCATCGGGTCGCCACTACTGGGAGGTGGACGTGAGAGGTTCTGATAAATTCGTCATCGGTGTTACGTATGACGCGATACCACGGAAAGGTGATGACAAAGCCTGTAAAATTGGGTGCAATGAAGTTTCGTGGAGTCTTAAGAAATGGGACAACGACTACACGGCAGTACATAACGAGACGGAAACACAACTGTCGGTGCGAGATGCTCCCAAAAGAGTCGGGGTTCACCTGGACTGGGAGGCGGGCGTCTTGTCATTCTACAGCGCCGACTCCATGCGGCTGCTGCATCGATTTGACGGAAAATTTGATCGAGAGCTGTACCCTGCAATGGCCGTGCTGCGCGAAAGTCTCTCAATATGCCCGTTGACGTACGCAGACGATCGCTGTTAGAGACATGGGTGGCTGCTATTCGGGCGGTCCCACATTGTCCCCTGTGTGTGTGTATGTTGAACTTCTTTCTCATCATACGTAGCCAACCGTGCTAAACAAAGTTATGGGGGAAGGACTTCGCAACTTTAACACGTAGGCTTTTCGCAACAAATGCTTTTTAAAAACATTTGTGGCGATAGCCACAAATCTGCCTGTCGTCTGATGATGCTAGTTGTAATTACTGGTGAAATGTCGTACTCGAATTCTAAATGTTGTGGTTTTACTCTCCAACATACCGGTTAGTGCTGTACTAGTAACGAATTGGCACGTTCTGTTTACGTGACAAACCTTACTAATTGGCTGTGTCGGGTGGTGGCGGGATTAAAGACGCATTAACATTGACGCGATCTAACCCAAAAACATCTGCTTTGTAATAATCACGAAATGCGGCATGTCTGACTGTCAAATGATGATGATGGAAAAAGTCTCACTGAGCCTGTAGATTCCAGTCAGGAAGGCCCCTTCCATTATGGGACGTTTATATTAATTTTGTATGTAGGTGAAAAACTTGACTAATCTGGGCAATGACACTCACAGAACAACCATGAAATAAAAACCACTTTGTAGATGTTCGTGAATGTCCTGGATAACCACCCGTATTGTGTATTTGAATTGTACTGCACGTATTTTTTTATAAATTTAATATAGTAATAATAGAAGAAAAATTATGAGTTACCAATGTGCCACTGTGTATGGAAAGGAACCTGCATAGTACATGGGCAGAGCTCAGAGGATGGAGGGGGTAAAGGCGCATTGGCCCATTCAGACACTCAAGTCACCTACTCACTTACCCACCCACCCACACTCTCACTTAGCCACTCACCCACACACACGCTCGCCAAGTCACCCACTAATTCACCCACACAGCCACTCACCCACCCACTCTCTCACCCACTCAGCCCCTTACTCACTCACCAACTCACCCACCCAGTCACCCACACTCACCAACTCACTAACTCACCCACTCAGCCCCTTACTCACTCACCAACTCACCCACCAATTCACCCACTCACTCACCCACCCATTCATTCAACCACACACTCATCCACGCTTTGTGAAGCATATTTTTGCCAGAGAGGCGCCACACGTGTATAATTGGAGGAGCGGGGGAAGGACAGCAAACTAAACACGAAAATAAATTTTAAGCAAATGAGTTTAAGATTTAGTGTTTAGTAGTGTAGTGTATAGTGTGGAGTGAATAGTGTGTAGTATATGTAGTGTACTCCAGTGGCGGCTCGTCAATAGAGGGCGCAGGGGCGCCGCCCCCATCAATATTCAAGAAATATATATATACAAAATTTATATAAAAATACGTAAATAAAATATTTTTTTCATACGATGTGCCGGCTGGTAGTAAGAAAAGCATCAGCATTTAATAAAAACTGGCTTTAATCGGTCAACTATTTTCTATGTTTTTCAATGTGTTTCATGCGGGGCGCCGGACAAATGGATGTCTATGTGAGACTTTACATTTTCGGACAGCATGTGACCTGAAGCTGGTCTCTAATTGGTTTCTTAAAGATTCTCCTCGGGGCGCAAGTCGTTGCGTCCCTGGCCAATCAGAATTGGATACATGTTATTTTATCCAATCTGATTGGTTCTCGTCACCTGTCATTCAAATTTACGCTGTAGGCCACTACTGCGAGTGCGAAGGCGACACCACTTTGACACTTGCTAGGCTGATCAAATTTTTTGTGTAAACAATGGCAGCAGTTCATCCAAATTCTGTAATTTATTTACAAAAAAACCCTTTCACAAGGCTTTCGCTGGAAGAAATAAAAAAGATAAAGGATCTCGGACCGGACCAACCCGATTTACAAATCCAGCAGCAGGCCAGTGACAGAGGACGAAGCTACACACGAAGCTTCACCCGCGCTTGTTATGAGAAACGGAGGTGGCTGGCTGGATGTGATGTTAGCAATTCTCTTTTTTGTTTTCCCTGTCTTTTATTTCAAAGTGTCGGCACTGAAGTTTTGTGGACAACGACGGGGGTAAGAGACCTCAAACATCTCTCTGACAAATGCAAACGTCATGAAAGTAGCCGCAGCCATATTGATAATAGCATGAAACTAACGTTTTTATGTTCAAGTAGGAAACATGCTTTTTGGTACTTTGGTCTGAAATGTATATAAAAGAGAAACATTTATGTTCAAGTAGGAAACATGCTTTTTGGTACTTTGGTCTGAAATGTAAATAAAGATCATCAAAATTTATATTCAAGTAGTCAAAATGGTTTTTGGTACTGCTTTATATTTATTTGCCCCCCTCAATAAAATAAAAAAAATGCGCCCCCCCAAAAATAAATATCACCAGCCGCCACTGGTGTACTCCATAGTAGTATATAGTCGTGCAGTGCATAGTAGTACGTATGTATGTTGAACTTCTTTCACACCGTACGTAGCCGAACGTGCGAATCGGAGGCGTGGGGGATGGACAACAAACTAAACATGAAAAGGAACTTCAAGGAAATTAGTTTTGAATTTGAATGATTTAAAAGTGCATAGCTCCAGTGTGTTCAAAATATCGACACAGCGCAACCATCTTCACCGTAACGGCAACCTGCAGCTTCCCGTTCCTCCCTTAGAACAAATTAGTTTTGCTCGCGGTTGCAATTGACTTTGCTCAGCCTGTGTTAGCCGCTGGGGTCGTGACAGCTTTCTTACTTCATTTCTGTCGCTCCGTGCCTCCTGTACTGCTTCCATTACGTTGTAATGTGAGCCGATGCCTACTTTATTGATTGATGATATTGGCACGTAAAAATAAAGATTGATTAATTGACCATCACAGACATTGAGCATTGACATCTCAGAATCAATTAGAATCTTTATTTAGGCTGGAGAAGGAATCTGAGGAGCGATCAAACTCTATGTCACAGATGTCCAGCAGCGAGCATGGGGGTTTAGAAAGTCACAACAACAAAGAATCCACAAATAATAATAACAATTGGAGTGCAAAATATAGAGAAGCGAAGCACGTCACTAAATGATGAAGCAATAAGAATCGGCCTTTTACCCCGTTCTGACAATAAAGCAGGAGTTGTGGTTAAGACGTTCAAATCACCAATTAGACACAATACCAGGGGCGGTTTCTTCATTAGGGCGATTGGGCGACGCACCACCAATGTCATTCAACCACAGAGTTACGCTAGCCGTCACTGTGCCTCTGGATATAGTCCAATCAGCGTCATTTTACGTTCTGTGGAGTACCGTCTCTTTTTGGGCGATTTCACTCCGGCTGAGAATCGCCCAGAGTGTTCCCATAGACTTACATTCAAAGATGTTTTTTTTCGAACGGCGGGCGCTGCAATGCATTCTCTATGGCTTCCGGGAGGGCACGTACTAACGTGCTTACGTCATCATACGTAAGCACGTTTCAGTCAACAATATTATTTGTCGCCACCTAGTGGAATCTTTAATAAAAGAAACTGAGTGGATTGTAATAATAGTGAGTATAGAAACAAACAAGATGTATTGTAAGAGTCACTTGATTGTTCATTAATATTAAAGAAGTGAAGTTGCCTTTACATGCTTAAGCTGTTAATTTATCCATTGCATGGGTGGACCTTATCCTTATCAATCATCCAGACATTTGCCCCCCCTGAGAGATTTTGCAGGAGCCGCCACTGCACAACACCTATTGCAAGGCATCGAATCTGCATTAACCACACGTACTTGTGGCAAAAGAAACACACATGCTCCGATAAAAATCTATGCATCGTCGTTGAAACTGACTGGCCCACACCAGAGACCGCTTTCTTCATGGGCTTCTCTCTGCACCGGTGTAAGACCAGAGAACGCCAAAAGGCGAAGAGTGCAAAGACAATGCAAGTTTAGTGTCAGCGATTCGGAGACAAAGATTCGTAGGAGGTACCTTCTTTATTAAACAACTTCCACAGTCTCAAATTTCGATGTAAAGCTTTCGTGACTGCAGGGATTCATCTTCTTGGTTCTTTCGGTAAAGTCACGTAGAAGAAAAATAATAAAACATAATAAAATAATTCTCACGACGTTTCGGCCACGACGCAAGCAGCCATCCTCAGGTGAAGAACAGGTCTGTCGAGACGACAGCGTCTTCTCGAGAAGACAGCGTCATTCAGACAGCGTCATTCAGACGCTGTCTTCTCGACAGACCTGTTCTTCACCTGAGGACGGCTGCTTGCGTTGTGGCCGAAACGTCGTGAGAATTATTTTATTATGTTTTATTTTTATTATTTTATTATTTCCCTTCTACGTGATGACTTTACCGAAAGAACCAAGAAAATGCGCCTCCTTTCTCTCGAACCTGCCAGCAGGTTCCAGGGGCCTCTAGATGGGGTCCTCCATGAACCTTGCCCTAGTTCCTCCGCTCTGTCAACACGCATCGTGCTCACGCCCTCAACCGGCGTGTGTGCCCTGTCTATCCACCACAGTTGCCACTGCTGTCCACCAGTCGGCACCAGTACGCTACATGAGTATCGGTGCATTTATAGCTCCGGTTGAGCCACTTATAGCTGAGCTGATACCTTTTTGCCAGTATAAAAAATAAAAAGATTAAACAATAAGAATTGGTACGCTTTGGTTCTTTCGGTAAAGTCACGTAGGTAGAAATAAAATAAAATAAATGACGACGTTTCGAACGCAACACAAGCGTTCGACTTCAGGCGACTTTACCGAAAGAACCCAAGAGTATGGATTCCTGCAGTCACGAAAGCTTCAAATCAAGATTAAGAATAGCTTCTAGATTTGAAGCTTTCGTGACTGCAATGATCCATACTCTTTGGTTTTTTCGGTAAAGTCACGTAGGTAGCAAATAAAAAATATGAATTTATAAAAAATAAAAAAATCGATTAATTTATTTTATTTTATAAAATATTATAAAATATATTAGCTTTTTTCGGTAAAGTCACGTAGGTAAACAATAAAAAAAATATGAATTAAAAAAAAATTAATAAATTTATTTATTTTATTTAATAAAACATAAAATATTATATAAAATAAATTAATTGATTTTATTTTTTTCAATAAATTCATTGATTTTATTTTTTACCTACGTGACTTTACCGAAAAACCAAAGAGTATGAATAAGAATAGGTTTCACTCTTCGTGGCAATAAAACAGGAACTGTTTGGATGTTCAAACGCCAAACAGCTACCTTTTGCGAGGCATCGAGTCTTCATTATCCGCCTCTTGCCGCATTGCAGAGCCGTACAGGTGGTGGTCTATAACGCCTCCTGTTTTATTGGCAGAAAAGGGTGAAACCGGCTATTCTAATTGATACGGCCAAATAAAAGGTTTCACAAATGAGGCACTAAATATGAATACACGGAATCAATTATAGCAGACAGCGCGGCTGCTTTCGCCATTCTCGCCTGAAGATTAACGCTTGTGTTGCATTCGAAATGTAATTTATTTTATTTTTCTACCTACGTGACTTTACCGAAAGAACCAAAGAGTATGGATTCCTGCAGTCACGAAAGCTTCAAATCGAATTATAATTAATAACAGAGGGGCAAAGCACAGTCCACGATATCGCCTGAGATGCGTACGCAGGCTGAGTAAAGCTTGAAGTGCGTGGTAGGTAGCATCTAGAACAATCCAGCAGCATCCCAATGCCTCGTGCGATGTGGATGATGATGACGTTATTGCTTAATGACGCGTTGTATCATTCAATTCGTGTGATGAAAACTCTGCGGCGGTAATCGGAAGAACAGACCGTAACTGTAATGGAAGCAAATTTTGACTTAAAACTTTCGCGACTGCAGCAATTCATATTCTTTGGTTCTTTCGGTAAAGTCACGTAGATAGAAAAAAGAGAAAAAATAAAAGGAAATAAAATGAAAATAAAAACTACGACGTTTCGATCACAACACAAGCGATCGTGAGTTTTTTCACTCTGTCTGGATTTTTTGTGGATGGCTGTAGGAGGTCTTCGTCCGGCAGAGGCACCGGCCGCTCATGATGAATGAACGGCTTTCATACTTGACAGATAAGGAGAGACCCAATGATGTTCGTGATCAGGAGGAGGTGCGTCCCATTCGCTCCGACAAACTGCACAGGAGTTGGAAAGTTCACCAATTGCCACGTCGCAGAGCCGTAGACGTGGGGTCTGCAATAACAAACACAACAACAACAATCATAATTCATCGGAATCAATCGCTTGATTTATACCATTAGAGGAACATTGACGAGCGAGCTATATGAGGATCTTTCTGTTCACAGATGTTTCAGGAGGGGGACGCAGGGTTTGAACGTCAAACACAGCACAGGCCGTTAAATTTCGATTTAAAGCTTTCGTGACTGCAGGGATTCATCTTCTTGGTTCTTTCGGTAAAGTCATCACGTAGAAGGGAAGTAATAAAATAATAAAAATAAAACATAATACAATAATTCTCACGACGTTTCGGCCACAACGCAAGCAAAGACTTCTCGACAGACCTGTTCTCCACCTGAGGACGGCTGCTTGCGTTGTGGCCGAAACGTCGTGAGAATTATTTTATTATGTTTTATTATTTTATTATTTCCATTCTACGTGACTTTACCGAAAGAACCAAGAAGACAGCGCAGGCCCTCCGTGACGTACGCGATGACAGATGCGTTCATGAAAAAAGTCGCGTATATCGAAATCGCGTACGTCAAAAACGATTTGCACGTAAGAAATAATGGTAAAAGAGGGGGTTAGGGGATTTAACTCGCACTCGTATACACAATCACCAATATTATCCTAGCCTGTATCATGACAATAAATGTACAGTACACGCAATATAATACTCGGTCCTTAATACTTAATTATTTTGCTACACCACCCTCTCATTCATTATCCCTTCACCACCTGTGACGTCTCTTGCTAAATCCCTGTCCCTACCCCCATCACTACCCAATCACTACCCCTATCACTACCCCAACCCCATCACTACCCCTATCACTACCCCAACCCCATCACTACCCCAACCCCCATCACTACCCCAACCCCATCACTACCCCAACCCCATCACTACCCCATCACTACCCAACCCCCATCACTACCCCAACCCCATCACTACCCCAACCCCAATCACTACCCCAACCCCCATCACTACCTCAACCCCTATCACTACCCCATCACTACCCCAACCCCCATCACTACCCCAACCCCAATCACTACCCCAACCCCAATCACTACCTCAACCCCTATCACTACCCCATCACTACCCCAACCCCTATCACTACCCCCATCACTACCTCAACCCCTATCACTACCCCATCACTACCCCAACTCCTATCACTACCCCTATCACTACCCCATCACTACCCCAACCCCCATCACTACCCGTATCACTACCTCAACCCCATCACTACCCCAACCCCTATCACTACCCCATCACTACCCCATCGCCACCCCATCACTATCCCCATCGCCACCCCCCAAACCCCCATCACCGCTCCAACCCCCCCCAACCCCCTCCACGGCAGTCGCCGTTCGCGTCGGTAGCACCGCGCGGACGCTCTCGCTCTCGCTCCGTGCGCCCACCTCACGTAGATCTGGGTGGACGACTTCGAGTAGATGTCGCCATTGTTGAGGATCGCCAGGAGGCTGACGGCGCCCCGCACGTCGGTGAACCCTTCCCAGCCGCCGACGCCACCGACGCCGCAACCGGCCGTCCGCTTGACGTACGCGAGCCCGTCTGTGGCTCCGAGGGCCCAGCATTCGTCGCCATTGCAGGCCGCGTGCTGGCACGTGGTCGGCAGGCCGTCGTCTTCGAAGGCGACGGGGGCCAACGGCCGCAGGGGGTCGCCGCGGCCGCACAGCAACCGCTTGGCGGCGGTGATCGCGTAGATGGCGCCGGAGGGTTGGGGGAATACGTGGGCGATGTTGTCTAAGTGGAGACGTTGGAGGGACCGAGGGCGGTGAGGGGTGAGACGATGATTCCCGATCCCGCCTCGCCATTTTGGCTAGCGAGATGTTGACTACCTCGCCTGGTCTACAGGTGGTCGTGGGTTTTGATTACTGAACCTGAGGATGGCTGCTGTTGTATCGATGGAGTCTGTGTCTCCCTCTCATCATCACGGTGGCTAGATGTTGACTACCTCGCCTGGTCTACAGGAGCTCGTGGGTTTTGATTACTGAACCTGAGGATGGCTGCTGTTGTATCGATGGAGTCTGTGTCTCCCTCTCATCATCACGGTGGCTAGATGTTGACTACCTCGCCTGGTCTACAGGAGCTCGTGGGTTTTGATTACTGAACCTGAGGATGGCTGCTGTTGTATCGATGGAGTCTGTGTCTCCCTCTCATCATCACGGTGGCTAGATGTTGACTACCTCGCCTGGTCTACAGGAGCTCGTGGGTTTTGATTACTGAACCTGAGGATGGCTGCTACTGTATCGTTGGAGTCTGTGTCTCTCTCTCATCATCATCACGGTGGCGAGATGTTGACTACCTCGCCTGGTCTACAGGTGGTCGTGGGTTTTGATTACTGAACCTGAGGATGGCTGCTACTGTATCGTTGGAGTCTGTGTCTCTCATCATCATCATCATCACGGTGGCTAGATGTTGACTACCTCGCCTGGTCTACAGGAGGTCGTGGGTTTTGATTACTGAACCTGAGGATGGCTGCTACTGTATCGTTGGAGTCTGTGTCTCTCATCATCATCATCACGGTGGCTAGATGTTGACTACCTCGCCTGGTCTACAGGTGGTCGTGGGTTTTGATTACTGAACCTGACGATGCCTGCTGCTGTATAGTTGGTGTTTGCGTGTCTCTCTCATCATCACGGTGGCTAGGAGATGTTAACTACTTCGCCTGGTATACAGGAAGTTCTGCTGGGTTCGATCCCGACTCTGACGATGCTGCCTGCTGTATATTTTGAGTTTGCGTCTCTCTCTCATCATCATCATCACGGTGGCTAGGAGATGTTAACTACCTCGCTTGGCATGCAGGAGGTCGTGGGTTTTTATTCCGGACCCTGACGATACCTGGCTGCTGTATACTTGAAATCTGCACGCCTCTCTCTCATCATCATCATCACGATGGCTAGGAGATGTTAACTACCTCGCCTGGTATACATGAAGTTCTGCTGATTGGTCCACAGAAGCTCAACGTACAAACTTGCCCCATCGGTCCGTTAAGGCGTTTGCCTTCGAACCAAATTCCGGTCCTGGTCCAACGGACGGACTAACTGGTAAACACTGCAATGTGAGAAGTGTTGGCAAGTCGCAAAAAGCAAAGGTTCCCCGTATAGCCCGTGACAGACTGTCGGGGCAAGTGCTGTTAGAGGGTAACACCGATGAAGGCTACTGGCACTCTGGCACACGAGGGGGTGGGTGGCCAGCACCACGCCCGGCCGCCTTTGTCTCCCGAGTGGCGATGTTTGCTACACACCGCTACACCAGCTACTCATTTGAAGGCTGAGTCGGCCAATAACAACAATCGCCATTCGCCACTAAGTGGCGGTGACGTCACCACAGCGATTGTACCAGGCTATGTGCACATCGAGGCCACCACGTGAAGCATCGAACGCCCGCTGGCAGGAGGTCACGGGACAGACCCAGCAGGTGCCACGGGTCGACTGACTGAGAAGACTGTGCCAACTTGCTGCGTTTTAGCCACGCGGCGCTCCGCTCGTTGTTGTGAGCGTCGCTCCTCTGCCCTCCGCTGTTGTTGCTGGAGGGCAACTGCCTCCAACTGCCCCAGTAGCTTCCTCAACGTGCACCTAGCCTGGCACTGCCCAGTGGCATCCTTCACGAGCTTCCTCCACAGAGGGCGCTCTTGACACCGCCGGTAACCAGTAATCCGGGACGGGTGACTATAAACAATCTATAAACTAATTACCAATCTCTTATAATGTTGATTTGAAGCTTTCGTGACTGCAGAAATCCATACTCATTGGTTCTTTCGGTAAAGCATGATCTGACCGTGGGAAAGCATGATGACGGACGCTTGCGTTGCGCCCGAAACGTCGTGATTTATTTTATACCTACGTGCCTTTACCGAAAGATCTTAATTTTGGAGCTTTCGTGACTGTAGGAATTATTCCTAGGTTCTTTCGGTAAAGTCACGTATAAAGATAAAATAATAAATTAAATAATAGCATACGACGTTTCGATTGCAACACAAGCAATCATCATCAGGTATAACGAAATAGCGACATAGAATCTAACCAGAAATCTATAGACAGACATTATAATGACATATAATGTCTGTCTATAGACAGACATAAAATCTAACCAGAAATCTATGGACAGACATATGTCTGTCTATAGCAGCGGTCAGGAACCTATGGCTCGCGAGCCATATATGGCTCTTCCGGTGACGGCATATGGCTCCCAGATAATTTTGAGTTGAAAAAAATAATAATGATAAAAATCAGTTTGGAACTGATTTTAAAATAGTTGTGATATTGCTTAATAATGCCGTGTCATTTTAAAGTAAACAGAAATTAAATTTCGATTTAAAGCTTTCGTGACTGCAGGGATCCATCTTCTTGGTTCTAATAAAATATTTTATTTTATTATGTTTTATTTTTATTATTTTATTGCTTCCCTTCTACGTGACTTTACCGAAAGAACCAAGAAAAACAGAAATTAGTTTTGAAGATAAAATTTCTCGGGTCACGGGTCCCGTGACCAGAAGTCACATTAAAAGTAAGACATATTTAATTTATTATACGTTAAAAATACTATATGGCTCTCAATGAAATATATTTAGAAATATTTGGCTTTTATGGCTCTCCCAGTCTAAAAGGTTCCCGACCCCTGGTCTATAGTTTTCTGGCTAGATTTTATGTCGCTATTTCATTTACACCTGATGATGATTGCTTGTGTTGCAATCGAAACGTCGCATGCTATTATTTAATTTATAACTTTATCTTTATACGCGACTTTACCGAAAGAACCCAAGAGTATTTTTATGTTACCAGGTAAGAACCCACTGAGCTAAGTATCTCTTTTTCTAAAGCAGACCCTGCGGGTGCCACGTTATCGACCCGACCGATGCACCGTCCGCACAGCGCGCGGAGAGACGCCCACCTGCCACGTGGTACCAGCGATGGTCGATGACGCGGTAGAGTTTTTTGTCCGGGGTCACGCCCCACACGTGGGCTCCGCCTACGTTGACCCTCCGCATCGAGCCGAGCAATGGCTGCCAGCCGCGGCCGTTCCAGCCAACGATCCTGTAGCCGCTCGTGACGGCCGCCATGAGGCCTCCGCTCGCCGAGGCGCCGATGAAATCGATGCCGGATTCGTTGGAGCATCGCAGGCCTTCGCGTAGCGCGGGCGCGCGCGAGAGAACACACAGAGACAGAAACAGTGACAGAATATTTTTGGTTCTTTCGGTAAAGTCACGTAGAAGGGAAGTAATAAAATAATAAAAATAAAACATAATAAAATAATTCTCACGACGTTTCGGCTACAACGCAAGCAGCCGTCTTCAGGTGAAGAAGTGACAGAATCATCATGGGAACCTCCTTTGCCAGTAATCAAAATATGAGAATAGGTAATCTTAACTTTGGAGCTTTCGTGACTGCAGGAATTATTCTTTGGTTCTTTCGGTAAAGTCGCATATAAAGAAAAAATATTAAATTAAATACTTGCATACGACGTTTCGATTGCAACACAAGCAATCATCAGGTATAATGAAATAGCGACATAAAATCTAACCAGAAAAACTATAGACAGACATGTAAGCAGACAGATATCACCAAGATACATAGAGAGAGTAACACAGGTACAGAGACGATCACCCCTCTCTGTGCCTGTGTTGCTCTCTCTCTCTATGTATCTTGGTGATGTCTGTCTGCTTATATGTCTGTCTATAGTTTTCTGGTTAGATTTTTGTTGATATTTCTTTTATACCTGATGATGATTGCTTGTGTTGCAATCGAAACGTCGTATGATATTATTTAATTTATTATTTTTTCTTTATACGTGACTTTACCGAAAGAACCAAAGAATGAGAATAGGTTTTTGCCCTTTTTTCTGGCAACAAAACAGCGGTGTTGAGATGTTAAAACACCAAACTGAAACCTTGAACAAGGAATCATGTCTGAAATTAACCACGATGCTTGTGGTCAGATTGCAAACAAAGAGCATACTCTGATAATATATGCATTGTCTTTGAAACTGATTGGTGGGGAAAGCCGGAGGACCCGGAGAAAAATCCACGCCACCACGGGGAGATAGAGAGAGGGAGAGACGCAGACTCCAAATATACAGCAGCAGGCATTGTCAGAGTCGGAATCGAACCCACGACCTCCTGTATACCAGTCGAGGTAGTCAACATCTCCTGCCCCCCGTGATGATGATGAGAGAGAGACGCAGACTCCAAATATACAGCAGCAGCAGGCATTGTCAGAGTCGGAATCGAACCCACGATCTCCTGTATACCAGGCGAGGTAGTCAACATCTCCTAGTCACCGTGATGATGATGAGAGAGAGGGAGAGACGCAGGCTCCAAATATACAGCAGCAGCAGGCATCTTAAGGGTCGGCATAGAACCCACGACCTCCTGTATACCAGGCGAGGTAGTCAACATCTCCTGCCCCCCGTGATGATGATGAGAGAGAGAGACACAGACTCCAAATATACAGCAGCAGCAGGCATCTTCAGGGTCAGCATCGAACCCACGACCTCCTGTATACCACACTACACTACTATACACTACACTATACACTACACTACTATACACTACACTACTATACACTACACACTACACTATACACTACACTATACACTATATACTACACTATACACTACACTATTATACACTACACTACTATACACTATACTGCTATACACTACTACACTATACACTACACTACTATACACTACTACACTATACACTACACTACTATACACTACTACACTACTATACACTACACTACTATACACTACACTATACACTACACTATACACTACACTATACACTACACTATACACTACACACCACACTACATTGTACTATATACTACACTACACTACTATATACTATACACTACACCACTATACAATACACTATACATTACACTACTATACACTCCACTACTATCCACTCCACTACACACTCGTGTTGTACTAGTGACGAATTGGCACGTTCTGTTTACGTGACGCAACCCTTACTAGTTGGCCGTGTCGGGTGGTGGCGGGGTTTAAACGACGACACAACATTTAAATATTGACGCGATCTACCACAACAAACAAAAAAACCTCTATTAAGGATGATATTGGTCGCGAAAGCTCGCTACGCGTTAAACAATTGTTGTTATGACGTAAAACTTTCGTTACTGCGGGAATTAATATTCAATGGTTCTTTCGGTAAAGTCGCGTAGACGATAAAAAATTATCATTAAAACTAAATAATAAATAAAGTTTCGATGTCATCACAAGTCATCTGGATGATGACCACCGCGACATTTTTTATCACTTAATTTTTTTATATTTGTTTTTGCTATCTACGTGACTTTACCGAAAGAACCACAGACAATTGTTGTTGTTTTTGTAGTGATGGTCGTCTTTCTTGTTGTTGTTTACGACTCACAAACACAGCCACGGACGCAGCCGAGGATCGGCAGCAGCAGTATTGGTAGTAGCCAGAAAGCCGGGTCCATTGTCAACGATGCGGACGTCTGCGGGTTGGAACGAATGGAACGGGGAACCGAGATTCCGGATGAGCCACGGGGAGTATCTGCAGACGAAGCACATCCACGAAGCTCTCTCCTATTTATCGCGGGCTCGTGATAAACCAGCGGTCGGGCAATTAGACGCCGAGACGCTATCGGCTTTCGCGTGGGCGTATTTACAGCTGCCGTTCGATTAATAATTTGTTAATTTACTAAACGCGTTCATATTTCTCTATCCGGCTAGACGCAAAGGTGGGGAACGTTCGGTCCGCGGGCCGTATGAGGCACCGCGAAATCATTTGGGTCTGGCCCTGCCACGGCAACCGCAGTCGGGACTCGAAATTCAATAAATCTATAGGAGCAAATCTGGAAAAGCAGTTGCGAGTAGCAGCAGCAACATCGTCAATAGTCAGCTAACATCACACGCCTCACCAAAGAGAAGCAGTTCCAGCCCATCGCATTAGGGGTGAGTTCTATAAATGTTTGACCAAATATAACGGGCTAATTTTTAAGTTGATCATTTTGTATGGCCCCGCGAATGATGTTATATTAATATCCAAATGGCCATTGGCAGAACAAGTATAACCCGTAAAAACAAAGTTTTTCACTCGAAATCCTTTATATGCGTGGCGGCTAGAGTCCTCTCGTCCTCTGGCTTGAGATGGCTGCCACCTATGGGTCAGATGATTGTCTGCCAGTATTAAACAATTGGTAATTAAATATTTAATTTGTTTTCCCTAAACAGTGTAAAATTTTGGAAAAAAAAATTCACGAACATTAATTGTCTCGCACAACGAGTCTGTGTGCAAAATGTCAGCTCGATTGGATCACGGGAAGTGGGTTAAAAAACGACCGAAAGGTTTGCACGGTCGTAAGCAAGCAAGCACGCAAGCAAGCACGCAAGCGAACTTAATATAAAGGATTTAAAAAAAAGGTTCCCCGCCCCTGGACTCGCGAGAGTTGCGTGTAGATCAAGCCGAGTAAAGTATCCGCGAGTTAAGGAAGAGTCAGGACGTTCTGTCGTATTCAGAGTGGTCTCGTGATACACCAAACGAGAGGGCAATTAGACGCAAGAGACATTGTGGGCTCTCGCCTGGGCGTATTTACAGCTGCCGTTAGATTGACATGTTGTTAATTCACAAGCGCGTTCATATTTCTCTATCCGTATAGATGGGTTGCGTGTACATCAAGCCTAGTAATTATTCGCGGTTAAAGGAGAGTCAGAACGTGCGGTCGTATGTATGTTGGGCTCATGACAAACACCGCTCGGGCACTTAGACGCAGAGACACTGTCGGCTTGCACGTGGACCCTCACTACAGCTGCCGTCTTTCTATTATTGTTTAATTTATATCTTAAAAAAACAATATTTATATATATCTGTCTACGGGGGGAAAGTGGGGGTTACATGTTAGCTGTACGTCAAGCCTAGCAATTATGCATTCTAGCATTACCAGGTTTTTTTTTAATAAGGCAACGATCAAACGAGTGGGCGTGTGTTTGCAGATTGCACAGGTGAGCTCACGAGTTTCACGAAAGCCTCCGTACCGGTGAATAATTAACACGATTTTTTGTTTCCTGGGTAGTAAGTGTTATTTTCCAGTTACTCATGCCTCAAAAGTATAGAAATTGACTATTATTCCCCCACAGACTTTACTTTTGTTACCAGGACACAGAAGCAAAGTTAATCATCCCCTCCATTAATAACGCTGTGTAATACGATGTTTTGTTGTTGGGTAGTAAGTGTTATTTTCCAATTGCTTATGCCTCAAAAGTATAGAAAATTGGCTGTTTATTCCCCCGCAAACTTTGCTTTTGTGACCAGGACTTTACGTGAAGGAATGACACAAATGTACACCACGTTTTCTTAATTGAAAATAGGTAAGTTTCAAAATGTCACTGTCCTGGTCACAAAAGCAAAGTTTGTGGGGGAATAAGTAGGCACTTTCTGTACTTTTGAGGCATAAGCAATAATAAAAGAACACTTACTAGCCAGGAACAAAAAACTTTTTTTTGTTACACAATGAATAATTATATGGGGTAGAAGGGTGTTTGAAACATCTTAGGAACTGCTGTTTTTATTGCCAGACAGGGTGAGGGTTGTGTCTCTGTGTTGTATCTCTGCTTGTGTCTCCGTGTCTGTGTTTTGTCTCTCTCTCAAATGTAGTTCTACCTGATTACGGTTGCTGTTGCAATCGAAACGTCGTACTCTAGAATTTGATTTATTTTGATTCTACGTGACTTCACCGAAAGAACCAAAGAGTAATGCTTTTAATTAAAGTGCTAAATATGTGCAGAGTGAATACGGCTCGCATTGTTACAACATTGCAATCTATATGTGTCTCACCGTAGTTCATACAGTACTATACTTAATGATTGCAAATACGATCATTAAACATGTAAAAAGTTGGTAAAAACACGTGTTTTTTAATGCACGCACTTTTATTTGCGATCTAAAGTAGAAAAAACATTTTTACCCCAGACTTAGTCGAGTTTAATGTGCTGAATAAAAGTGAGTGGTTTGCATGACATCGAAATGTAGCCACCCACTTTTATTCAGCACGTCAAATTGTATTTATTAAGGCCTCAAAATAATACATTTTAGCAATTTAGAGTGCAAATGAAAGTGTGTGCATTGAAAAACTAGTCTTTATACCTAATTTTTTTTTCATCGTAAAATTAAGCTTCCATTTTCACTGCACACTTACATGGCCGTGCCATCTCAGTCTTGCTTCCATCACCTGATCCTTACTAGTTGTTACCCCTAGTTATTTTTTAAATCCTTTATATTAAGTTCGCTTGCTTGCTTGCTTACGACCGTGCAAATCTTTCGCTCGTTTTTTAACCCACTTCCCGTGATCCAATCGAGCTGACATTTTGCACACAGACTCGTTGTGCGTGACAATTAATGTTCGTGAAAAACATTTTCAAAAATTTTGTTCTCCACAGGGAATGCATTATTTGCTCCGCTGCGGATCTCCTGCCACCGTTTTCCCATTCACATGTTTCATTGCTTCTACATACTATTAACATGCCCTCCCTTTGTTAATGCTACCCCCCCCCCCCCTCCCTTTGGTGCTGCTGATCCTGCATAATGCAAGGGTCATAATATGACTTTGAAACCCCCCCGCCCACCTCCTACGCATTTCCCATGAATATGCTAAATTCCTCTTGATATGCACATTCTTTTGTTAAGGCGCTCTTCTTCCACCTCCAACCCAGCTTATATATAAGCTCCTAGCTTGGCAGTGTCTCATTCTTCACCTGAAGACGGCTGCTTGCGTTGTAGCCGAAACGTCGTGAGAATTATTTGATTTTATTATGTTTTATTTTTATTATTTTATTACTTCCCTTCTACGTGACTTTACAGAAAGAACCAAGAAGATGAATCCCTGCAGTCACGAAAGCTTTAAATCGAAATTTAATTTTACACTGTTTAGGGAAAACACATTAAATATTTAATTACCAATTGCTTAATACTGGCAGACAATCATCTGACCCATAGGTGGCAGCCATCTCAAGCCAGAGGACGAGAGGACTCTAGCCGCCACGCATATAAAGGATTTAGAGTGAAAAACTTTGTTTTTACGGGTTATACTTATTCACGCCCTCACTTATCTTCCGGTCATTTGTTCCGGCTGCTGCTTCGTCTCTAATGCGTATCTTACATATTTGTGTCTGCCTTGAGGGATACGCTTAGGTTTGTTTTTTCGGTAAAGTCACGTAGGTAAAACAAATTAATCACGACCTTTCGGAGGCAACACAAGTCTCCGTCTTCAGATGGGACCATCACAGCTAAATTTACTGTATCAAGTGTTACATTTAGCTGTGACGGTCCCACCTGAAGATTATATTTTTTTTTCCCCCTTGAGGACGACCGCTTGTGTTGCGATCGAAACGTCGTCATTTATTTTATTTCATACCTACGTGACTTTACCGAAAGAACCAAAGACGATCAGCCACTCCGTTTGAGCTGCTGTCGTCTGTGATAGGCAAGTCGTTTCTTCAAAAATACACCGTATAGGTAGGTCAGTGTGGGGACCTTCGCTGGTGAAAATAAAGATTGAAAAAAAAAATAACCCGTAAAAACAAAGTTTTTCACCATAAATCCTTTATATGCGTGGCGGCTAGAGTCCTCTCGTCCTCTGGCTTGAGATGGCTGCCACCTATGGGTCAGATGATTGCCTGGCAGCATTAAGCAATTGGTAATTAAATATTTAAAAAAAATCCTAAAAAGTGTAAAATTTAGCAAAAAAATTTTCACGAAAATTAATTGTCACGCACAACGAGTCTGTGTGGAAAATGTCAGCTCGATTGGATCACGGGAAGTGGGTTGAAAAACGACCGAAAGATTTGCACGGTCCTAAGCAAGCAAGCACGCAAACTTAATATAAAGGATTAATAAAGGATAAAGGATTATGTTTTATTTTTATTATTTTATTACTTCCCTTCTACGTGACTTTACCGAAAGAACCAAAAAGATGAATCCCTGCAGTCACGAAAGCTTTAAATCAAGATTTTAAAAAAGTGCGTTTCCGTTAAACAAAAAGTTTCGTTTTAAAATTCGTCGTTATTACAGCAGATCGACACATCAACCCACACACGGCCCCTTCAGCCACCCTTCTAACCCCTCCTTTGTACTCTCTTCCCCATCTTTTCCCAAACATCACCGTGACTCTCCAAAGCGAATCCCGTTCATGTCCCCATCACCCCCCCCCCTCACCCACCATAGCGGCTTCCCAAACGACCCACCGCTCATCTTCTTGGTTCTTTCGATAAAGTCACGTAGAAGGGAAATAATAAAATAATAAGCATAATAAATAATTCTCACGACGTTTCGGCCACAACGCAAGCAGCCGTCCTCTTTGTGGTCGAAACGTCGTGAGAATTATTTTATTATGTTTTATTTTTATTTCTTTTATTATTTCCCTTCTACGTGATGACTTTACCGAAAGAACCAAGAAGATGAATCCCTGCAGTCACGAAAAGCTTTACATCGAGACGCACCACTCATTTCTCTCTTCGCGTTCCTCGACGAATGAAAAAAAAATTCGATTCCAATGTCCTCCTTCACAAATCCCAATGGGCATGGACCTTATAACCGTCGGCTGCTCCACCCCCCACCCACCCATAACACCGTAAACCTCCACTTAAATGAGGGGGGGGGAGAGGTGGGTGAGATATATAAACATTATACTGGTAGGAACGAAGTGGACCAGACCACCAATAGATTAATGTGTCCGTCCGTCCGTCCGTCCGTCCGTCCGTGGAAGGGGTGGTGTTGAGGGTGGTGTTGGAAATGAAAGACTAAGAGTCTTTAAATCTCACAGCGTTTCTTGTCAAAACAAACACTTTTAATTAACGTTACACTAGAATACAGTAATTTTTTCTTTAACTCCTCTATACCCGGTCGATATCTCTGTACCGGTACTAAGTATTATTCCTACCAGCCCACCCCGCAGGGTCCTGTTACACTATACACTAGACCAGGGGTCGGGAACCTTTTTGACTGGGAGAGCCATAAAAGCCAAAATTTCTAAATATATTGCATTGAGAGCCATATAGTATTTTTAACGTATAATAAACTAAATATGTCTTACTTTTAATGCGACGTCTGGTGCTGCATAGTTTTGCTGATGGCCTTGTAGTCTGGTTCATACGTGGTGAGGTTGAGCTTCATGCAGGCGTTGAGGCCCCGTGAAATTTATCTTCAAAACTAATTTCTGTTTACTTTAAAATGACACAGTTTTTATTAAGCAATATCACAAGTATTTTAAACTCAGTTCCAAACTGATTTTTATTTATTTTTTCAACTCAAAATTGTCTGGGAGCCATATGCCGTCACCGGAAGAGCCATATATGGCTCGCGAGCCATAGGTTCCCGATCGCTGCACTAGACACACTACACTACTAAACCGAAACACACAGACAACACAACGACGTTTGAGTAAAAAGCCACGAAGAAAATCGTCAGTCTTGCGCCCCATCCTCCCACCCCGTCCGAAAAGACGCCGAGAACTCGTAGCGTGCCGGATCACAGCCGGCAAAATCGTTCCAGATCCTTGGGGGAGCAACCCTTGAGAAGGCATCGAACGCCCATGCCCAGCGTCCAGCACTAAGAGCCCAGGCTGGGAGAGTCGTAGGGTCTCGCTATGAAGAGCGTAGAGCAGGGCATGTCCAAAGTCCGGCCCGCGGGCAGATTTCATACGCTCGCAGCTTCAGGTCTTATAATGTGTTATTTATGGCTCGCTAGCTCTGTCAGAATAAATACAACTCATGGAAATTTAAGGTATTCTATACAGTTTGTTCAATGTTATAAGACTGCATGAAAGGCAGAATTGCGTTTTCAGAGTTGTTCACGTCTGCCCGAGTGGCTTATATTTGGTTACATTGTCATTTGAAAAATAAAGGGTAATTGTGACAATTAATTTTTTTTACAACAGTGTGTATTTCCACGTAACTTTTGTGGTTAAAACAATGTCAAAAGGAACTATTGGCCCCCGGGCATCTTCACTTTAACAAACGTGGCACTCTTTGCAAAAAGTTTGGACACCCCTGGCGTAGAGTCAGAACCCCCAGTCGTATGACGGATCAGCTGGGGCCCGCGGGCACATTGGCCCAAGACAATGCAGAGCCTCATAGGCCATCCATCTTTGGTGCAGCGCACGGTCAGAAACTCAAACGAGCCGACCCAAGAACCTGGCTGAATTGTGCAAGTGTACTGGGTTCCGGAGACACTTGTAGAGGTAATTTCTTTATTACAATACAACACTCCAACAGTCCTGATACTCTGTTACAGCCTAGGTACACAGCCTAGGTACACAGCCTAGATACTCTGGCTACGCTCCGGAACTCGCCCTCACAAGGTCGTAGAGTCGGGAGTTCCAGAGTCCCAGCGCTGGCTCTCACAGCGTCCCAGGGTCTTCAGATGGCTGGTCGTGGGTCTTGGGTCTTGAGTTACAACTGGGCCTGATCGTCTAGGGAGCTCCCCTTTTATGCCTGGTCCAACGTGGGGTGGGGCCGTGTGCACCACCAGACATCCCACAGAGCACACACAGCCCCCCCCCCCCCCCCCGTTGGCGGCGCCCAGAGGCTTAAGCGTCTGGACCCCCTGGGAACCCAGCGCCTGGCGCCCAGAGGCTTAAGCGTCTGGACCCCCTGGGAACCCAGCGCCTGGCGCCCAGAGGCTTAAGCGTCTGGACCCCCTGGGAACCCAGCGCCTGGCGCCCAGAGGCTTAAGCGTCTGGACCCCCTGGGAACCCAGCGCCTGGCGCCCAGAGGCTTAAGCGTCTGGACCCCCTGGGAACCCAGCGCCTGGCGCCCAGAGGCTTAAGCGTCTGGACCCCCTGGGAACCCAGCGCCTGGCGCCCAGAGGCTTAAGCGTCTGGACCCCCTGGGAACCCAGCGCCTGGCGCCCAGAGGCTTAAGCGTCTGGACCCCCTGGGAACCCAGCGCCTGGCGCCCAGAGGCTTAAGCGTCTGGACCCCCTGGGAACCCAGCGCCTGGCGCCCAGAGGCTTAAGCGTCTGGACCCCCTGGGAACCCAGCGCCTGGCGCCCAGAGGCTTAAGCGTCTGGACCCCCTGGGAACCCAGCGCCTGGCGCCCAGAGGCTTAAGCGTCTGGACCCCCTGGGAACCCAGCGCCTGGCGCCCAGAGGCTTAAGCGTCTGGACCCCCTGGGAACCCAGCGCCTGGCGCCCAGAGGCTTAAGCGTCTGGACCCGCCTGGGATCCCAGAGCCCCCAGCAGCCCCTCCCTTCTTATGTCACTACACAAGTGAGATCGGAATGGACGAATCGTAGCTACAATCCCACCCACCTCTCTTCATAACCGGGCCTTGGCACAGGCAAATCCGAGTGGCCATTGGGGGACTTACATTGGTTTTTAAACGTTTTTATTTAACTCTGTCTGTTGTTGTTGTCGTATCCTCAAATATTGTAACTCAATTATAACCCACTTCCCAATGTGGTATCGACTGGAAACTTGGTATACTTATGTCATACTAATGACAATGCTATATTCTATCATTAAAACATTTAAAATATATTTTTATATGTTATGTTTCACCTCGGCTCTAATTGTCCACGCTCAACTGACGTTGGCTGTTAATCACCATATCCCCTCCCTTTAATGCTGCTAATCCTGCATAATGCACGGGCATAAGTAGTACTAATCACATACCTGCATTTCCCATAAATATGCTAAATTCCTCTTGATATGCAAATTATTTTGTCAAGGCGCCCTTTCCCCCCCTTCCAACCCAGCTTATATATATGCTCCAAGCTCGTGTGCTGTTTCATTCAGACGCTGTCGCCTCGACAGACCTGGTTTTCACCTGAGGACGGCTGCTTGCGTTGTGGCCGAAACGTTGTGAGAATTATTTTATTGTTTTATTTTTATTATTTTATTACTTCCCTTCTACGTGACTTTACCGAAAGAACCAAGAAGATATTAGAGCTTTATTTTGTTGATTTTTAAAACGTTTTGGTTTAGCCATGTTTGTTTGGTGTAGTACAGAGTTAGCCTGATAACTTTAATCTACATTGTCTTATGGTTGTTATTGTTTGACTTGCATCCCCACTGGGATTTTTGCACACAGCGTTGAAATACGGTGTTTTTTCTGGAAGACTTTGCAGTTTTTTCCAGGATTTTTCTGTTGCGTGTAGTCACTTTAAGATGTTCCTTGTTCATGTTTTTGTTTGTTGCGGTTGCACCCGAGTCAAGAGCCGCATGGCTCACAGGTTCATGCCTAATTAATGAAATGATGACGTCACTCTGCTGCTGCTCTATATAAGAACGGGAGACAGAGCAGAGCCCCTCACCATTCTGGCGAATTGCCCGATGATGCTGGATGCAATTACCAGCGAAACGTCGTACACTCAAATTGTAAATGTTGTGGTTTCACGTTGCAACACACACCGGTATGGGGCTAAAGCAGTGAACTATTTGTCTTTTGTCAACGTGACAATTTTTTTTACTGATTGGCCGTGTCGGGTGGTGGAGGGTTACGACGACACATTTATAAATAACGCGATCTAAACCCAAAAACGTTGATTATGAATAATATTGGTCGCGAAAAACATCAGTCGCAAGCCCTGGCGCAGCCCACGTTTTTCAGGGATGAAAGCAAGGCGAGGACATCCCGAGGAAATTGCGTCGTCACGTAACTGGTGGGGCACAATTCGGAACTGGCCTTGCACTCGGGAAAGCATCGCAGCGAGAACGGAGAGACTGTCTTTGTTAGCAAAACAGCACCGCGCTGAACACGAATGTTTGACCAGGAAACTGGACCGGTAGCCTTTAGAATCCATAATAGAGGGAGGTTATTTGCTGGGTTAGATCGCCGCGTAAACATATATAAATGTCGTTGTGTCGTTAAAACCCACCACCACACAACACAGCCAAACCTGTAAGGGTTGTGTCACGTAAACAGAACGTGCCAATTCGTCACGAGTATAGCAATATAGTGTAGTGTATAGTGTAGTGTATAGTAGTGTAGTGTATAGCGTAGTGTATAGTGTAGTGTATAGTGGTGTAGCGTATAGTGTAGTGTATAGCGTAGTGTATAGTGGTGTAGCGTATAGCGTAGTGTATAGTGTAGTGTAGTATATAGTGGTGTAGTGTATAGTGTAGTGTATAGTGTAGTAGTGTATAGTAGTGTAGTGTATAGCAGTGTAGTGTATAGCGTAGTGTATAGTGTAGTGTATAGCGGTGTAGTGTATAGTAGTGTAGTGTATAGTAGTGTAGTGTATAGCAGTGTAGTGTATAGTAGTGTATAAATTTCGATTTAAAGCTTTCGTGACTGCAGGGATTCATCTTCTTGGTTCTTTCGGTAAAGTTACGTAGAAGGGAAGTAATAAAATAATAAAAATAAAACATTATATTATTTTATTTTATTATGTTTTATTTTTATTATTTTATTACTTCCCTTCTACGTGACTTTACCGAAAGAACCAAGAAGATATAGTAGTGTAGTGTATAGTGTAGTGTATAGTAGTGTATTATATAGTGTAGTGTATAGTGTAGTGTAGTGTATAGTGTAGTGTATAGTAGTGTAGTTGTTCAGGAAAAAGACGACCGCTTGTGTTGCGATCAAAACGTCATAGTTTTTTGTTATTTTTTTGTAATTTTCTTTGCACCTATCTACGTGACTTTACCGAACGACCCAAGAATATGAATTCCCGCCGTCACGAAAGCTTTAAGCCGAGATTGAATGTAAAATAAAGTACAAGAACGTTAGACTACAAGCCTGCGTCTCTCCTCTTTGTGGGGGGACGACGCTCAGCGCTCAGGTGACAGGTGCTCTTCAAGGCTTTAGGATGCAAGGGAGTTTCAGGGCTGAAGTGCAGTATTGGGTTTAGCAGTTGAAGAGGTCGCTACTGCAGTTGAACCTTGTTGCGGAAGTCAAAATCGTTGTTAATTCATTCAACTTTCCATCTTGATTTGAAGCCTTCGTGACTGAAGAAGGTTGCTTGTTGTGGCGATCGAAACGTCCTGATCTATTATAATTGTTTCTACCTACGTGACTTTACCGAAAGAACCATAGAGTATGGATTCCTGCAGTCACGAAAGTTTTAAGTCAAAATTTAAGTCGCAATTTTGCTTTGATTATTTTCAAAAATAAATCTTTCATTTAAAAATGAACTTATTATTTGTATTATTTTTACTTTTCTACCTACGTGGACTTTACCGAAACAACCATAGAGTATGAATTCCTGCAGTCACGAAAGTTTTAAGTCAAAATTTAAGTCGCAATTTTGCTTTGATTATTTTCAAAAATAAATCTTTCATTTAAAAATGAACTTATTATTTGTATTATTTTTACTTTTCTACCTACGTGGACTTTACCGAAACAACCATAGAGTATGAATTCCTGCAGTCACGAAAGTTTTAAGTAAAAATTTAAGTCGCAATTTTGCTTTTATTATTTTCAAAAATAAATATTTTATTTAAAAATGAACTTAATATTTGTATTATTTTTACTTTTCTACCTACGTGGACTTTACCGAAACAACCATAGAGTATGGATTCCTGCAGTCACGAAAAAGCTTCAAATCAACATTAGCCAGAATCAAGAAGTCCGCCGCTCCGGACGACCTCTTAAACTCGCTCGCAGATCTCCCCGATCGTCACCCGACCCTCGTAAACCGCCAGTGCGAAGTACAACGCGCCCGCAAAGCTGCCCTCGAATCGGTGGAGCAGCCGCCTTGTCTCCGCATCGTAGAACTCCAGCCGGCCCTCTGACTCCTCAGCCCCGGTGTCAAGCAACAGTCCGATCCTGGCGGGCCCCGGTGCACACTCCTCCCGCCCCGTCGACGCAGCGAGCGGCTCCCGTAGCCCCCTGTGCCGTGTGTAGAAGTCGTCGTGCCACTTCCAGAGGCACCAGCTGCCAGGTCCGCCCCCAAGACTGCAGGCGGCTTGGAAACCCTCGCGACGGATGCTGCCGAGCGTGACGCCGACCTCGCACCAGTTGGAGTCCTTGAGGTCCACCTCCCAGTAGTGGCGGCCAGGCGGGATGCTCTCGGAGCAGAGGACCTGGTACCAGTCCTGGAACCTTTTGTTGTGTTCGTTGACCGGCTGATGCTGCTGCTGCTGGTGGTGGTGGTGGCGGTGGTGGTGGTGGCGCTGGGGGAGGCTGGTACCTCTCGACGGACCTGAGGTCTGCGGAGATCCGGAGCGTTGCGTGCGCGGTGTCTCGGTCGAGAGTTGGCGAGCAGGGTACTGAAACGGCAATGGGAAATCCGGCGGCAGAAATGAGCTTCAGTTGAACACGCGGAAGATTTTCGCAAGCAATATCATCCATAATAGAGGTTGTTTTTGGGTTAGATCGCTTAAATGTATGAATGTAAAATTTCGATTTAAAGCTTTCGTGACTGCAGGGATTCATCTTCTTGGTTCTTTCGGTAAAGTCACGTAAAAGGGAAGTAATAAAATAATAAAAATAAAACACAATAAAATAATCCTCACGACGCTGTCGCATCGACGGACCTGGTTTTCACCTGAGGACGGCTGCTTGCGTTGTGGCCGAAACGTCGTGAAGATTATTTTATTGTGTTTTATTTTTATTATTTTATTACTTCCCTTCTACGTGACTTTACCAAAAGAACCAAGAAGATGAATAAATGTTGTTGTGTCGTTAAAACCTTCCACCACCCGACACAGCCAACTCGTAAGGGTTGTGTCACGTAAACAGAACGTGACCAATTTGTCCATGGTACAGCACTCGTGTATAGCGTAGTGTATAGTGTAGTGTATAGTGTAGTGTATAGTGTAGTGTATAGTGTAGTGTGTAGTGTAGTAGTATATAGTAGTGTAGTGTGTAGTAGTGTAGTGTATAGTAGTGTAGTGTATAGTAGTGTAGTGTATAGTAGTGTAGTGTATATTAGTGTAGTATGTAGTAGTGTAGTGTATAGCGTAGTGTATAGTGTAGTGTATAGTGTAGTGTATAGTGTAGTGTATAGTGTAGTGTATAGTGTAGTGTAGTAGTGTAGTGTGTAGTAGTGTAGTGTATAGTAGTGTAGTGTATAGTAGTGTAGTGTATAGTAGTGTAGTGTATATTAGTGTAGTATGCAGTAGTGTAGTGTATAGTGTAGTGTATAGTGTAGTGTATAGTAGTGTAGTGTATAGTGTAGTGTATTGTAGTGTAGTGTATAGTAGTGTAGTGTGTAGTAGTGTAGTGTATAGTAGTGTATAGTGTAGTGTATAGTGTAGTGTATAGTAGTGTATAGTGTAGTGTATAGTAGTGCCGTGTATAGTAGTGTAGTGTATAGTGTAGTGTATATTTGTGCAGTGTATAGTAGTGTATAGTGTAGTGTATAGTGTAGTGTATAGTGTAGTGTATAGTGTAGTGTATAGTGTAGTGTATAGTAGTGCCGTGTATAGTATAGTGTAGTGTATAGTGTAGTGTATAGTAGTGCATAGTAGTGTATAGTGTAGTGTATAGTAGTGTATAGTGTAGTGTATAGTAGTGTATAGTGTAGTGTATAGTAGTGTATAGTAGGTATGTGTAGTGTATAGTCGTGTAGTGTATAGTGTAGTGTATATTGAAGTGTATAGTGTAGTGTATAGTGTAGTGTATAGTAGTGCCGTGTATAGTATAGTGTAGTGTATAGTGTAGTGTATAGTAGTGTATAGTGTAGTGTATAGTAGTGTATAGTAGTGTATAGTGTAGTGTATAGTAGTGTATAGTGTAGTGTATAGTAGTGTATAGTGTAGTGTATAGTAGTGTATAGTGTAGTGTATAGTCGTGTAGTGTATAGTGTAGTGTATATTGTAGTGTATAGTGTAGTGTATAGTGTAGTGTATAGTAGTGCCGTGTATAGTATAGTGTAGTGTATAGTGTAGTGTATAGTAGTGTATAGTAGTGTATAGTGTAGTGTATAGTGTAGTGTATAGTGTAGTGTATAGTAGTTCCGTGTATAGTATAGTGTAGTGTATAGTGTAGTGTATAGTAGTGTATAGTGTAGTGTATAGTGTAGTGTATAGTAGTGTATAGTAGTGTATAGTGTAGTGTATAGTAGTGTATAGTGTAGTGTATAGTAGTGTATAGTGTAGTGTATAGTAGTGTATAGTGTAGTGTATAGTCGTGTAGTGTATAGTGTAGTGTATAGTCGTGTATAGTGTAGTGTATAGTGCCGTGTATAGTATAGTGTAGTGTATAGTGTAGTGTATAGTGCCGTGTATAGTATAGTGTAGTGTATAGTGTAGTGTATAGTAGTGTATAGTAGTGCCGTGTATAGTATTGTAGTGTATAGTGTAGTGTATAGTGTAGTGTATAGTAGTGTATAGTGTAGTGTATAGTAGTGTATAGTGTAGTGTATAGTAGTGTATAGTGTAGTGTAGTAGTGTATAGTGTAGTGTATAGTATTGCGTGTATAGTATAGTGTAGTGTATAGTGTAGTGTATAGTAGTGTATAGTGTAGTGTATAGTAGTGTATAGTGTAGTGTATAGTAGTGTATAGTGTAGTGTATAGTAGTGTATAGTGTAGTGTATAGTATTGCCGTGTATAGTATAGTGTAGTGTATAGTGTAGTGTATAGTAGTGTATAGTGTAGTGTATAGTGTAGTGTATAGTAGTGTATAGTAGTGTATAGTAGTGTATAGTAGTGTATAGTGTAGTGTATAGTAGTGTATAGTGTAGTGTATAGTGTAGTGTATAGTGTAGTGTATAGTAGTGCCGTGTATAGTATAGTGTAGTGTATAGTGTAGTGTATAGTAGTGCATAGTGTAGTGTATAGTAGTGTATAGTGTAGTGTATAGTAGTGTATAGTGTATATAGCATCTGAAGACTGCGAGGATGAGATGAGTTCGTACCAGCACGCAGCTGTGTCCAGAGATGTCTCTCCGGCAGGACCTGAATGCTACACAGACAATGACAAAGATCCACCGTGTAGCCTTAAGAGTGCTGTAGGGGCAAGTGCTGTTCGTAGCGAAGTAGCAGCGCCTATGAAGGCTACTGGCACTGTGGCTCACTTGGGGTGGGTAGCCAGCACCACGCCCGGCCGCCTTTGTCTCCCCCGGTGGCAATGTTTAAGCACAGAATCAGGTATCTGTTTAGGCTGAGTCGACCTAGGGGAGGCCCGGGACCGGTTGATCAGATAATGGTCACTGGTGTTGGGCGGGATTCGAACTCGGGTCGCCGGATTCGTAACCCAATGATCTAATCGCTACGACACTACCACTACCCACTACACACACACTAAGCACACCAGTACACACACATGTACACTACACACACCACTACACACACTAACACTACCCACTGCATACACAAATACAATACACACACCACACACACACTACACTACACACCACTACACACACACAGCACACCAGTACACACACATGTACACTACACACACCACACATACTACCACTACACACACCACTACACACCACCACTACACACACACACTCTACACAAACACCCTACACACACTAAACACACCACCACTACACACACACACCAAACACTACACACACACCACTACACACACACACACCACATACACACTACACAAACACACTACACACCACACACTACACACCACACACACACTACACACATACACCACACACCACACTACACACACTACACACCACACACACACACTACACACACTACACACCACACACACACACTACACACACTAAACACCACACACACACACTACACACCACACACACTACACACACACACCACACTACACACCACACACACACACTACACTACCCACCACACACACTACACACACCACCACTACACACACACACCACACACACATTACACACACACCGCACACACACTACACACACTACACACACACCACACACCCACCACACACCACACCATACGCACACCATACACACACACACACTACACACACCACACACCCACCACACACCACACCATACGCACACCATACACACACACACTACACACACCATACATACACACACTACACACACACTACACACACACACCACACACACATTACACACACACCACACACACACTACACACACTACACACACACCACACACCACACCATACGCACACCATACACACACACACACTACACACACCACACACCCACCACACATCACACCATACTACACACCACTACACACTACACACACACACACCACACCATACACACACCATACACACACTACACACACACTACACACACCATACACACACCACTACACACACACTACACACACACTACAAACCACTACACACACACACTACACACACACTACACTAACACACCACACATACACACACTACACACACACTACACACTACACACACACTACACACACCACACATACACACACTACACACCACACACACACACCACACACTACACTACACACCACACACACACACCACACACTAGACACACTACACACACACTACACACACTTCACACACACACCACACACACACTACACACACACACTACACACCACACACACACTACACACACACCACACACACTACACACACACTACACACACACTACAAACCACTACACACCACTCCACACACACACACTACACACCACACACACACACTACACACCACACACACACACCACACACACACCACTACACACTACACAAACACACCACACACACACACTACACACCACTACACACACACACCACACACACATTACACACACACTACACACACACAGTGGAGCTAACTCATTGTCGCCTGCCAGCTCTGAGGATCACAATCGGCAAACTCTGGTCTAGAGACTGGGGGTGGGGTAGTAAATCCGATGAGCTATGAAGCTCTTTGTGTCCCCCCCCCCCCCCCCCTCCCCCACAAGTCTCAGGGACTTTACTCACCTCAGCCCTCTGCTGGCATCCTTCAGAGACACACAGAGACACGCAAGCGCACACAACACGCGCATTCAATCGATATAATCGATGTAAATTCACGACGGCATATTCACTTCCCCTGGAAGAGAGTCAACATAGCGAGGCGAAACAAAACCAGTACGGCACCAACCCACCCACTCGTCCACCCACTCACTCGTCCACCCACTCACTCGTCCACCCACTCACTCGTCCACTCACTCACTCGTCCACCCACCCACTCGTCCACCCACTCACTCATCCACTCACCCACTTGTCCACCCACTCACTCGTCCACTCACTCGTCCACTCATCCACGCACTCACCCACTCATCCACTCACTCACTCGTCCACCCACTCACTCATCCACCCACCCACTCGTCCACCCACTCACTCATCCACCCACCCACTCGTCCACCCACTCACTCGTCCACTCACTCACTCATCCACTCACTCACTCGTCCACCCACTCACTCATCCACTCACCCACTTATCCACTCACTCACTCGTCCACCCACTCACTCGTCCACTCACCCCCTCGTCCACCCACTCACTCATCCACTCACCCCCTCGTCCACCCACTCACTCATCCACTCACCCACTCATCCACTCACTCATCCACTCACTCATCCACTCACTCACTCACGTCTCTGTGTCTCTATGGGTCTCTGTGTGTCTTTATGGGACTCTGTGTGTCTCTGGGTTTGTGTGTCTCTCTGGGTCTCTGTGTGTCTCTATGGGTCTCTGTGTGTCTCTATGGGTCTCTATGTATCTCTGTGGGTGTCTATGTACCTCTAATCAGGTCTCTGTGTATGGGTCTCTGTGGATCTGTGTATAGGTCTCTATGGGTCTCTATGTATCTCTGTGTATGGGTCTCTATGGGTCTCTACGGGCCTCTGTGTATGGGTCTTTGTGTCTCTGTGTGTAGGTCTCTATGTGTATCTCTATGGGTCTCAATGCCTGTACATTTCCAACGTGGAATTTTTTTAAAGCAAAATCGTTTAGCAGTCCAACAGATTTCACTTACCACGGCGCTGACGGGCGGTGAGGTGTCAGGTGCTTCGTCAGCACCATCACCGACATCGCCACCATCACCACCAACATCACCACCACCACCATCACCACCACCATCACCACCACCACCATCACCACCACCATCACCACCATCACCACCATCACCACCACCGACATCACCACCACCATCACCACCACCATCACCACCACCATCACCACCACCAACATCACCACCACCACCATCACCACCACCAACATCACCACCACCATCACCACCACCATCACCACCACCATCACCACCACCATCACCACCACCATCACCACCACCATCAGCAGTCACGTTCTCATCGTGATGGCCACGTGGCTTGCCCAGCTGATCCTCAACGATGGCTTGACAGTTCCCACGTGGTGGTGGTGGTGGCTGTTGTTGTGGTGGTGGTGGCTGTTGTTGTTGTTGTGGTGGCTGTTGTTGTGGTGGTGGCTGTTGTTGTGGTGGCTGTTGTGGTGGTGGCTGTTGTGGTGGTGGTGGCTGTTGTGGTGGTGGTGGTGGTGGCTGTTGTTGTTGTGGTGGTGGCTGTTGTTGTTGTTGTGGTGGCTGTTGTTGTTGTTGTTGTGGTGGCTGTTGTTGTGGTGGTGGTGGCTGTTGTTGTTGTGGTGGTGGCTGTTGTTGTTGTTGTTGTGGTGGCTGTTGTGGTGGTGGTGGTGGTCGTTCCATGGCGCACCCCCCTGATCGACGGCTCCGAGGGTGCAGTGGGTCGGGTGGTGGTGGAGGTGGTGGAGGTGGTGAAGGTGGTGGTGGTGGGGGTG
>NC_083843.1:11924096-12031596 GCF_015708825.2 Lethenteron reissneri | reverse complement strand
TTTCTGAACCGGTCCTGGGGCCTCCCCTAGGTCGACTCAGCCTCAAATGAGTTGTAGCTGGTGCAGTGGTGGTGGTGATGGTGGTGATGGTGGTGATGGTGGTGGTGATGGTGGTGATGGTGGTGATGATGGTGGTGGTGATGGTGGTGATGGTGGTGATGGTGGTGGTGGTGGTGATGGTGGTGGTGATGGTGGTGATGGTGGTGGTGATGGTGGTGATGGTGGTGATGGTGGTGATGGTGGTGGTGATGGTGGTGATGGTGGTGGTGATGGTGGTGATGGTGGTGATGGTGGTGTAGTGGTGGTGGTGGTGCAGTGGTGATGGTGGTGATGGTGGTGGTGATGGTGGTGTTGGTGGTAATGGTGGTGATGGTGGTGTAGTGGTGGTGGTGATGGTGGTGTTGGTGGTGATGGTGGTGATGGTGGTGTAGTGGTAATGGTGGTGATGGTGGTGATGGTGGTGTTGGTGGTAATGGTGGTGATGGTGGTGTAGTGGTGGTGGTGGTGGTGTGGTGGTGATGGTGGTGATGGTGGTGTAGTGGTGGTGGTGATGGTGGTGTTGGTGGTGATGGTGGTGATGGTGGTGTAGTGGTGGTGGTGATGGTGGTGTGGTGGATGGTGGTGATGGTGGTGAGTGGGTGGTGATGGTGGTGTGGTGGTATGGTGGTGATGGTGGTGTAGTGGTGGTGATGGTGGTGTTGGTGGTAATGGTGGTGATGGTGGTGTAGTGGTGGTGGTGATGGTGGTGTTGGTGGTAATGGTGATGATGGTGGTGCAGTGGTGGTGGTGATGGTGGTGTTGGTGGTAATGGTGGTGATGGTGGTGTAGTGGTGGTGGTGATGGTGGTGTTGGTGGTGATGGTGGTGATGGTGGTGTAGTGGTGGTGGTGATGGTGGTGTTGGTGGTAATGGTGGTGATGGTGGTGCAGTGGTGATGGTGGTGATGGTGGTGCAGTGGTGGTGATGATGGTGGTGTTGGTGGTGATGATGATGGTGGTAATGGTGGTGGTGATGGTGGTGTTGGTGGTAATGGTGGTGATGGTGGTGCAGTGGTGATGGTGGTGGTGGTGATGGTGGTGGTGTTGTAGTGGTGGTGGTGGTGTTGGTGGCGATGATGGTGGTGGAGCAGTGAACATCGCTAGCACTGGGGGAGAGACAAAGACGGTCGGGCGTGGTGGTCCTGGTAGCCACCCACCCCCTCTCTGTGTTGCCAGAGTGCCTAACAGCACTTGCCCCTACAGTCTGTTACAGGCTACACGGGGGATCTTTGTCTTTGTAAGGGGGGGGGGGCACAGGTGGGACATCTCCCACTCATCTCACGCAGTCGACCCCTGGGCACCTTCAAGGTCTGTCCCCCCTCGTGACCTCCCCCTGCTGGCGGGGGTTCGACGTTTCACGTGGTAGCCTCGACGCCGTGGTGACATCACCACCACCTAGTGGCGAATGGAGGTTGTTGTTGTTGTGTGTGTTTATGTTGTGTGTCTCTGTGTGTGTCTCTGTGTGTCTCTGTGTGTGTCTCTCTCTGTGTGTCTCTGTGTGTGTCTCTCTCTTTGTGTCTCTGTGTGTGTGTCTATGTTGTGTGTCTCTATATGTGTGTCTCTCTGTGTTGTGTCTCTCTCTCTCTCTCTGTGTCTCTGTGTGTGTCTCTCTCTCTGTGTCTATCTGTGTGTGTCTCTCTCTGTGTCTCTGTGTGTCTCTCTCTGTGTCTATCTGTGTGTCTCTCTCTCTGTGTCTGTGTGTGTGTCTCTCTCTCTGCTTGTGTGTCTGTTTGTGTGTTTGTCTGTGTGTCTCTGTGTGTGTCTCTCTCTGTGTGTCTCTGTGTGTGTCTCTCTCTGCTTGTGTCTGTCTGTGTGTGTCTCTCTGTGTGTCTCTGTGTGTCTCTCTCTGTGTGTCTATGTGTGTGTCTCTCTCTGCTTGTGTGTCTGTGTGTGTCTCTCTTTCTCTGTGTCTCTGTGTGTGCCTCTTTCTGTGTGTCTCTGTGTTTGTCTCTCTCTGCTTGTGTCTGTCTGTGTGTTTCTCTCTGTGTGTCTCTCTCTGTGTTGTGTCTCTCTCTGTGTGTCTCTGTGTGTCTCTGTGTGTGTGTCTCTCTCTGTGTGTCTCTGTGTGTCTATGTGTGTCTCTGTGTGTGTGTCTCTCTCTGTGTGTCTCTGTGTGTGTCTCTGTGTGTGTCTCTCTCTGTGTGTCTCTCTGTGTGTATCTCTCTCTGTGTGTCTCTGTGTGTGTCTCTGTGTGTGTCTCTCTCTGTGTGCCTCTGTGTGTATCTCTCTCTGTGTGTCTCTCTGTGTGTCTCTGTGTGTGTCTCTCTCTGTGTGCCTCTGTGTGTATCTCTCTCTGTGTGTCTCTCTGTGTGTCTCTGTGTGTGTCTCTTTCTGCTTGTGTGTCTGTCTGTGTGTCTTTGTGTCTCTCTCTGTGTGTCTCTGTATGTGTGTCTTTTTCTGTGTCTCTCTCTCTGTGTCTGTCTGTGTGTCTCTCTCTGTGTGTTTCTGTGTTGTCTCTCTCTGTGTGTCTCTGTGTGTGTCTCTCTCTGTGTATGTGTCTGTCTGTGTGTCTCTCTCTGCTTGTGTGTCTGTATGTGTGTCTATCTTTGTGTGTCTCTGTGTGTCTCTCTCTGTGTGTCTATGTGTGTCTCTCTCTGATTGTGTGTCTGTCTGTGTGTCTCTCTCTGTGTCTCTCTCTGTGTGTATATCTCTGTGTGTCTCTGTGTGTGTCTCTCTCTGTGTGTCTCTCTGTGTGTGTGTCTCTCTCTCTCTGCTTGTGTGTCTGTCGGTGTGTCTCCGTGTCTGTGTTTTGTCTCTCTCTCAAATGTAGCAATCTTTGGAAGAATGTAATCAACCAGGTGGGGTGTTCACACGAAATTGATTTTTCCAAGACGGAGGTTACTCTGCAAACCTACCGGCTACCTTCAGAGATTTCTTCGTGAAGCCATCCAGATATAAAAACACAGACACAACTTCAACCGAGAGGACGGACGTCATTAACCAGGTAAAGTCTTAACTGACTGTGATGTTTCCATCCAACCTGCAAATGTCAGCTGTTTTTAAATCCTTTATATTAAGTTCGCTTGCTTGCTTGCTTGCGTGCTTGCTTGCTTGCTTACGACCGTGCAAATCTTTCGGTCGTTTTTTAACCCACTTCCCGTGATCCAATCGAGCTGACATTTTGCACACAGACTCGTTGTGCGAGACAATTAATGTTCGTGAATTTTTTTCCCCAAATGTTACACTGTTTAGGGAAAACAAATTAAATATTTAATTAGCAATTGCTTAATACTGGCAGACAATCATCTGACCCATAGGTGCCAGCCATCTCAAGCCAGAGGACGAGAGGACTCTAGCCGCCACGCATATAAAGGATTTAGAGTGAAACACTTTGTTTTTACGGGTTTACTTGTTTCGACTCTCTGTGTGTGTGTCTCTCTCTATGCCTCTCTCTTAGATCTCTGATGCTCACGTGTCCGTTTCATTGCACTCTATTTGCTTTCGATTGCACCCGTTGGGTTGCACTCCCTCGTCGAGGAGGCCGCTTTCCGTTTGCAGGCCAATCAGTTTCAAAGACAATACCCATTTATTAAACACAGCGTAACAAAATAATCTATGTTTTTGTTCCTGGCTAGTAAGTGTTATTTTCTAATTGCTCATGCCTCAAAAGTACAGAAAGTGGCTGTTATTCCCCCACAAACTTTGCTTCTGTGACTAGGACTGTGATCATTTGAAATGTACTTATTTGCAATGAGAAAACGTGGTGTGCATTTGTGTCATTCCTTCACGTAAAGTCCCGGTCACAAAAGCAAAGTTTGTGGGGGAATAAACAGCCAAATTCTATACTTTTAAGGCATAAGAAATTATAAAATCACACTTACTACCTAGGAACAAAATGTATATTCTTGGTTCTTTCGGTAAAGTAATGTAGAAGGAAAATAAAAAAATAATAAAAATTAAACATAATAAATATTATGTTTTCTTTTTATTTATTTTTTTGTTTTATTATTTCCCTCCTACGTGACTTTACCCTGCAGTCACGAAAGCTTTAAATCGAAACAAATTGTATGTTACAAAGTTTTAATTATCAGAGCCATGTTTGTTTGCATGCTCACTACTAAGTACTGCTTGTGGTTAATGCAGTAACATACAAAACATTTTCTTATCTGGTGCCCGAACATCTTAACACAATTTCCATTCATTGGCTACCACATTCTGATGAGCCCCCCCCCCCCTCCTCCCCCCTTCAACTTGCTTATAAGGGATTACATCTTGAATCATTGCCTCACTTGATGCAGCTAATTCGGCTGTGACGGTCCCACCTGATGACGGAGACTTGTGTTGCCTCCGAAACGTCGTGATTTTTGTTTTATTTTATTTTATTTTCATTAATTTTGATGTTTTACCTACGTGACTTTACCGAAAAAAAACCTAAGAATATGAATCCTTGCAGTCACGAAAGCTTCAAATCTGGAATCTTAACACAACTCTTGTTTTATTTACAGAAAGGGTAAACGCCTATTATTATTCGGTAAAGTCACGTAAATGAAAAATAAAAATAACATGAAAATAACTCAATTAAATCACGACGTTTCGGAGGCAACACAAGCATCCGTCATCAGGTGGAACAGCCACAGCCAAATTACTGTAGTGAGTAGAGGAAGGTTAGCAACTCGGTTAGCTGTGACTTCTTGTCCAGTTGTCTGTTAAAAGCTCTCACAGATAAGTGGAATTCCTCCCCGTAGAGGCGGTTAATTATCTCTGTTCACTACAGTAATTTTGCTGTGGTTGTTCCACCTGATGACGGAAACTTGTGTTGCCTCCGAAACGTCGTGATTTAATTTAGTTATTTTCATTTTATTATTATTTTTTATTATTATTTTTTTTTACCTACGTGACTTTACCGAAAGACCCAAAGAGTATGGTTCATTGCAGTCACGAAAACTTGAAATCTAGAACCTATTGTTATTATTATTAGTTTTTCATACTTTAATACTGGTTCAAAAAACAGGTCCCATTTTTGTTACTAACCCGTTATTTAAAATGGCTTCCTTTTCGCACATTATTGTATCACGTGTTTTTGTAGGTGCTGTGTGTGTATGTCTTCTTTTCATATTTTTTCATGATGGTTTTTGTCGTGATTTTTGAAAATCCGGAGACTCCTCACTCCAAGCCAACCGGTCGGATAATCGATTATAATCAATAACATCGATTTGAAGCTTTCGTGACTGCAGGAATCCATACTCTTTGGTTCTTTCGGTAAAGTCACGGAGGTAGAAAATTAATAGATCACGACGTTTGGATCGCAACACAAGCAATCGAACCAAAGAGTATAATCCACCATCACGCATTCACGCTACCAAATGGGTGGTGAGTCTGTGGGTGTCTGTGTGGTGAGTCTGTGGGTCTCTGTGTGGTGAGTCTATGGGTCTCTGTGTGGTGAGTCTATGGGTATCTGTGTGGTGAGTCTGTGGGTCTCTGTGTGGTGAGTCTGTGGGTCTCTGTGTGGTGAGTCTATGGGTCTCTGTGCAGTGAGTCTGTGGGTCTCTGTGTGGTGAGTCTGTGGGTCTCTGTGTGGTGAGTCTATGGGTCTCTGTGTGGTGAGTCTGTGGGTCTCTGTGTGGTGAGTCTGTGGGTCTCTGTGTGGTGAGTCTATGGGTCTCTGTGTGGTGAGTCTGTGGGTCTCTGTATGGTGAGTCTATGGGTCTCTGTGTGGTGAGTCTGTGGGTCTCTGTGTGGTGAGTCTGTGGGTCTCTGTATGGTGAGTCTGTGGGTCTCTGTGTGGTGAGTCTGTGGGTCTCTGTGTGGTGAGTCTGTGGGTCTCTGTGTGGTGAGTCTATGGGTCTCTGTGTGGTGAGTCTATTGGTCTCTGTGTGGTGAGTCTATGGGTCTCTGTGTGGTGAGTCTATTGGTCTCTGTGTGGTGAGTCTATGGGTCTCTGTGTGGTGAGTCTATGGGTCTCTGTGTGGTGAGTCTATGGGTCTCTTTGTGGTGAGTCTATGGGTCTCTATGTGGTGAGTCTATGGGTCTCTGTGTGGTGAGTCTATGGGTCTCTATGTGGTGAGTCTATTGGTCTCTGTATGGTGAGTCTATGGGCCTCTGTGTGGTGAGTCTATGGGTCTCTGTGTGGTGAGTCTATGGGTCTCTATGTGGTGAGTCTGTGGGTCTCTGTATGGTGAGTCTGTGGGTCTCTGTGTGGTGAGTCTATGGGTCTCTGTGTGGTGAGTCTATGGGTCTCTGTGTGGTGAGTCTATGGGTCTCTATGTGGTGAGTCTATGGGTCTCTGTGTGGTGAGTCTATGGGTCTCTATGTGGTGAGTCTATTGGTCTCTGTATGGTGAGTCTATGGGTCTCTGTGTGGTGAGTCTATGGGTCTCTGTGTGGTGAGTCTATGGGTCTCTATGTGGTGAGTCTGTGGGTCTCTGTATGGTGAGTCTGTGGGTCTCTGTGTGGTGAGTCTGTGGGTCTCTGTATGGTGAGTCTATGGGTCTCTGTGTGGTGAGTCTATGGGTCTCTGTGTGGTGAGTCTATGGGTCTCTATGTGGTGAGTCTATGGGTCTCTGTGTGGTGAGTCTATTGGTCTCTGTATGGTGAGCATTCTTGTCAACCCCTTATCAGTGCCCCTACAGACCAATTCAGACCTTATTGGTTAGCCTATGCCGCTTATAAATCTGAACGTTCAGAAAAAAAACAAATAAACAACATTTTATGTCTTCTACACATAGACAATTAGGCATCGTCAGGATCGGGATCGCACCCATGACCTCCTGTATACCAGGCGAGGTAGTTAACATTCGGGCCATGTCAACATCGTTTCTCTCACGAAAAGGAAATCCGTGTCACCGCCTGACGCTACAGGCTCGCAGCGAGAGTGATATGAATCAGTAGCGTTCATTAAACCGATGCCACAGAACAGGGAAGTCTTCCAACCTGCACGAATGGGAAGCAAGGAGCTCTATGGCCTCGGGGTGGTGGGGGGGGAGGCTGTCTCTGTGTCTGTCTGGACCAGGCTGAGCGTGGCGAAGACGGGTGAGTCGTCATCTAAGTGGCACGGGTGAGACGCGGATGTCTGTGTGTCTGTGTCTGTGCCAGTCATCTCGGTCATCTCAGTCAGGCGCTCACTCACTCACCCAACTCACCCAACTCATCCACTCACCCTCCTACCCACTCACCTACTGATTCACTCACTCATCCACCCACCCGCTCACACACTCACTCATCCACCCACTCACTAACTCATCCACGCACCCACTCACTCATCCCCACAACCACTAACTCACCCACCCACTCACTTATCCACCCACGTGCTCACTCACTCATCCACTCACCCTCCTACCCACTCACCTACTGATTCACTCACTCATCCACCCACCCGCTCACACACTCACTCATCCACCCACTCACTAACTCATCCACGCACCCACTCACTCATCCCCACAACCACTAACTCACCCACCCACTCACTTATCCACCCACGTGCTCACTCACTCATCCACTCACCCTCCTACCCACTCACCTACTGATTCACCCAACTCACTCATCCATCCACTCACTCACTCATCCATCCATCCGCTCGCTCACTCACTCACTCAAGCATCCACCCACCCACCCACGCACTTCAGAAGTGGATGCCGTGTTGAGTGTATGATGAGAATATGTTTCTTGCACGAGATCCACTCGGATTGCAGACGACATCAAAAGCATTCCGCGATCGTAGAATCACAATCACAGCTGGTACACAGAACGATTGTCTGTTTTTTTATTATTTTGTACAAACGCTTGCAGGAATAAGGAACGAGGAAACGACCTTGGCTTGTCCAAGCCGTCGTGGTTTGTGTTTCGAGGTTTTGGGCAAACCATTAAATCATTCACTCTGTAACACGATTTTTATACTCTTCGGTTTTTTTCGGTAAAGTCACGTAGGTGAAAATAAAAATAAAATAAAAATGAAACTAAATTAAATCACGACGTTTCGGAGGCAACACAAGCTTCCGTCTTCAGGTGGAACTGCTACAGCAAAAAAGCCAAAGAGTATGGATCCTTGCAGTCACGAAAACTTCAATTCTAGAACACGATGTTTTGTTCGTGGATAGTAAGTGTTATGCTTTTTAATGGACTATCCCCCACAAACGTTGCTTTTGTGACCAGGATTTTAAGTGAAGGAATGACACAAATGCACACCACCTTTTCTTAATTGAAAATAGGTACATTTCAAATTGTCACTGTCCTGGTCACAAAAGCACAGTTTGTGGGGGAATAATAACCATTTTAAGGGACTTTTGAAGCATAAGCAATCCGGAAAAAACTTGCTACCGAGGAACAAAACGTATATATGTTTTGTTACACAGTGTACAATTATAGCCGGTTTTCAATCGTGTTACGTTGCGGGCTTTTGTTTTCTGTTTTCATGGGCCATGTAGCCCGCATGCCCAGCCACCGCATGCCTAAACAGCTTTTGTTCGGCCGGATCGAGGGGGCGAAACAGGCGCGGCACGGGCTGGAGAAGAGATGGAGTGATGTGGTACAGGAGGACGTGGAGCTGAGTGAGTGAGTGGGTGAGTGAGTGGGTGAGTGTGTGAGTGACACGGGCAAGAGAAGAGACGGAGTGACGTGGTACAGGAGGACGTGGAGCTGAGTGAGTGAGTGGGTGAGTGAGTGGGTGAGTGAGTGAGTGAGTGACACGGGCTAGAGAAGAGATGGAGTGATGTGGTACAGGAGGACGTGGAGCTGAGTGAGTGAGTGGGTGAGTGAGTGGGTGAGTGTGTGAGTGACACGGGCTAGAGAAGAGATAGAGTGATGTGGTACAGGAGGACGTGGAGCTGAGTGGACTTGCCGATGACCGGTACCAGCGGTGTCAAGATCGGCCTCAGTGGAGGAGGCTCGTGAAGGACGCTGCTACTGGGCAGTTGGAGGCAGTCGCCCTCCAACAACAACGGAGGGCGGAGGAGCGACGCTCACAACAACGAGCGGAGCGCCGGGCGGCTAAAACACAGCGAGTTGGCACAATAGGGGGCGCAGGTGGTGCATCGGTCGGTCATCTCAGTCAGTCGACCCATGGCACCTGCAGGATCTGTCCCGTGACCTCCGGCACCTAGCCTGGCACAGCAGTCAACCCATGGCACCTGCAGGGTCTGTCCTGTGACCTCCTCCTGGTGCACCTAGTCTGGCACAGCAGCAGTACAACCCATGGCACCTGCAGAGTCTGTCCCGTTACGTCTTGTCGACGGGCGTTCGACACTTCACGTGGCCTGAACATGCACCCGGCCTGGCAAAGGCACCGGGGTGATGTATCCACCACTTAGTGGCGAACGGCGGTTGTTGTTGTTGTTATACAATAGTTATAGTTTCGCTTGGATTTTTTTTTTAAACATGCATAATGCATATGTAGTGGTGATACGCGCTGGCAGTAGGGATCGTGGGGCAGCGCGTGGTGATTGGCTGTGTGTTGGTGACGCGCGCTGACAGTGAGGGATCGTAGGTCAGCGCGGGGTCATGGGTTATGTGATGGTGATTGGCTGTGTGTTGGTGACGCGCGCTGACAGTGATGGATCGTGTGGCAGCGCGTGGTGATTGGTTGTGTGCGCTGACACAAGCTGGAAGAAGGGATCGTGTGGCAGCGCGTGGTGATTGGTCGACTAGGGTGGGTGCTCACATCGCGGTCCGCATAGGCTCCGTCTCCTCGGAGCGGAAGGCTATACAAGGCGGTGCGCGCGGGCGCTCGGGGAGTTGGTGACCAGTGAAGACGGAAGACGGAGGAGGAAGAGATAGGGCCCTGAGACCCCTAGTCCCGCTGTCCTTGTAAGGGCTGGGACCCTGTGTGGCTCAGAGGCGGGACCTTGGGACCCGGGGCCGGACGTCCGTGTGAGGACCGGGCCGCGGGACCCAGTGGTCGTGACCCAGACCCAAGCCGGGGTGGGTCTGGAGGTTCCCCCGGAAGCTACGGGGCTGGAGAGCCCGTGTGTGTGTAGCCGGGTGGAACGTGTAGCGTGAGCTGTAGTGTCCACACGTGTTATTGTGGCAAGACAAGTGTTAATGCACATGCATATGCAGTACTAATCACATTCCTGCATTTCCCATAAATATGCTAAATTCCTTTTGATATGCAAATTCCTTTGTCAATGCGCCCAGCTTATATATATGCTCCAAGCTCGTGTGCTGTTTCATTCAGACTCTGTCGCCTCGACGGACCTGGTTTTCACCTGAGGACGGCTGCTTGCGTTGTGGCCGAAACGTCGTGAGAATTGTTTTATTATGTTTTATTTTTATTATTTTATTACTTCCCTTCTACGTGACTTTACCGAAAGAAGCAAGAAGAAGACAAGTGTTAATAAAGTGTGCTACCCGTCAAGTGGTCTCCCGCCGTAGTTAACTATACTGCACATAGAACCCTTCCAGTCGGAGTTGTAAAGTGTCAACGGCGCTCACCGCCTCATCAAAATCTTTCGTGACCAACATTGTACACAGTAGGGGTACATTTCGCCGGGGTCACAACAGAGGGGGGGGGGGTATCCTTAGGTTTTTTCGGTAAAGTCACGTAGGTAAAACATCAAAATTAATAAAAAATAAAATAAAATAAAGATCACGACGTTTCGGAGGCAACACAAGTCTCCGCCTCCGAAACGTCGTGATCTTTATTTTATTTTTATTAATTTTGATGTTTTACCTACGTGACTTTACCGAAAAAAACCTAAGAATATGAATCCTTGCAGTCACGAAAGCTTCAAATCTAGAAGAGAGGGGGGGGGGGTGGAGGTGAGATGTCTCAGCAACTCTGTGGCTGTCGCCTGATGAAGCCGGTTGCTGTAAGTGCTGTTACGTGGTCGCTCTCCAAGTTAGCGCTACGCTGCGCTACGAACCCTGCGACCCAGGTTCGATTCCCACTCACCACAACCAGCACCCACCCCCTCGTGTGCTGAAGCGCCTTCCTTCATAGGTGCTGTTACCCGCTAACAGCACTTGGCCCAACATTCTGTTCAGGCTATACGGGGGATTGTTGCTGTTGGCGTGTGTGTGTCTGTGTCTGTGTGTGTACGGAGCGGTAGTGTAGTGGTTAGCGCTACGCTGCGCGACGAACCTGACGATTCGATTCCCGCTCACGGCCAAGACCAGTGACAATTATCTGAACCGTTCCCAGTGTTTATATATTGCGTATTAAAAAATATATATAAAACTAATTAATTAAAAAAAACGTGTAATTTTACGAAATTATGCTAAGTTATGTAATCATGCAAACTTATGAATTCATGCTACTTAGCCTCTGCTTCGTCATCTAGGAATCTTGATCATAAATTGAAGGTGTAATTGTATGAAGTTATGCAAGTGTAGTGACATTGAATGAGTCAACTGAAGCAGCGTGCCGCTGGGAGATTGCTATACAATGGAATTGGGGGTAGTAGCAGCCCTCGTTCTACCACTTGCACCTGTGGGCAAGGCCTGGAACAATCTGGGAGAGATCCAGAGGGGCGAGGGGCAAAGCCTGGCCCACGCTGTTGAGGATAAAAGGCGAGCTCAGAATCACGGTTCGGGCTGCTGAGATCTGGAGTAGAACTCGTTGTGTCATCATCGTCGTCGTCGTCGTGATCTCGCCCTCTGCAAGCTGTGGGTCTGGCAGCGCGTTGGCTGTCCCGACCCCGGGTATGTCGCTATCCACGTAGGGCTGTGAAGGCCGGAAAAAAAAGAGAGAGAAAAGAAAAAAAGGGGGGGAAAAAAGAGAGAAAAAGAGAGAAAGAGAGAGTTCGTATTCTTTGGTTCTCTCGGTAAAGTCACGTAAATAGAAAAGCAAAAATACTAAAAAAATAAAAAAAAATACAATAATAAAATAAAATACTAATTGAAAATAATAAAAGCAAAAAAAAACTCACAGTAAAATAAAAAAAAAATTTTAATCAAAAATTCAAATACATTTGAAAATAAAAAAAGCAAAAACCCCACGGCGTTTCGATCGCAACACGAGCGGTCTTCATCAGATTCTTTGTGTCTTTCGGTAAATCCACGTGGATTGAAATAAGTATAACCCGTAAAAACAAAGTTTTTCACTCTAAATCCTTTATATGCGTGGCGGCTAGAGTCCTCTCGTCCTCTGGCTTGAGATGGCTGCCACCTATGGGTCAGATGATTGTCTGCAGTATTAAACAATTCGTAATTAAATATTTAATTTGTTTTCCCTAAACAGTGTAACATTTTGGAAAAAAAAATTCACGAACATTAATTGTCTCGCACAACGAGTCTGTGTGCAAAATGTCAGCTCGATTGGATCACGGGAAGTGGGTTAAAAAACGACCGAAAGGTTTGCACGATCCTAGGCAAGCAAGCGAACTTAATATAGAGGATTTAAAAAACACATCACGACGTTTCGTGTGCTGTATAAGCTGCTGGTTGGTGAGGCTCTGATCCTATGGAATTCATTTTATTTTGGTCGTGTGTGTACGACCTATTTCGCATTCATAATAAAGGTTGTTTTGGGTTAGATCGCGTTATTTATAAATGTGTCGCAGCCCTCCACCACCCGACACGGCCAATCGGTAAGAAATGTGTCACGTTGACAAAACGCCAATTACAGGTAGTCCCCTAGTTACGATGGTCAGACAATATGGAGACAATGCCAAGCACAAAATAAGCCATAGGTCGAGTTGAGCCGGTCAAACACAGGGTGCACCGTCTGTCGCGAACTTTATTGCGTCGCTTTTAAACACATTATCCTGCAGAGGGAGCTGGTAGGAACGTCGGGTTGCTCGGTCAATGGCCTGCAGGGTCAACGGCGACGTGGTGTATTCCGCAAATATGGCCGACTGTGAGGGCGGGCACAAGCCGGCGTGAGTAGGTGAAACGTTGAGTTTTATAAGGGCACCACGGGGTGACCAGCCCCACCCCACCAGCCCCACCCCTCCCACCATCCACCCAGCCCCACCCTCCCCACCCAGCCCCTCCCCACTCTCCCCACCCTCACCACCCAGCCCACCCAGCCCCACCCCTCCCACCCCCCACCCTCACCACCCAGCCCCTCCCCACTCAGCCCCTCCCCACCCAGCCCCCCCCACCCTCCCCACCCTCCCCACCCAGCCCCTCCCCACCCTCTCCTCCCCACCCAGCCCCACCCTCCCCACCCAGCCCCTCCCCACTCTCCCCACCCTCACCACCCAGCCCCTCCCCACCCTCCCCTCCCCACCCAGCCCCACCCTCCCCACCCAGCCCCTCCCCACCCTCCCCTCCCCACCCAGCCCCCTCCCTCCCCACCCAGCCCCTCCCCACCCTCCCCTCACCACCCAGCCCCCTGCCTCCCCACCCAGCCCCTCCCCACCCTCCCCACCCAGCCCCTCCCCACCCTCCCCTCCCCACCCAGCCCCCTCCCTCCCCACCCAGCCCCTCCCTGCACGACGGACGGACGGACACAATAATCCCCTGTGGGCTGGTGTAACCAGGAGGTTGCTGCCCGTATGAATGGTTTGGGCAGGTGAAACGCCTTTCAAATTCGACCTTTGATCTGTCGGGAATATATTTTATTATATACACGGCGCGATCTTCGGGTTGCGTTTGTTGAGTCCGAGGTGACTGCTGGTGTAGACGCAGAGACGCCGACTGCACATTTCATATTCAGGTTGGTGAAGCGAGTGCAAGATTGTGGGTGAGTGAATGATTGTGAGTGGGTGAATGAGTGTGAGTTGGTGAGTGAATGATTGAGTGGGTGAGTGAGTGAATGATTGAGTCGGTGAGTAAGTGAATGAGTATGAGTGAATGTGAGTTAGTGAGTGAATGATTGTGAGTGGGTGAATGAGTGTGAGTTGGTGAGTGAATGATTGAGTGGGTGAGTGAGTGAATGATTGAGTCGGTGAGTAAGTGAATGAGTATGAGTGAATGTGAGTTAGTGAGTGAATGAGTGTGGGTGAGTGAATGAGAGTGGGTGAGTGAGTGAATGAGTGTGGGTGAGTGAGTGAGTGAGTAAATGAGTGTGAGTGAGTGAATGAGTGTGAGTGTGTGAGTGAATGAGTGTGAGTGGGTGAGTGAATAATTGAGTGGGTGAGTGAGTGAATGAGTCTGAGTGAATGTGAGTTAGTGAATGAATATGAGTGACTCAGAGTGAGTGAGTGAGTGAATGAGTGTGAGTGAGTGTGAATGAGTGTATAAATGAATGTGAGTTACTGAATGTGAGTGAGTGAGTGAGTGAAAGAGTGTGAGTGAGTGAATGAGTGTGAGTGGGTGAGTGAATGATTGAGTGGGTGAGTGAGTGAATGATTGAGTCGGTGAGTAAGTGAATGAGTATGAGTGAATGTGAGTTAGTGAGTGAATGAGTGTGGGTGAGTGAATGAGAGTGGGTGAGTGAGTGAATGAGTGTGAGTGAGTGAATGAGAGTGGGTGAGTGAGTGAATGAGAGTGGGTGAGTGAATGAATGAGTCTGAGTGAATGTGAGTTAGTGAGTGAATGAGTGTGGGTGAGTGAGTGAGTGAGTAAATGAGTGTGAGTGAGTGAATGAGTGTGAGTGTGTGAGTGAATGAGTGTGAGTGGGTGAGTGAATAATTGAGTGGGTGAGTGAGTGAATGAGTCTGAGTGAATGTGAGTTAGTGAGTGAATGAGAGTGAATGAGTGACTCAGAGTGAGTGAGTGAATGAGTGTGAGTGAGTGTGAATGAGTGTATAAATGAATGTGAGTTACTGAATGTGAGTGAGTGAGTGAATGAGTGTGGGCGAGTGAGTTATGATGGTTGCTTGTGTTGCAATCGAAACGTCGCATGCTATTATTTAGACTGATGGCCTTAATCTAAGTTGTCTTGTGGTTGTTGTTGTTGTTTGACTTGCATCCCACTGGGATTTTTTCACACAACGTTGGTGTACGGTGTTTTTTCTGCAATATTTTGCTGTCTTTTCTTGGATTTTCTGTTTACACTCAGTCACATATTCACTTTAAGATGTTTTTTTTGTTCATGTTTTTGTTTTTTGTTTGTTGCGGTTGCACCCGATTCAAGAGCCGAATGGCTCACAGGGCTCTATACCTAAAAAACGAACTTGAAACTTTAAACTTAATTTGAAAATATTTTCTTCGTGACTTTAACGAAAGAACCAAAAAGTGACACACTCATACTTACGCGGTCTAAACCCCCCCCCCCTCCTCCCCAAACAAAACTATATTACGAATGTTTTATTAGCCATGTATTTATTAACGCACACACACACACGCACACACGCACACGCACACACACACGCACGCACACACACACACGCACACACGCACACACACACGCACACACACACACGCACACACGCACACACACGCACACACGCACACACACACACACGCACACACACGCACACGCACACACGCACACACACACACACGCACACACACACACGCACACACGCGCACACACGCACACACGCACACACACACGCACACACACACACGCACACACACACGCACACACACGCACACACGCACACACACACACGCACAAACGCGCACACACGCACACACGCACACACACACACACGCACACACACGCACACACACACACGCACACACACACACACGCACACACACACACACACGCACACACGCACGCGCACACACACACACACGCACACACACACGCACACACGCACACACACACACACGCACACACACACACGCACACACACGCACACACACACACGCACACACACACACACACGCACACACGCGCACACACGCACACACGCACGCATCTTCAACGAGGCAATGGTTAACGACTGATATTTTTATTTTGTTTTACCGTTCCACGTGAATGGCAGAGTGCATCATAAAAGTGCCAACACTTCAGGGTGACCATCGTTTTTTGGTGGGGGGAAAAAAGAACGGGTGATGATAATAAGGATAAGAGACTCCAACGTGATGACAAAGGTGCTGTCAATGGCTTCAAATAGTCTCTGCCGCTCGCTCTCAATCGCTGTCAGCGCATTGCCTGGAGTCGTCTCCGTTCTGGTCTCCAGAGGCGCCTTCCTCGTGGTGCCGATGCAAATTCTCTGCAGTGTTCACACTTTTTTGGAAGTATCCTGTGTAGTGTGGTGTGTAGTGTAGTGTGTAGTGTAGTAGTGTATAGTGTAGTGTATAGTGTAGTAGTGTAGTGTATAGTGTAGTGTAGTAGTGTATTGTGTAGTGTATAGTGTAGTGTATAGTGTAGTATATTGTAGTGTATAGTGTAGTAGTGTATAGTGTAGTAGTGTATAGTGTAGTGTATAGTGTAGTGTATAGTGTAGTGTAGTAGTGTATAGTGTAGTGTATAGTGTAGTATAGTAGTGTAGTGTATAGTGTAGTGTATAGTGTAGTGTAGTAGTGTACAGTGTAGTGTATAGTGTAGTGTATAGTGTAGTGTATAGTATAGTGTATAGTGTAGTATATTGTAGTGTATAGTGTACAATGCAGTAGTGTGGTGTATAGTAGCGTAGTGTATAGTGTAATATATAGTCGTGTATAGTATAGTATATTGCAGTGTAGTGTATAGTAGTGTATAGTAGTGTATAGTAGTGTAATGTATAGTGTAGTAAAGATTAGTGTAGTGTATAGTGTAGTGTATAGTGTAGTGTATAGTGTACAGTAGTGTATAGTGTAGTAAAGATTAGTGTAGTGTATAGTGTAGTTAAGATTAGTGGAGTGTATATAATGCAGCACATAGCAGTGTAGTATTTACAAAATGCTTCGAAAAATTGTTAACACTTCCACGGACTATCATTTTTCATGGGAAATTTGCTGTCAATAATTGCTTCCAAAAAGCTCAAAGAATCTCTGCCACTCGTTCGCCATCGTTGTCAACGTGCGTCCCTGGATCTCCTCCCGATTTCATCACTCGAGGAGGAATCGTTGCAAGCTCTCAGGGAGCGTTGAACAAACAATGTCGAAGCACCCCGCGTTTCTCTCGGGGAGGATCGCAAAGGTCGCGTGCATTTTGCGTAATTGACGCTTTCCTCGTAAAACTTTGCCGGCGAATGACACCGTCCGTCCCGAATTGTTAACTTTATTGAGGGCTATTTATAAAGGATGAGCAGGTGAAACGCCTTTCACGGAGAACTTTGTACCATCGGGAATATACACACACACAGACACGTGACCTTATTATTACGTTAATTGAGTCCAATGTGGGAGTTGCTGTGGACTGCAAATATCGCGTTAAGGTTGGTCAAGCGAGTGCATGAGGGTGGAAGAGTGTGGTGAGTGAGTGAGTGAATGAGTGAGTGTGGGTGAGTGAGTGAATGAGTGAGTGGCTGAGTGAGTGAATGAGTGGGTGAGTCAGTGAATGAGAGAGTGGCTGAGTGAGTAGCTGAGTGAGTGGGTGAGTCAGTGAATGAGTGAGTGGCTGAGTGAGTGAATGAGTGGCTGAGTCAGTGAATGAGTGAGTGGCTGAGTGAGTGAATGAGTGAGTGGCTGAGTGAGTGGGTGAGTCAGTGAATGAGTGAGTGGCTGAGTGAGTGAATGAGAGTGAGTGGCTGAGTGAGTGAATGAGTGTGAGTGGGTGAGTGAGTGAATGAGTGAGTAGCTGAGTGAGTGGGTGAGTCAGTGAATGAGTGTGAGTGGGTGAGTGAGTTAATGAGTGTGAGTGAGTGAGTGAGTGAATGAGTGTGAGTGGGTGAGTCAGTGAATGAGTGTGAGTGGGTGAGTGAGTGAATGAGTGAGTAGCTGAGTGAGTGGGTGAGTCAGTGAATGAGTGAGTGGCTGAGTGAGTGAATGAGTGAGTGGCTGAGTGAGTGAATGAGTGAGTAGCTCAGTGAGTGGGTGAGTCAGTGAATGAGTGAGTGGCTGAGTGAGTGAATGAGTGAGTAGCTGAGTGAGTGGGTGAGTCAGTGAATGAGTGAGTGGCTGAGTGAGTGAATGAGTGTGAGTGGGTGAGTGAGTGAATCAGTGTGAGTGGGTGAGTCAGTGAATGAGTGTGAGTGAGTGAGTGAGTGAGTGAATGAGTGTGAGTGGGTGAGTGAATGAGTGTGGGATGGTGAATGAGTGAGTGAGTGAATGAGTGTGAGTGGGTGAGTCAGTGAATGAGTGAGTGGCTGAGTCAGTGAATGAGTGAGTGTCTGAGTGAGTGAATGAGAGTGAGTGGCTGAGTGAGTGAATGAGTGTGAGTGGGTGAGTGAGTGAATGAGTGAGTAGCTGAGTGAGTGGGTGAGTCAGTGAATGAGTGAGTGGCTGAGTGAGTGAATGAGTGAGTGGCTGAGTGAGTGAATGAGTGAGTAGCTGAGTGAGTGGGTGAGTCAGTGAATGAGTGAGTGAGTGAATGAGTGTGAGTGGGTGAGTGAGTGAATGAGTGAGTAGCTGAGTGAGTGGGTGAGTCAGTGAATGAGTGAGTGGCTGAGTGAGTGAATGAGTGAGTGGCTGAGTGAGTGAATGAGTGAGTAGCTGAGTGAGTGAATGAGTGTGAGTGGGTGAGTGAGTGAATCAGTGTGGGAGAGTGGGATGGTGAGTGAGTGAGTGAGTGACTGAATGAGTGTGAGTGGGTGAGTCAGTGAATGAGTGTGGCTGATTCAGTGAATGAGTGTGAGTGGGTGGGTGAGTCAGTGAATGAGTGAGTGGCTGAGTGAGTGAATGAGTGTGAGTGGGTGAGTCAGTGAATGAGTGAGTGGCTGAGTGAGTGAATGAGTGTGAGTGGGTGAGTCAGTGAATGAGTGAGTGGCTGAGTGAGTGAATGAGTATGAGTGGGTGAGTGAGTGAATGAGTGTGAGTGGGTAAGTCAGTGAATGAGTGTGAGTGGTTGAGTGAGTGAATGAATGAGTGAGTAGCTGAGTGAGTGGGTGAGTCAGTGAATGAGTGAGTGGCTGAGTCAGTGAATGAGTGAGTGGCTGAGTGAGTGAATGAGTGTGAGTGGGTGAGTGAGGGAATGAGTGAGTAGCTGAGTGAGTGGGTGAGTCAGTGAATGAGTGAGTGGCTGAGTGAGTGAATGAGTGAGTAGCTGAGTGAGTGGGTGAGTCAGTGAATGAGTGAGTGGCTGAGTGAGTGAATGAGTGTGAGTGGCTGAGTCAGTGAATGAGTGAGTGGCTGAGTGAGTGAATGAGTGGCTGAGTCAGTGAATGAGTGAGTGGCTGAGTGAGTGAATGAGTGTGAGTGGGTGAGTGAGTGAATGAGTGAGTAGCTGAGTGAGTGGGTGAGTCAGTGAATGAGTGAGTGGCTGAGTGAGTGAATGAGTGTGAGTGGCTGAGTCAGTGAATGAGTGAGTGGCTGAGTGAGTGAATGAGTGGCTGAGTCAGTGAATGAGTGAGTGGCTGAGTGAGTAAATGAGTGAGTGGGTGAGTCAGTGAATGAGTGAGTGGCTGAGTCAGTGAATGAGTGAGTGGCTGAGTGAGTGAATGAGAGTGAGTGGCTGAGTGAGTGAATGAGTGTGAGTGGGTGAGTGAGTGAATGAGTGAGTAGCTGAGTGAGTGGGTGAGTCAGTGAATGAGTGAGTGGCTGAGTGAGTGAATGAGTGAGTAGCTGAGTGAGTGGGTGAGTCAGTGAATGAGTGAGTGGCTGAGTGAGTGAATGAGTGTGAGTGGCTGAGTCAGTGAATGAGTGAGTGGCTGAGTGAGTGAATGAGTGGCTGAGTCAGTGAATGAGTGAGTGGCTGAGTCAGTGAATGAGTGTGAGTGGGTGGGTGAGTCAGTGAATGAGTGAGTGGCTGAGTGAGTGAATGAGAGTGAGTGGCTGAGTGAGTGAATGAGTGGCTGAGTCAGTGAATGAGTGAGTGGCTGAGTGAGTGAATGAGTGGCTGAGTGAGTGGCTGAGTGAGTGGCTGAGTGAGTGGCTGAGTGAGTAAATGAGTGAGTGGCTGAGTGAGTGAATGAGTGAGTGGCTGAGTGTTTCACAACTCTGAAAGTTCGCGAGTCGGCGACCCTCCGTAACCGCACCGCACGCTCAACATTCGTTGAGACGTCTGAATCGATGTCTTCCCTCGGTGCATGATCGTTATCTGCACCACGTCCTTTGAACGCCTTAGTCATTAAGAGCCACGGGGCTCCATTCGTTAAGGGTAAGAAGCTGTAAGCTTACTAAATTGCAGCTTCGGTTGATGGCCGGTTTAACATTCAAACTCCCCTCCCGATACGTTCCATTCATTGGCTACCACATTCTGATGAGCCCCCCCCCCCTCTCCTCCCCCTCAACTTGCTTTTTAAGGGATCACATCTTGAATCATTGCCTCACTTGATGCAGCTAATCCGGCTGTGACGGTCCCTCCTGATGACGGAGACTTGTGTTGCCTCCGAAACGTCGTGATTTTTGTTTTATTTTATTTATTTTTATTACATTTTGATGTTTTACCTACGTGACTTTACCGAAAAAACCTAAGAATATTCAAACTCGATTCGAAGCTTTCGTGACATGCGGGAGCTACTCGTCGATTATTTCGGTAAAGTCACTTGGAATATGAAATATAATCAAATAATGGAATGCGCCGTTTCGATCGCAACGCAAGCAGCCATGGTCGGGTGAGAATGAATGAGAAAAAAACACGTCAAAAAAATCGACACAGTGGCGTTGTCTTTCTGTTTGTCATTCTTTGCAGGAGCGTGGTCAGCCAGGCGGGGTGTTGTTGGCTGTTGTGTTTGGCCGGCTCTCTGTGTTGTGTTGCTAGGTTTCATATTCTTTGTTTTTTCGGTAAAGTCACGTAGAAGGGAAATAATACAATAATACAAATATAAAACAATACAAATTCTGGATTTCACACCTGATGATGATTGCTTGTGTTGCAGTCGAAACGTCGTGAGAATTTTTATTGTGTTATATTTATATTATTTTATTATTTCCCTTCTACGTGACTTTACCGAACGAACCAAGAATATGAATCCCTGCAGTCACAAAAGCTTTAAATCAAAATGTACTAGTTTTTTTCTCATTTATTCTCACCTGATGACGGTTGCTTGTGTTGCAATCGACACGTCGCATGCTACTATTTGATTTTATTCTCTACGTGACTTTACCGAAAGAACCAAAGAGTTACACATTCATACTTGCGCGATCTAACCCCACCCTCAAACAAAACCATATTTCGTGGTGTGTCATTATGCATGTATTTATTAACGCACACACACACACACACGCATCTCCAACGAGGCAAGAGTCAACGAGTGATTTTTTTTTCTTTTTTTTAACCGTTCCACGTGAATGGCAGGGTGCTTCAAAAAGATGTTAACACTCTAATAGGGGCAACCGTTTGTCGTGGGGAAAAAGGAGGATTGATGATGATAGTAATAATAGACTCTAAAGTGAAAGCAAAGGTGCTGTCAATGACTTCAAAGAGTTTAAATTTCGATTTAAAGCTTCTTTCGTGACTGCAGCAGGGATTCATCTTCTTGGTTCTTTCGGTAAAGTCGTCACGTAGAAGGGAAATAATAAAAATAATTAAAATAAAACATAATCAAATAATTCTCACGACGTTTCGGCCACAACGCAAGCAGCCTTCGTGACTTTATCGAAAGAACCAAGAAGATGAACCTCAAAGTGCCTGGAATCTTCTATGTTGCGGTCTCCAGAACCCGATGCAAATTCTCTGGACTGTTCACGTTTGGATAATTGTTTCTTTAACCCTTTTATCTGGCAACAAAACTGACACCTTTTGTACAAGGAGTCGTGTTTGCATTGACCACAATACCTGCGGTCGGAATGCAAACAACAAACACAACTCTGATAACACTGGTCAACACACTTTTTCTGGCATAAGGTAATTCCAACGGTTTGAAGGTAATGTTAGGGTGCCGATTCTAAATCTGGCATCAGTTTTTGTCTATCACATCAGGTTTTTGAGATATCAAATATTGCATTTTCAATAAAAAACTGCAGAAGAAAAATATTAAATAAATGTGGATATCTACATAAAATGATATTATAAACACACTATCATAAAAATACAGCACCATATTTTAACACTAAAGCAGTCACTGACTCGCAACAACTTGCAATCATAAGTGGACAGAGTTAATTTCGGGTAAAATCAATGAAAATGGGGTATGCCGATAGCATACAAATAATGTGATAGAGCAAATCTGAGATCAGATTTGGAATCAGCACCCTGAAATTAGTCTAAAACAGCTGCAAAAGTCTAGGCCAGAAATAAATGTGTCAGTGAGTGAATTAATAAGTGTCAGTGAGTTGGTGAGTGAGTGAATGAGTGTGGGATGGTGAGTGAGTGAGTGAGTGAATGAGTGTGAGTGGGTGAGTCAGTGAGTGAATGAGTGTGAGTGGGTGAGTCAGTGAATGAGTGTGAGTGGCTGAGTGAGTGAATGAGTGAGTGGGTGAGTCAGTGAATGAGTGAGTGGCTGAGTGAGTGAGTGAGTCAGTGAATGAGTGAGTGGCTGAGTGTTTCACAACTCTGGAAGTTCGCGAGTCGGCGACCCTCCGTAACCGCACCGCACACTCAACATTCGTTGAGACGTCTGAATCGATGTCTTCCATCGGTGCATGATCGTCATCTGCACCACGTCCTTTGAACACCGGTAAGAGGCTGTAAGCTTACTAAATTGCAGCTTCGGTTGATGGCCGGTTTAACGAAACATTCAAACGAGATTCGAAGCTTTCGTGACATGCAGGAGCTACTCGTCGGTTCTTTCGGTAAAGTCACGTGGAAAATGAAATATAATCAAGCAATGGAATGCGCCGTTTCGATCGCAACGCAAGCAGCCATGGTCGGGTGAGAATGAATGAGAAATAAGTATAACCCGTAAAAACAAAGTTTTTCACTCTAAATCCTTTATATGCGTGGCGGCTAGAGTCCTCTCGTCCTCTGGCTTGAGATGGCTGCCACCTATGGGTCAGATGATTGTGTGCAGTATTAAGCAATTGGTAATTAAATATTTAATTTGTTTTCCCTAAACAGTGTAACATTTTGGAAAAAATTTTCACGAACATCAATTGTCACGCACAACGAGTCTGTGTGCAAAATGTCAGCTCGATTGGATCACGGGAAGTGGGTTAAAAAACGACCGAAAGATGTGCACGGTCGTAAGCAAGCAAGCAAGCACGCAAGCAAGCAAGCAAGCGAACTTAATATAAAGGATTTAAAAACCACGTCAAGTACAGTGAGGGAAAAAAGTATTTGATCCCCTGTTGATTTTGTACGTTTGCCCACTGACAAAGAAATGATCAGTCTATAATTTTAATGGTAGGTTTATTTGAACAGTGAGAGACAGAATAACAACCACAAAATCCAGAAAAGCACATGTCAAATATGTTATAAATTGATTTGCATTTGAATGAGGAAAATAAGTATTTGACCCCCTCTGCAAAACATGACTTAGTACTTGGTGGCAAAACCCTTGTTGGCAATCAGAGGTCAGACCTTTCTTGTAGTTGGCCACCAGGTTTGCACACATCTCAGGAGGGATTTTGTCCCACTCCTCTTTGCAGATCTTCTCCAAGTCATTATGTTGTTTTTTTTACCTTATCTGGCAACAAAAATGACACTTTTTTTGTTGTTGTGCGCCTTTTGGCGTCATCTGGTCCAACACCATGTGAGACAAGGCTCTAAGAAAAGTTGTCTCGGGTGTGGACCAATCAGTTTCAAGGACAGTGCATATCATTATCAGAGTTGTGTTTTTTGTTTGCATTCCGACCGCAGGTATTGTGGTCAATGCAAACATGACTCCTTTGCTGTTAATAGCTTTCAAAAAACTCAAAGAGTCTCTGCGCGTGCATTTTTGCGTATTGGACGCTTTCCTCGTAAAACTTGAAAGTGAACGGTAATCGGCCGTCCGAAGTTGTTAACTTTGTTGACTGCTTTTTATGAAGAGTTTGGGCAGGTGAAACGCTTTCTAAGGAGAACTTTGAACGATCGGGGATATATTTACACACACGATCTTATTGTCACGTCTATTGAGTCCGGCGTGGGAGCTGGAGTGGACTGCAAACATCGCGTTTAGGTTGGTCAAGCGAGTGTATGAGGGTGGAAGAGTGTGGCGAGTGAGTTAGTGAATGAGTGTGTGTGAGGGTGGAAGAGTGTAGTGAGTGGGTGAGTGAGTGTGGGTGAGAGGGTGAGTGGGTGAATGAGTGTGCGTGAGAGGGTGAGTGAGTGATTAAGTGAATGAGTGTGAGTGATCTTCTTTGTTCTTTCGGTAAAGTCACGTAGAAGGAAAATAATAAAAAAATAAAAATAAAACATAATAAAATAATTCTCACGACGTTTCGGCCACAACGCAAGCAGCCGTCTTCAGGTGGAGAACAGATCTGTCAAGTAGACAGTCTGTCTACTTGACAGAATAATAAAAATAAAACATATTATGTTTTATTTTTATTATTTTCCTTCTACGTGACTTTACCGAAAGAACCAAGAAGATGAATCCCTGCAGTCACGAAAGCTTTAAATTGAGTGTGAGTGAATGACTGTGGGTGAGTGTGGATACGTGGGTGAGGGCAAGTGAGTGAGTGAGTAAATTAGTGTGTGTGGGCTAATGTGGTGTGATTGAATGAGTGGTTGGGTGTGAGTGAGTGAATGAGTGTGGGTGGGTGTGTGAGTGGGTAAGTGAGTGAGTGATTGTGGGTCAGTGGGAGCGGTAGTGTAGTGGTTAGCTCTACGCTGCGCTATGACACCGCCGGCCAGAGTTTGATTCCCGCTCACGGCCAACATCGGTGACGATTATCTGAACCGGTCCTGGGCCTCCCCTAGGTCGACTCAGCCTCTATTGAGTTACCTGCTACGGTGCGTATACATAACCACTAGGGAGACAAAAGCAGACAGGCGTGTTGTTGTCACTATTGAGACCGGGAGGTCTATAGTGCATGCTGGTAGTGGTGATTGTGGTTGTAGTCGTGATGGTGGTGCTAGTGGTGATGATGGTGGTAGTGGTGATGGTGATAGTGTGTCTGTGTGTCACTATTGACACCGGTAGAATTTACGACTCCCGGATCGAACAAGCGGCAACTGGACCATATCGTTTAATGACGGATGTGATTCGTCAGAAGCGAGCGCACATACCGACTAAGGCGGCATTGATTCGTGCAAAGCCAACAGAAAAAAAATCTCTTCCCAGCAATTTGGCACAGTAGGGGGCACAGGTGGTGCATCAGCCAGTCATCTCAGTCATCTCACTCAGTCGACCCGTGGCACCTGCTGGGTCTGCCCCGTGACCTCTTGCCAGCGGGCGTTCGACACTTCACGTGGCCTCAAGGTGCACTTGGCCTGGCACAAGCGTCGTGGTGACGTCACCACCACTTAGTGGCGAATGGCGGTTGTTGTTGTGGGTGAGTCTCGGTGAGTGTGAGTGGGCGAGTCTCGGTGAGTGAGTGTGGGTTGGTATTGGTGGGTGAGTTTCGGTGTGTATGGGGTGAGTGTGGGTGAGTCTGGGTGAGTGAGTGGGCCAGTGTGGGTGAGTAAGTGAATGAGTGTGGGTGAGGGTGAGTGAGTGTGTGAGTGGGTGAGTGTGAGTGGGTGAGTGTGGGTGGGTGTGGTTGAGTGTGGGTGTGTGTGGGTGTGATTAAAAACACGATTAAATTGTGTATTAATACGCTTGTGCCGGAGGCCAGGGGTGGATAGTCTTCTACTCGGGGCATGAGATTGCCAAACAACAGGGAGTGGCTTTTCTGAACAAAATAATGAAGGGGGCGTTGGAGCGTAGCGGTGTGGTGTGGAAGCTGTAAGCCCCAGGCTACTGTGGGCTAAACGGGTGCGGCATGGGCTAGAGAAGAGATGGAGTATATGGTACAGGATGATGTGGAGCTGAGTGGACTTGCCGATGACTGGTACCAGCGGTGTCAAGATCGGCCTCTGTGGAGGAGGCTCGTGAAGGACGCTACTGGGCAGTTTTAGGCAGTCGCCCTCCAGCAACAACGGAGGGCGAATGAGCGACGCTCACAACAACGAGCGGAGCACCGGATGGCTAAAGCACAGTAAGTTGGTACAGTAGGGGGCACAGGTGGTGTATCAGCCAGTCGTCTCAGTCAGTCGAACAGTCCCATCTGGGTCTGCCCCGTGACCTCCTGCCAGCGGGCGTTCGACACTTCGCTGAGCCTCAACGTGCACATGGCCTGGCACAAGCGTCGTGGGGACGTCACTCCCACTTAGTTGAGAATGGCGGTTGTTGTTGTTGGGTGAGTGAGTTAGTGAATGAATGTGAGTGAATACGAGAGTGAGTGAATGAGTGTGACTAAATTGGTCTTCTTTTCGTCTTGTCCTAGGTGCTGCTGATGTAGATGCAGAGACACCGACCACAACTTTCACAATCAGGTTGGTCAAGTGAATGAGTGGTGGGTGAGTGTGGGTGAGTGTGAGTGTGGTTGAATGAGTGAGTCTAGGTGAGTTTGCGTGGGTGAGTGGGTGGGTGGGTGAGTGAGCACTTGCCCCACAATAATCTGTTACAGCAGCGGTCGGGAACCTATGGCTCGCGAGCCATATATGGCTCTTCTGGTGACGGCATATGGCTCCCAGACAATTTTGAGTTGAAAAATAAATACAAAAATCAGTTTGGAACTGATTTTAAAATAGTTGTAATATTGCTTAATAATACTGTGTAATTTTAAAGTAAACAGAAATTAGTTTTGAAGATAAATTTCACGGGTCCTCAACGCCTGCACGAAGCTCAACCTCACCACGTATGAACCAGACTACAAGGCCATCAGCAAAACCACGCGGCACCAGAAGTCGCATTAAAAGTGATACATATTTAATTTATTAGACGTTAAAAATACTATATGGCTCTCAATGCAATATATTTAGAAATATTTGGCTTTTATGGCTCTCCCAGTCAAAAGGTTCCCGACCCCTGTGTTACAGGCTACACGGGGGATCTTTGTCTTTGTGTGTCGTTATTCTGGAGACCGGGAGATCGATATTGGAAGACGGTCACTCGCTGCGTTCACTAACTTTCCTTGCTCCACCACAGAGTTGGTGGGTTGGCATCTTCCACTCTGAGGAACAATTCCCCTCGGGGGGCCAAACACCACTATACACGATACTATACACTACACTATTATACACTATACACTACTATACACTAAACCACTACACTTCTATACTATTTACTACACTATACACTGCACTACTATACACTGCACCACTATACACTGCACCACTATACACTACACTATACACTACACTACTCACCGTACTATACACTACACTATACACTACACACTACTACACTACATTATACACTACACCACTATACACTACAGTACTACACACTACACCGCACTATACACTACATTATACACTACACTATACACTACATTATACACTACACTATACACTACACACCACACTACAATGTACTATATACTACACTACACTACTATATACTATACATTACACTATACACTACTACACTACATTATACACTACACCACTATACACTACAGTACTACACACTACACCGCACTATACACTACATTATACACTACACTATACACGAGTGCTGTACTAGTGACGAATTGGCACATTCTGTTTACGTGACACAACCCTTACTAACTGGCTGTGTCGGGTGATGGCAGGGTTTTCAACGACACAACATTTGTATACCTACGCGATCAAGCCCCCCCCCCCCCGCCCCCCCCAAAAAAAGACTTCTATATTAAAACAGCACCTGCGGGCGAAACGTTGAGAGCGTTCGAAGGCTCAAAGGGTGGAACCTTGACCCCCCCCCCCCCTCTCCAATCTCAGGCGGCGAGATTGGAGGAAAGGCTCTCGCCGGTCTCCCTGCAGTCACCCCGACCGCTGCCAACCCCATTCTCCTCCCCTTTACAATCCTCGTGCGTTGGATGGATATGATCACAGTGTGTAACAGGATTTTTGTTCCTGGGTAGTAACTGTTATTTCCTAATTGCCTTTGCCTCAAGTTCTTAAAGATGGATATTATTCCCCCACAAACTTTGCTTTTGTGACCAGGACACAAAAACAAAGTTGTTACTGGCTCCCCATCGCCAGTAGGGTCACATACAAGACCGCCTGCCTCTGCCACAAAGCCTTCATATCCACCTGCCCGCCGTATCTTTCTTCATTATTGACAACTTTCAGCACACGGCAGATGCCTTGCGCAGCGCCACTCACGACTTCCTCTTGATACCAAGATCCAGGATGGTCATCGTGTCTATGCGCCGCTTCTCGGTGGCAGCCCCAACAGTCTGGACGATATCCCTCTGCACATTCGCAGCATCACCTCAATCGCCTCCTTCAAGAGACACTTACTAACTCACCTCTACAACCCACGTGCTTTTGAGCGACTCTGAGCTTGGCTCCGCGCCTCTGAGTTGCGGCCACTACGTCTGCAAATTTGCGCGCGTTACAAATTGTACTATTATTATTATTAATCCACTCCATTAATAACACGATTTTTGTTCGAGTAGTAAGTGTTATTTCTTAACTAGGTTGTTTTAGGGGGCCTATGGCGCCCCTCAAAACCATTCACGGGCCTTCGGCCAGGAAAGTCACAATTTTCACACAAACGACGCATTCACGCAAGCACCTGATGCTGTTTTTAAGTTTTGAAATGAAACCTCTCTGGACTTTCACCGGTTTGGGATTGCGGGATAGAGAACACGTTCTTTTGGAGTAGGCAGGTAGGAACTTGGTTGGATAGCGCATTCGTGCACGAGACAAATATGCACGACAGACAGATAATCCCTGGTGGGAATTGTGGAACCTGTTGTTTCTACCTGTAAAACATAGCATGCCACTAACCCACCGTTTTAAAGGTTTTCCTTAACGGTACAATTTGAAACTCAGCAAAAAACAAACCGACGTGATAAAACTGCAGCCTACAATAGGAGCTTTTATTAGTAATTCCCTTATTTTTAAATCGTTTATATTAAGTTCACTTGCTTGCTTGCTTAGGACCGTGCAAATCTTTCGGTCGTTTTTTAACCCACTTCCCGTGATCCAATCGAGCTGACATTTTGCACACAGACTCGTTGTGTGTGTGACAATTAATTTTCGTGAAATTTTCTCCAAAAATTTAAACACTGTTTAGGGAAAACAAATTAAATATTTAATTACCAATTGCTTAATACTGGCAGACAATCATCTGACCCATAGGTGGCAGCCATCTCAAGCCAGAGGACGAGAGGACTCTAGCCGCCACGCATATAAAGGATTTAGAGTGAAAAACTTTGTTTTTACGGGTTATACTTGTTTCTCTCGCAAAAGACACAAGGGAGGAAATTCAGATAAAAATGGAGACCCAGGCATACATCGAGTATCTCGCTCATCACCACCAACGGAGGAGCGCCACCATCATCATCTCAGCATCTCAACACCATCGCCACCGACACAGAAGACTCAGCAAAATCAGCAAGTATGGAGGGGCTCGCGCTAAGCCAAGCAGGGGTCTGCACCACCGCTACACCGAGCCGCCGAGGTGCGAGTGAAACTGACGGAGATTTCAGTTATCATTCTCGAGCAATAGCGAAGACACCCAACGTCAACCCAACGTCAACCCAACGTCAACCCAACGTCAACCCAGCAACGAACGAGAGCATCGTTCATCGCCAGAGCACCCGGAGCTGGCGAGCGCGCACAGCCGCGTCGTCCATCACCCCGAGCACAAAGGTGCCAGCCACCAGCGTACGAGTGAACGAGCACCACCGCGCCGCCAGCGCTACAAAGGCGGGTGCCCGCCTGGCCTGCCCGTGCCGAGCCCCACCGGGGCCACCTGGCGCCACCTAGCGACCAAGCCTCTCCAAGGACAACATCGGGCCGACGCCGCTCATCTAGCAGCGGAGAGAGAAAGCCGTTCGTATTCTCTCCCCCACACTCACAAAGTCACGACGGCGTCTGTTTAAATACAAGAATTTACCAAGGAGACAATCCCACGCACTCACACAATGGAATCAACCCTAGCCAATCGTAAGAAGACCAATTATGAAGTATGAATCGTCAACTGGCCGTAAAGGCATCGCGGCTAATCGCGTGATTAGAATAAGTCAATTATAAGTGCCTTAGATTTTTTTTTCTATTTTTTATCGTATATACGACCAATAAATTCGTCGAGGCAAACTAAACTTTTCCTTATCACGAATCTACACGTTTACAGAGAGAGAATATCGTGTCAAACCTGTTCCTTTGTCATAGAATCTCGCTTAAGAATTAATTCAAGCGGAGCCAAAATACGCTCTCCCACAAAGAACGCACGCACGCACTCACACCCCCTTGTTTCAAAACATTTCGTTAAAAATTTAATATTGCCGACGAATCTATTGACGTATGCTTTTGCCTTCGGCAACACAGAAGTATTGGTGTCCGTCTCGGCTCTGGGTACCACCGTCCCGACCCACACGGGCGTCGGACTACGGGTTCCCCAGTCTCGGCTCCGAGCCACACAGGGCCCCGGTCCTTACAAGGACGGCGGGACTAGGGGTCTCGAGCCACTACCTTCTCCACTCCGTCTTCGGTCTTCAACTGGTTAACAGCAACCCCGAGTGCTCTTGCGCGTCCCCCTTTATGCCCCTCCTGCGGACGTCGCTGAGAGCACTCCTCCTATTTGACCAATCACTGCGTGCTGGCTACGATCCTCTTTTCCCACCTTGTGTCAGCGCGCCTCACCACCCGCGCGCGCTTCCATACCACGCCCACATCGCGTGCCCAACCCCGCGCCCCGTGATCCATCACTGTCGGCGCACGCCAACACCACCACTACATTAATAAGGGCCTTATCGATTGAACTGAACGTGTCTTTCGGAGTGGGCAGGTAGCCCACTCCGCATTCGTGTGATCCGTGTCACGCGGCGCAAGCTGCGTGGGGCGGCGCGTCACGTGGTGCTGAGCCCGCCCGAAGCGCTCTATGAAATACAAATCGAGGGCGTGGCTATGCACGACAGACAGACAGATAATCCCTGGTGGGCAGTGTGGAACAGAGGTCACAACCCGATACCCGGCTACCCGTACCCGGCCGGGTACGGGTACCCGTTTGCGACCCTGGTGCGGCCGGGTACGGGTAGCCAGGTAGACCGTGAGTCACTGGTGAGTAACTGTTTGTCACTCATTTCCCAACGTCTTGTCTCTTCTCACAATTCAAGTTCCTAGAATCAACCCACCCGCGCCTGCAACGTGGCTTCATCCCAGAGGTCGCAATCGGGTACCCGATACCCGTACCCTACCCGTACCCGGCCGGGTACGGGTAGGGTACGGGTACGGCCGGGTACGGGTACCCGTTTGCGACCCTGGTGCGGCCGGGTACGGGTAAGGAATCAAAACCCGTTTGCGACCTCTGGTGTGGAACCTGCTGTTCCTACCTGTATAAGGCGACATAGAGTTTCTGGCTTTGCGAGAAGGCCGTCGTCTGCAGATCGATTCCAACGTAATCGAACGTCTGTCCCTGCACATCCGTCGTTTATGCATCGGGCGTGTATGTTTGCAGCGCCCCCTGCAGGAAAACAACGGGAAGTGCAGTGTTCATCACAGATAAAGTTGGGCGTTTATATTATTAATTGCTTATGCCTCCAAAGTGCATAAAATGGCTATTATTCCGCACAAACGTTGCTTTTGTGACCAGGATACAAAAGCAAAGTTAATAATCCACTCCATTAATAACACGATTTTTGTTCCTGGGTAATAAGTCTTATTTCCTAATTGCTTATGCTTCAAAAGTACAGAAAATGACTTATTCCCTACAAACTTTGCTTTTGTGACCAGGACTTGATGTGAAAGAATGACACAATTGCACACCACATTTTCTCACTGAAAATAGGCACATTTCAAATTATCACTGTCCTGGTCACAAAAGCAAACTTTGATTTAAAGCTTTCGTGACTGCAGGGATTTATATTCTTGGTTCTTTCGGTAAGTCATGTAGAAAGGAAATAATAAAATAATATAAATATAAAACAATAAAAATTCTCAAGACGTTTCGACTGCAACACAAGCAATCATCATCAGGTGTGAAATCCACAGCAAGAAATTTGTATTTCTTGCTGTGGATTTTCTTGCTGTGGATTTCACACATGATGATGATGATGATTGCTTGTGTTGCAGTCGAAACGTTGTTTTATATGATTTTATTATTTCCCTTCTACGTGACTTTACCGAAAGAACCAAGAATATAAAGCAAACTTTGTGGGGAATAGTATCCATTTTCTGCACTTTTAAGGCATAAGCAATTAGGAAATAACACTTACTATCGAGGAACAAAAACATGATACATATATGTTTGTTACACAGTGTAATGCGTGCCGGGTCACCACACTCAGACGGGGGTCACCTGTGAACAGACGGTTCTGCTGTGATTAGTGCACGCAAGCGGCAGGAGATACGAGAACAAATCCGCGTGCGTAATGTTCGCCGACTTGCCGTGTGAATAACCCAACCCCGGCAACGGACGCCCGTTGCAGATGTTTACGCATTCATTAATCCCACACCCAACCCACACTTGACGTGAAGGGCTCACGAGTGACGTGTTCACATCTACCCAACTATTTGAGGAACGCAACAAGATGGAGGATTTCTGCGCACATCATGGCTGTCCACCTGATGATGCCGGTTTGTAATTGCCGGCGAAACGTCACGGCACTCAGATTGTAAATTCTAGATTTGAAGCTTTCGTGACTGCAAGGATTCATATTCTTAGGTTTTTTCGGTAAAGTCACGTAGGTAAAACATCAAAATTAATAAAAATAAAACATCAAAATTAATAAAAAATAAAATTATTTTATTTTATTTTTATTAATTTTGATGTTTTACCTACGTGACTTTATCGAAAAAACCTAAGAATACATATTGTAAATGTCGCGGGATTTGGCTCTCCAACACACAACCGGTGTGCTGTACTATACACTACACCACTATACACTACACCACTATACACTACACCACTATACACTACACTACACCACTATACACTACACTACACCACTATACACTACACTATACACTACACCACTATACACTACACTATACCACTATACACTACACCACTATACACTACACCACTATACACTACACTGCACCACTATACACTACACTATACACTACACTGCACCACAATACACTACACTATACACTAGTGCTGTACAAGTGACGAATTGGCACGTTCTGTTTACGTGACAACCCTTACTAGTTGGCTGTGTCGGGTGATGGCGGGTTTAACGACACATTTATATATTTACGCGATCTTTAAAAAAAACTGTATCATGGATAATATTGGTGTCGAAAGCCGACGTGTTAAACTATAGTGTAGTGTATAGTGTAGTGTATAGTATAGTAGTGTAAAGCATAGTAATGTATAGTAGCGTATGGTCTAGTGTATAGTGTAGTATACATACTAGTACAGCAATAAACCGCATTGTTGTGTGTAGGAGAGTAAACCCACTACAACATTTGCAATTATAGTGTGGTGCATAGTAGTGTAGTCTATAGTAGTGTAATGTATAGTGCAGTGTTTAGTGTTGTGTGTAGTGTAGTCTATAGTAGTGTAGTATATAGTGTAGCGCATAGTGTAGTGTATAGTGTTGTGTATAGTAGTGTATTGTGTAAAGTGTATAGTGTAGTATACCAGTACAGTAATAAACCAGCTTGTTGTGAGTAAACCCACTGCAACATTTACAATTGGAGTAGCTGTGACGTTTCACCGGTAATTATAACAACAACAACATCCAGCATCATCAGGCGGACCGCCATAGTTGTGGAGACATCCTCCTCCCTCTTGTTTCGGTCTTAAACTAGTTAACGAATTTGGCACAACGTTTTGCCTGCAAGTCACAAACTCATTACTAATTGGTCCTGTCTGGCGGTGGTGGTGGTGGTGGCGGGGGGGGTTTAACGACACAACATTTACATTTTCGCGATCTTTACCGACAAAACCTTCTCATATATGTGCAACGGCCGATGCACCAACGGGCAGGTCACGAAGCGAACCGAGGCCTCTGATTGGTGCCCCTAATCTGGTGGGGACCATGTGGGGTGGATGACGTAGTAGGGGGGTGGGAGGGGTTTGAAGAGAGAGGCCTTGGAAGGGGATTGGCTAGAAACAGAGAATATTAAGGGATTGGAGGAAAGATGACCAACGCAAAGGGCGGGAAACGATGGGAGTGGGGGGGCGGCTTTGGGGAACCTTCGGGAAAGTTGGAGGCTCGAGGGATATGAAAAGGGGAAGCACGGGGTGGATAGGGATGCTTGGAGAAGAGACACCAGCCGTGCTTGAAGGCAGTTTTCGTGTCGACACTTAAGGCTCTCAATAATATGAACCTTATGGCGGGACCCCGGGGTCACATAAGCCCCCCGGGGCTCTCGCATAAACTGCGTTGCGACGTAATTTTATGTCCGTCAAAGGCGAACGATACGGCCATCTATTCCTCCTCTCGACGAGCTCTACACGATGCGCCAATGGACGTTTCAAAGTTTTGTTTGCGACTACGGCAATTTTGGCAACGACGGGCACTTGGTGAAGAACGAGAGGATCGATTTCTGATGGGGTCGTGTCGTTTGTGTCACGCGGTGTGGGACGGAGTCACCAAACATAAATTCATTAAACTAGATTCGAAGCTTTTGTGACTGCAGGAATTACTCTGTTTGTCTTGGTGTGTGTCTCGCTCTGCATGTCTGTCTGCCTATGCTGTTCCCTAGTCTGTGTTTTATCATTCATTCTTACCTGATGATGGTTGCTTGTGTTGCAACCGAAACGTCGTATTCTATTATTTTATTTTCTACGCGACTTTAACGAAAGAACCAAAAAAATAATTCATTAATTACGATTTTGACTTCCGTTTATTCGGGACCCCGGTGTCCCGCCATAAGATTCAGTATTGAAGAAACGGGTGTCGATCTTCATTGCATGCGGGCAATATTTGTCGCGAAAGCCTCCTGCTGCTGCTGCATGTTAAACTCAACAAAGTTGTTGTTCGGTGTTGCCTTTTTTTGTAGGGTTCGCCTATAGTGTCTAACACATTCTTTTGTTTGTTTGAATTTCAAATTTGCAGGGAAGATTGAACGGCAGATCATCCAGAGAGTGTCATGGGCCCGAAAATAAAGGCGGCCGTCGTTGTGTTTATGTCATTTCTGGTCATGATTTTCCTATCCTCGAGATTCTTAAAGGTACGTTGTTGGACGCATAGCGTACGTACCTATGTTGGACTTCTTTCGCACCACAGAAACGTACCAACTGTGGCTACTCGGAGGTGCGAGGGAAAGACAACAAACTACACACAAAAAGCACTTCTGTTGAAATTAGTTTTCAATTTACGCGAGTGATGTAGTGTATAGCAGTGTTTCGTAGTGTAGTATATAGTAGTGTAGTGTATTGTAGGGCAGTGTATAGTAGTGTAGTGTATAGTAGTGTGTAGTGCAGTGCATAGTAGTGTAGTGTAGTTTATAGTACTGTAGTGTATAGTAGTGTAATGTATAGTGCAGTGTATTATAGTGTCGTGTGTAGCATAGTGTGTGTACTGTGTAGTGTAGATTGCCTATGATACCATCAGTAGGCCTGGGCTCTGGGTTGTTCTTCGTGCTTTCGGAGTCCCTGACCCTCTGCTCACGATCATTAAGGGCCTTCATGATGGTGAGTGGGCCCGGGTAAAACTACGTGGCCGGGAGTCAGAGCCATTCCCTGTACACCTTGGGGTGCAAAAGGGATGTCCTCTGGCTCCCACATTATTTAACATCTATTTTGACCACGAAGTTCGTGAAGCCTTAAATAGCTGTAACGAGGGAATTTACATTTGGTACAGATATAATGGGAGGCTGATCGATGCCCGGGTGCGATCAAGGGATGGCTCCCTATTGGTCAACCACATTATGTATGCTGATGATTTGGTAATAGCTGCTCATTCAGAGGAGGAGTTGGAGACGCTGCTGCTGAGACTGGAGTGTGCCAGTAAGAGGTGGGGCCTTACCATCAGCCCCACCAAAAGTAAGCACCTGCCTGGGTATTTTGTACCATTGGACACTCCACCCACACAACTCCCAATCGGTGATGGGGCAGTTTTGGAGAGTGTGGAGAGTTTCCCATACCTGGGCAGTGTGCTTATGACCGGCTGCATTTTAACAGCAGAGGTCTCACTCTGAATCAGTCGAGCGGCAATATATTTTCATCGGTTGCTGTAACGCTGTGTGGAAGCTACCTGGTCTGTCGCTCCGCACGAAGCTTCAGGTCTTCTGGGCCACAGTCATTCCCTCCCTTCTCTAAACCTGCGAAACGTGGACCCCCATAATGGAGCATCTTCACCGGTTAGAAACATTTAGGCTGGCCTACCTACGCTCCATCCTGGGTTTAACCAGGCTGAATTGAGTGAGGAGCTCACAAATCCTTGAAACATCTGGGCAAAGTCCCATCGGTGAGTTCCTCCGGCAGGCAAGGCTGCGTTGGCTGGGTCATGTAGCCCGCATGCCCAGCCACCGCATGCATAAACAGCTTTTGTTCGGCCGGATCGAGGGGGCTAAACGGGCAGCGGCACTGGGCTAGAGAAGAGATGGAGTGATGTGGTACAGGAAGACGTGGATACCCGGCTACCCGTACCCGTACCCGGCCGGGTACGGATAGCCGCACGTGACTCACCCCAACCAATGAGTGAGAAGGCCGTGAGTCACTGGTGAGTAACCGTTTGTCACTCATTTCCCAACGTCTTGTCTCTTCTCACAATTCAAGTTCCTAGAATCAACCCACCCACGCCTGCAACATGGCTTCATCCCAGAGGTCGTAATCGGGTACCCGATACCCGGCTACCCGTACCTGGCCGGGTATCGGGTAGGGTACGGGTACCCGTTTGCGACCCTGGTGCGGCCGGGTACGGGTAAGGAATCAAAACCCATTTGCGACCTCTGCTGCCTCCTGAGAGGAGGGCACGTCCACCTGGTTGAGTGAGTGCCTCAAATTGTCCCTTCCACCTCCCCACTACCTTCTCAGTTGAGGTCGATGTTACACCGCCACCCTTACTGCCTGGGCCACGTACCATCGATCCCTTCAAGGCGTTGGATGGTTTTGCCAGGACATCTTTGAGGCCCTCTCCGTGGCCTCTCCCAACTCCTCCCATGCCCCGGGGCTTTCTCTTCAGCGACTGCAACCACTGTCGTCCTCTTGGCAGGCCGGTGCCTCTCAATCGGAAAGCGTCCTCCTTCAACTTGGGAGCTTCCCTCACCACCGGAGGCCACCAGCAGGTCCTAGGGTTGCCGCCATGACAGGCACCAACTGCCTTCAGGCCACAGCTTTTCGCAGCTGCATCCATAATCGAGGTTCTGAACATTGTCCACTCGGAATCAATGTCCATGACCTCCCCTGGAGTGCAGGAGAACTTTTCCCGGAGGTGGAAGTTCAAATATTTCTGCACCGGGTCTTCCGCCAGACGTTCCCAGAAAACCCGGCACTATTCGGTTGGGGCTTCCACGTCTATCTGGTCGGTGCCCCAAAAGCGTCGGATCTAACTTACCACCAGGTGGTGATCAGTCGACAGCTCTGCCCCTCTCCTCATCCGAGTGTCCAGAACATACGGACTTAGGTCCGATGATACAACTATAAAGTCAATCAGTGACCTTCGGCTCAAGGTGCTCTGGTACCAAGTACACTCATGAGCATCCTTGTGTTCGAACGCGGTGTTTGTTATTGACATTCCGTGACAAGCGCACCATTCCAATAACATCTCAGATCAGGGGAACCATTCCTTCCAATCACGCCTCTCCAGGCATCTGCATGGCTTCCCACGTGAGCATTGACGTCGCCCAGTAAGACTGTGGAGTCGGTAGGCGGCAGCTCTGCCGAGCACTGCACCCTACCCGTCTCCAAGAAGGCCGTAAAACTCTGAACTGCTGTTTGGTGCATAAACACAGACAACCGGGGCAGAGTTTTCCTTTCTGAGACCCAAAGGCTCATTGAGGCGACCCTCTCATCCACTGGGACAGACTCACAACGACAAGCGGTTCTAAAGAAGTTATTTCAGTCAAATCTAGCGCAATTATACGCGTCATTAATCATTGGTGAGCTAACACACCGGCTGCAGACGCCGTACACAAATCACTCGCTACTATTTACTAACAATGCAAAACAATCGCTCGTTTCTGACAATGTGCCCGTTTTACTTTTTTTCTCCTCGTCAAGACGAACGACCAGCAGAAGCACGTGGCGCCAAAGCTGCACTATCAGCAAAGCAATCGCCCCGCAAACCCACGGCCGTCGCTGCCGTCGCTGCCGAACATCACCTTCGCCTCGTCGGCCTCCAACAGCATCGCCACGGTCATCAACGGCAACTCGGGGACGTCGTTCACTGTGGGCGACGTCCTCCTCGTCGAGGTCCAGATGCGCGACTTCGCGGGGCGTCCCAAGCGCCACGGCGGCGACTTCCTCCTCGCCAGGCTCTCGAATCCGCGGCTCGGCGCGGCCGTCTCGGGCACGGTCACCGACCGCGGCGACGGCACGTACCTCGTGACCTTCCGCGTCTCGTGGCCCGGCGAGAGCCGTCCCGAGGTGGCGCTCGTGCACTCAAGCGAGCAGGTCGCTGTGCTGGAGAGGGTGCGCGAGGCCGTGCCCGACAAGGTCAGCTTCTGGGGCACGTTTGTGTCGGGCGGGCGGAAGCAGCGGTCCGCCTTGCCACGTGTTCCTGAACGCGACGGCGGGAGGCGGCGAGCTGTGCGACTTCGGGGACGCGGAGCGCAGCGAGTCGTGGTCGTGCGCGAAGCCGAGGGAGCTGCCCTGCTACTCGCTCGAGGGCTACTCGTCGTACAACAAGTACGCGCGCCTCTTCACGGCCGTGGAGCGCCAGCTCTTCTCCAGGTGAGAAATCGGATGGGTTGGAAAGATCGGATTTTTACCCCCTCTACCATCTCTACCGTCTCAGCGTCGGCTTGCGATGGTTTCGTCGTGGGCCCACCAAATGGGATTCACGATCGCTTTGCTTTTTAACACGTAGGCTTTTCGCAGCCAATATCATCCATAATAGAGCCTGTATAATGGCCATCGTTGGATCGATTGCCGGCACGGGAAAAGCTTTCTCTTAAGACTCCCCCCATCTTTCCATTGCGACTCCGGTACGCGTTTGAATGGCGAGGCATCTCGAGTGGAAAGTCAGTGGCCTTGTTGGTGGTGTTCATTTTTTGTTTCTTTCTCTCCTTCATGTCACTTGTGCGGCAAAGGAAGAAGAATGGGTAAGCAGAAAAAACACTTCTTTGTTTAAGAAGAACGAATTTAAGTGTCAATTTCATTCACAAGAGAAAAAATGTCACGTGCAACACTGCGCTGTACACTCATCACTCTTGGCCCTGTCACATTGGATAGCGCTAGGCAATTGTTTTATACCACTTCATAGCAGTATGAATGTTTAATACTTCATGTGTATTTCACTAAATCCCATATTTCTAGCCACATTTTGTTAAAAAAGAAAAAAATCTCACTTCTGGCCCGTGTTCTGGAATTCCTTGTTTGGTGTTGAGTTTGCAACTCGTTGTTGTCCTTCCACCGCACCTCCGATCAGCCACGGGTTTGCTATGTACGGTGGTGCGAAATAGGCTCGATGCGCGTGCAATCGATCGATCGGTTGCATAAAGTGGTGCATCGGTGCACCATTACAGCAGAATAGGAACGATACAGGGGGCATAGGGCAGCCACAGGAATGAAGACAGAACCCCGTCACAATCTCGGTGGCTAATACCGACCGAGCAAAGTCATTTGTGACTGCGCGCAACGATTAGCGTAAGAGAGGTGAGTAGCAAATACAAATAAATACATATTAATGAAAAGCAAAAGAGACAGCTTTATTTAAAATTATACATTTTATGGGAAGGAGAGTCATGTGCCTGACTTTTGAGCCACCCTATAAACTAACAACTCCTATGTGTCCTGACTTTCGAGCCAGCCTGTTCATGTTTTGAGGCACAATCTCCACTAACACAATCTTCGTTGTCATTCACAGTGGGACAGCTTCACGAACCCATACCAATAAGCTACACGTTGCAAGCTAATTCAAGCAACGGTAAGTTATCATTTTGACATCAACCAATGTAATAACGATCATAAGTCAAAACCAAGTTTGTTTTACCTATGCAGCATATTGATATTAGGCTTTCGTGACTGCAGGAATCCATACTCTGTGGTTCTTTCGGTAAAGTGACGTAGAAAAATTATAATAGATCAATACGTTTCGATCGCCACACAAGCAATCGCTATCCCACCTGAGGACGATCACTTGTGTGGCGAACGAAACGTTATTATTATTGTTATTATTTTCTACGTGACTTTACCGAATGAATCAAAGAGTAGTATGCAGCACATTCTCTCTCTCTCGCCAACTGCTATCGTGGGCCAACCACAACTGAAAAGACACCCCGAAGTAAAGGAAGATGTTGACTACCTCGCCTGATGTGCAGGAGGTTCGTGGGTTCGATCTGGGGACCCTGATGATCATTTTAACACGTAGGAGGCTTTCGCGACCAATGTTATTCATAATCAACGTTTTAGGGTTAGATCGCGTTATTTATAAATGTGTCGTAACCCTCCACCACCCGACACGGCCAATCAGTAAAAATGTGTCACGTTGACAAAGACAAATAATTCACTGCTTTAGCCCACCGGTGTGTTGAAGCCACAACATTTACAATTTGAGTAGTACGACGTTTCGCTGGTAATTGCATCCAGCATCATCGGGCAATTCGCCAGAATGATGATGCCCACTGTGTATTTGGAGTTTCCGTGTCTCTCTTCCCGTGGCCGCATGGATTTTTCTCCGGAGTCCTCCATTGTTTCCCTCCCCCTTTAGAATCAACATATAGCGCATATTCTTTCTTGGGTCTTTCGGTAAGTCTAGCTGTGACGGTCCCACCTGATGACGGAGACTTGTGTTGCCTCCGAAACGTCGTGATTTATTATTTTATTTCTATTATTATTTCTATAATTTGTATTCTTTATTTTTACCTACTTGACTTTACCGAAAAAAACCTAAGAGTATATTCGCGTAGATGGGTTCAAAGAAAATAACAGACGTGTCGTCTACGTATCTCTCCCACAAGCAAGGATGTCGGGTGGATGTCTGGATTGCAATTGTCTCAAATTTCTCCATGGAAATGTTCGCTACCACTGGTGATAGGGGAGAGCCCATTGTGGTACCTTCATTCTGTTTGTAGAAAGTACCATTCCAGGTGAAGTAAGTGTTGGTAAGGCAGTGCCTTACCAATTTTTATCCTCCTGTTAAAAAGTTACCGTATTGACTGCACCGTACTTACCACTCCAAAATATCGACGACTCCCGCATCCCCGGGGCGATGTTACGTAGCACCGCTCACGCTTTTTAAATCCTTTATATTAAGTTCGCTTGCTTGCTTAGGACCATGCAAATCTTTCGGTCGTTTTTCAACCCACTTCCCGTGATCCAATCGAGCTGACATTTTCCACACAGACTCGTTGTGCGATGACAATTAATGTTCGTGAAAATGTTTTTCCAAAATGTTACACTTTTTAGGACAAAAATATTATATTTAATTACCAATTGCTTAATGCTGCCATGCAATCATCTGACCCATAGGTGGCAGCCATCTCAAGCCAGAGGACGAGAGGACTCTAGCCGCCACGCATATAAAGGATTTATAGTGAAAAACTTTGTTTTTACGGGTTATTTTTTTTTGTTTCAACACCCACCTTGGACATAATGACGTTGGAAGCAGGCAGACAATTTTGCGCAGTGCTGGGTGAGATGTAGTGTGCGACATGGATCTCCAATCTCCCTCTCCCCCCCCTCCCCCCCTTCCCCTCCACGTGCGTCCAGTCGGAGTCGCGACAACGAGGTGCGTGCCCGGGTTAGGATTGCCAAGCCCCAGCGGCTTCTACTTCAAGGGCGCTTGGCAGTCGACGGTGTGCGGCATGAGGCGCTTCGACACGCCGGCGAACGTCACCGACTGCTTGAGGCACAAGGAGGTGTACCTGTTTGGAGATTCCACCATCAGGCAGTATTGGGAGTACCTCAACAAGTTCGTCAAAGGTAAGGGGGCGGCTAGATGGTGCTCGTCGTCGTTCGTTCGTAACAAAGGCGGTGGTTTGTTTGTGTTTGTTTGCTTTGTCGGGGTTAGATCGCGTGAATCTGAATGTGTCGTTTAACCCGCCACCACCCGACACAGCCCAATCAGCAAGAGGTTTGTCACGTAAACAAAACGTGGCCAGTTCGTTACCAGTTCAGCAATAATAAGTATAACCAGTAAAAACAAAGTTTTTCACTATAAATCCTTTATATGCGTGGCGGCTAGAGTCCTCTCGTCCTCTGGCTTGAGATGGCTGCCACCTATGGGTCAGATGATTGCATTGCACCATTAAGCAATTGGTAATTAATTATAATATTATTGTCCTTAAAAGTGTACAATTTTTGAAAAGCATTTTCACGAACATTAATTGTCACGCACAACGAGTCTGTGTGCAAACATGTCAGCTCGATTGGATCACGGGAAGTGGGTTAAAAAACGACCGAAAGATTTGCATGGTCCTAAGCAAGCAAGCAAGCGAACTTAATATAAAGGATTTAAAAGTTTGTGTGTTGGAGATTAAACCCACTACACATTTAAAGTTTGTATTTTACGCGACCTAAAAAAACCTCTGTCATGGATGAAGCCTACTGCGCGGTAAACTCATAGCGGGAATCGAACTCTGGCCGCCAGGTCCGTAGCGCAGTGCAGCGCTAACCACTACACTATCACAATGTACCGTTCATATACTAATATGTGTAACCCTTTCTTCTTTTTTAACTTCACAACATAATACAGTTTTTTGTTGGGGTTAGATCGCGTACATATATATAAATGTGTCGTTAAACACGCCACCACCCGACACAGCCAATTAATAAGGGATGTCACGTGAACAGAGCATCCCACAGGTGAATCCCCATTGACGAATGGTGACTTGTATAGGCATGCATTTAAACACTGAAAGCCTGTAGCTGTGCGAACGGTTACAATTATTACTTTGGGAACCTCATTTGCCAGTAAAAATATGATAATTGGTTTTTTACCCTTCTATCTGGCAACAAAACTGACATCTTTGCATAGACCACAATACCTGCAGTCATAATGCAAACAAAAAACATTACTCTGATAATGTGCACTGTCCTTGAAGTTGATTGAATGGGGTTCCCATAGTGTAGATGCTTGCCCCGAGCTCTCATACTCTGATGGTGCATTGTCTTTGAGTTGTGCGCCTTTTGGCGTCATCTGGTCCAACCCATGTGTGACTAGGCTCTAAGGAAAGCTGTCTCGGGTGTGGACCAATCAACTTCAAGGACAGTGCACATTATCAGAGTTATGTTTTTTGTTTGCATTATGACTGCAGGTATTGTGGTCTATGCAAACATGACTCCTTGTAAAAAGGTGTCAGTTTTGTTGCCAGATAGAAGGGTAAAGAACCAATTATCAATTATTACTTGTTACCTCTCTCGCTGTCGATACAACGTTCTAATTTCGCACCGCCACTTCACTATTGCACACTCGGGCACGTGCGTACGAATGTGCCCAACCAAACGCGTGACGCAGAGGTGCATTCACGCGCTCGTCTGTTCTCTCGCGCAGCTTTGAAACGCTTCGACCTCCACAAGCCCGGGACGCATCAACCGAAGTTGGCGATCGACAACGAGAACAACATCATCCTGGAGTGGTTCTGCCACGCCTACCCGCTCATCACGGCGTCGTACACCTACAAGGAAGACGTCCGGCACATCGCCCGACGCATCGACGAAATGTCCGGCGGGAGCCACGTGGCGGTGGGAATCTGCCTGGGGGCTCACTTCACCGTCTTCCCGCTGGCGGTTTTCCGCACGCGAATGCGAAACATTGGCGAGGCCGTGAGGAAGCTGTTGCTGAGAAGCCCCGAGACGAGGGTCATCGTCAAGTTGGCCAACACGCGAGACGCCGGCAACCCCGAGATATTCAACAACTGGAGCACGTTCAGGATGAACGAGATCACCCTGGATGTGTTCAAGGGCATGAACGTGGCCTTCGTGGACGCGTGGGACATGACCGCGTCGATTAACTCGGCTCAAATTCACCCCGTCGAGGCGATAGTGAAGAACCAGGTCGACCTGTTTCTGTCGTACGTTTGTTAGATTTTGGCGGAGATTCGCCGGGGGAAATCGTTTTTTTTTCGTGGGGGTTTCAAAGTTGTTGTTTTTTTGGAAATGGTGGAGAGCAAAACTGGGTTACTCTTGTACGCGTGCAAATCATTATGGCATTTTAAATGGCTGCATTTTTTTTCCATGAGATAGATCAGAGAGGGGCGAGTACTCGTATTCTGAAAGGGGCGGCGATATAGGGGACAGAGGGGAGCGGCTGTAGGGAATAGCTCAGAGAGGAGGCGGGTACGCAGATTTTGAAAGGGCGGTTGCTAAGAGTAACAATCTTGCAGGTAAGCGGTGCATTGAAGTTCCCGTCTGTGCGAATCCGCGTGGCTGTTCCACGATTTACCCATTAAAAAAACATGAATACCACCACCGCGCGGCTACGTCCAGTTTGACACGAAAAAAAATCACGCACGGAGCGTACACGTTGACGTGTGACAAGAAGAGCGGGAATTCCCCGCAGGTGTCACCGGACTGCCCCAGGGTGTCTCCTTCCGGGCACGGTGCAAACTCATCGTGCCCTCATCGATTTCTGGCTGTGCCCTCAGATGTTGCGAAATCCTTAACGATCCACACGTGGCACAAAACCCCTCCTCCTCCTCCCCCCCTACGTCGGCAGAAAAGACCCCCTTGGCGGAGGATCTGAAACGGGGCATGGAACGAGACATCGACGCGCCCTGCTCGTAGACCTTTTACATCATCGTCATCATAGCCAGGAAGACTGTAACTGGTTAACTGGAAGGATCATGAGGTCAACCCCTTCATAGAAGCAGTGGCACAGCGCAATGGGCGAGCATGGAGCATTTGAGACGTAATATTTTGGGAAAAGGAGTTTAGGGGAGTTCGAGAGCAGGTGGGCCACTTTTGTACAGAGTTTTAAATGGGCCGGTCAGAATAGCGGGGCCTGGTAAAAGAGGGTTGGATAGCCCCTGGGTGTTTGAGCTGGAGCAATTTCTTTTTTATTTATTATAGATTTATACTTTAAATTGTTATCTGTATTGTATTATGATTGTTATTGGGATCAAACATCGAAATGGAATTCTTTGCACTTTTTGTACGCAGCATGGACGGACGGGTTGTGCTTTTTTTTCGTGGGATTTTATTGTTTACGTATGTGATGTTTAGATTTGTGTACAATTAATTTTAGGTGTATCTTGTAATTTTATTGTTTGTTGCGGTTGAACCAAAATCAAGAGCCCAATGGCTCACAGGGTAAAGCCTAATAAATGAAACTGAAACTGAATGTTTATAGGGTACGTTTAACTTATTTCCCGACGCACGCAGTGAATCGTGGCAGTGTTGAGTCTATGTGCAGTGATGAATTTATGAGTAGTGTTAGTCTATGGGCAGTGTTGAATCAATATTGGGACTGTTAGTCTATGGGCAGTGTTGAATCAATATTGGGACTGTTAGTCTATGGGCAGTGTTGAATCAATATTGGGAGTGTTAGTCTATGTGCAGTGTTGAATCTATATACAGCGAGGGAAAAAAGTATTTGATCCTCTGCTGATTTTATACGTTTGCCCACTGACAAAGAAATGATCAGTCTATAATTTTAATGGTAGTTTTATTTGAACAGTGAGAGACAGAATAACAACAACACAATCCAGAAAAACGCATGTCAAAAATGTTATAAGTTGATTTGCATTTTAATGAGGGAAATAAGTATTTGACCCCCTCTCAATCAGAACCTTCATCGGTGCTGCGACTCGTTACTATCAGCACTTGCTCCCTACAAGTCTGTTAACGACTAGACGGGACATAATTGTCTTTTGTGTATGTGTGTTTTTGTGTCTGTGTGTATCCTTGTATTTGTGTATGTGTGTAACTTTGTGTCTGTGTGTGTCTTTGTCTCTGGGTGTAACTGTGCGTGTCTTTGTGTCTCTGTGTATCTGTGTCTTTGTGTCTCTGTGTATCTGTGTCTTTGTGTCTCTGTGTATCTGTGTGTGTCGTTGCGTATGTGTGTCTGCGCACGAACATCACTTGCACCGTACGAGTCTGTATAAGGTGACACGTGAGATCTTTGTCGCAGCCATAACATGTGATGTGAAGTTACCCATCACGTCTGCTTATTGTTGTTGTGAATCAACTCCACGCCTATGTATTCGTCCGTCTGCCTGTTTGTCTGCCTGTTTGTCTGTCCGTGGAAAACATTCTGAAATATCAACTCGTACTTTGTAGAGTTGTGTTTGTTGTTGTCATACTCTACCACAACAGTGACACCGGTCAGGGATTTGGGCAACTCCAGTTGGGGTGTCTCTGTTCTCTTTAAAAAAAAAATTCAGAAAAGTCTATTAGTTTATTTTTTGTCATTATTTAAACAAGATCAATGATAAACCTATTTAGCGTGTTTGTGTTCAGTGTTGTTGTCCTTCCGCACCCACCGATTAGCCACGGTTGGCTAAGTACGGTGCCAAAATTAGTACGTAGCGTAATAGTGCCGGCTGGTGAACAGCAGCGGCAAATGTGGTGGACAGACTGCACACACGCCAATTGAGGGCGTGCACGGTGCGTGTATTTGATTGTCAGCCAACACCAGAGGTGGGACAAAGTCATTGTTATGCAAGTCCAAGTCGAGTCTGAAGTCATCAAATTCATGACTCGAGTCTGACTCGAGTCCAAGTCACATGACTCGAGTCCACACCTCAGAGGTGGGACAAAGTCATTGTTATGCAAGTCCAAGTCGAGTCTGAAGTCATCAAATTCATGACTCGAGTCTGACTCGAGTCCAAGTCACATGACTCGAGTCCACATCTCAGAGGTGGGACAAAGTCATTGTTATGCAAGTCCAAGTCGAGTCTGAAGTCATCAAATTCATGACTCGAGTCTGACTCGAGTCCAAGTCACATGACTCGAATCCACACCTCAGAGGTGGGACAAAGTCATTGTTATGCAAGTCCAAGTCGAGTCTGAGGTCATCAAATTCATGACTCGAGTCTGACTCGAGTCCAAGTCACATGACTCGAGTCCACACCTCAGAGGTGGGACAAAGTCATTGTTATGCAAGTCCAAGTCGAGTCTGAAGTCATCAAATTCATGACTCGAGTCTGACTCGAGTCCAAGTCACATGACTCGAGTCCACACCTCAGAGGTGGGACAAAGTCATTGTTATGCAAGTCCAAGTCGAGTCTGAAGTCATCAAATTCATGACTCGAGTCTGACTCGAGTCCAAGTCACATGACTCGAGTCCACACCTCTGGCCAACACTGGTAAAAACAACATGGGCATTTTCGTTCTCTTCTATCATGTGCACCAACAGGTGCCTGTGCACAAACATGTACACGTGCACCTCGTGCTCTCTTTTAGCCCCCCCCCCCACCCCTCCCAATACGTTCCATTCATTGGCTACCACATTCTGATAAGCCCTCCCCCCCTCCCCCTTAACTGGTATTTAAGAGCTTGCATCTTGAATCCCTGCCTCACTTGATACAGCAAATCTGGCTGTGACGGTCCCATCTGATGACGGAGACTTGTGTTGCCTCCGAAACGTCGTCATTTATTATTATTTTATTTTTATTTTACTTTTATTCATAATCAACGATTTTTGGGTTTAGATCGCGTTTATTTATAAATGTGTCGTAACCCTCCACCACCCGACACGGCCAATCAGTAAAAATGTGTCACGTTGACAAAGACAAATAGTTCACTGCTTTAGCCCACACATTTTTACTGATTGGCCGTGTCGGGTGGTGGAGGGTTACGACACATTTATAAATAAACGCGATCTAAACCCAAAAATCGTTGATTATGAATAACATTGGTCGCGAAAGCCTACGTGTTTACTTTTATTATTTTAAAATTCATTTTTTTACCTACGTGACTTTACCGAAAAAAACTAAGAGTATGAATCCTTGCAGTCACGAAAGCTTCAAATCTAGAAGTCAGAGTAGTGATACTAGTAATAGTAGTAATACTAGTAGTAGTAGTGATACTAGTGATTTTTATTATTTTATTTTTATAAATTTTAATTTCATTTTTTTACTGACGTGACTTTACCGAAAAAAACTAAGAGCACGGTGCGTGTTGGCAGAGCGGAGGAACTAGGGCAAGGGTTATGGAGGACCCCATCTGGAGGCCCCTGGAACCTGCTGGCAGGTTCGAGAGAAGGGAGGTGCGGTCAGGGCGGAGCCAGGTCGCGTTGGTAGCATAAAAAAAATTAACCCGTAAAAACAAAGTTTTTCACTCTAAATCCTTTATATGCGTGGCGGCTAGAGTCCTCTCGTCCTCTGGCTTGAGATGGCTGCCACCTATGGATCAGATGATTGCCTGCCACCATTAAGCAATTGGTCATTAAATATAATATTTTTGTCCTAAAAAATTTAACATTTTGGATTTTTTTTCACGAACATTTATTGTCACGCACAACGAGTCTGTGTGCAAAATGTCAGCTCGATTGGATCACGGGAAGTGGGTTAAAAAACGACCGAAAGATTTGCACGGTCGTAAGCAAGCAAGCAAGCACGCAAGCAAGCAAGCAAACTTAATATAAAGGATTTAAAAAGCCAAGAGCACGGGGCTCAAAACTGCCGGTTCTGTGAGTGGACTCGTCTCGTCGTCGCTGCCGTCTCTGCTAGATGTTGCGCTATGAGATAGTCGTTGGCCATCTCAGTTAATTGAATGCCCATATATGGATGAGTTGGCCGTGGCTGCGCTGGAACGAAATGAATCCACGACTAGAAGGGGAATTGCGGTGTCTCCTCTATCTGTTGACGGGCCCAAGGTAGGTGCCTCACATTTTATTGAAAACCCCAAAAAAACATCGTGACATCACGGTAAAGTTTCTCAATGTCTGGGCAGCGCGGGTGATAGATTTGCGTTGTGCCCGCACTCCGGTGACACCTTCATACATTTCGCCCACGATTTCATTGGTCCGTGTGAAGTGACACCGACGACTGGGAACTCGGAGCCTCTTTATTGAAGACACATAGCGACCTGCACTCGGCCCAGCACTTGGTTCTTCACTCCGTATAGTCGCCCCTTCCCTCGAGCGTCCACCCTCCACACTCCTCGTGCTCTACCTCCTTTCATGCTCATCGGAGCCCCCTTAAAATAACTTTCCATCGCCTCCAGGCATCAACTCCTTTTACAGATTTTTATTTTTGGTTCAAATATTTTCCTTGCGGTCGGTTCAACCCCCCTCTGCCTCCCGGATCCATCATCGACGAGGCATATCTTCGCCAACCAGAGGTCCCTGGCCTACTTTTTGAAAGTCCACTCTGCTGCACATTGGCCTGGGGTGAGTGTCTCTCAAGTTCAGTCGTTTGCAACTGGGCGAGCTCAAGTGAGGGAGCTCCTGGACCATAATTTGGGGCTCGCCAGATTTGTGCCCAGCTCTGCCGAGCGATGTCATGCCGCACGAAACCCATTCCAGAGTTTTCTGGTTACTGGTCTGGTACGAATCCCCTCCCCCCCTTCTCCCTGGAGCCGAGAGGCTTCTGACAGTCTGCAGATGTCCCTGGGTGCTTCCTGCCAACCAAATGTGGGGTGGGGAATCACTGAATGAAGTTCAATATCAGATTGGACACTGGCAATAAAACAGTCGTGTTAAAATGTTAAAACAACAAAAATAAACCTCTTGCAAGGAATAGTGTCTGCATTAACCACACGCAGAACGTGTGGTGAACATGCCAACAAAATCATGCTCCGATAATAATATATGGTATTGTCTTTGAGACTGATTGGTCTACACCAGAGACAGCAGCCTTCTTTAGAGCCCAATCTCACTAGTGCCAGGCCAGAGAACGCCAAAAGGCAAGCAGCATATTTGCATGTTCACTCCAAGTACCTTGTGTGTGGTTAACGCAGTGACACGGTTCCTTGCAGAAGGTTTCTATTTAATGTTTGAGCATCTTAACACGACTGTATTATTTCCAGAAAGGGTTAAAACCTTTTCTTATTTTTTAATACTTTAATACTGGCAAAAAAGGTCCCATGTTGTAGCGGCTGACTCCCAGTCAAGTTTAAAATGATGTACTCCATCGGAATGCAATGGTTTTGTATGCACTCACTGTATGAAGTTTAATACAAAATCTGACACAGAATCAAGTTAAAGTTCAAGTAGGACATTGGAATACCGTATATACACTGAATCGCAGATATGAAAAAATCGTACATTAGTATAACGTTGATGTATAAGTGTAACCTGTGTGGTTATGTATTTGTTAAATGGTTCATATGTTCGCACTTAGTATTATAAGGAGAACCTCTTTATTTCCTTTTCAACATATTTTTGACAAAATGCTTAGGTGATGACCAGTATGATGGAGACTTCACGTGAACACGATCACTGATCGATTCGATCCAGTGTGATCGATGTTCCATTCGGTGTTATCGATTCGGTGTGCATGTAAAGTCACCAATTTTAGAATCGGCTCGTCGTGATCAGTGAGGTGTGGGGGCGTGAAGTTGACAGCAGATTTGGTCGTTTCAGATGGTCAACATCGCCGTGTGCTGGAGAGGCCGGCTCAATAAACCCGCCGCGTGTGAACGGAGTCTCCTCCTGGATTCCTTGTGTCCAAGCGTGGAGAGCAAGAAGATCACGCCGGAGAATTATCGGTTGTTACTCTTAGTTTTTTCGGTAAAGTCACGTAGGTAAAAAATGAAATTAAAATTAATAAAAATAAATAATAAAAAATCACGACGTTTCGGAGGCAACACAAGTCTCTGTCATCAGGTGGGACCGTCACAGCCAGATTTACTGTATCAAGTGATTTGCTGTATCAAGTGATCTGCTGTATCAAGTGATACAGCAAATTTGGCTGTGACGGTCCCACCTGATGACGGAGACTTGTGTTGCCTCCGAAACGTCGTTATTTTTTATTAATTTCATTTTTTACCTACGTGACTTTACCGAAAAAACTAAGAGTATGAATCCTTGCAGTCACGAAAGCTTCAAATCTAGAATTATCGGTTGTTACTTTGTTAATTGTTGTTGACCACCCCCACTGTGCCCAAGAGGACGATCACGGCCAGGAAGAACCGAGGCACAGTGGCCATAAAAACTACAATTTACACGGCGACTTAACATCGCAGTATGATCGGCTACTTGAACAGATTAATATAACAAAATACGTAAAAATCTTAACATCAATAGCGGTGTTTTGTATGCTCTGCGAACCGCGAAATTTAATACAAATTCCGCGGGGCCGTTGCGCTGCTCAGCTCTGTATTGTTGTACAGTACTTCATGGTGCACATTACTTTTGCCGTTAGTCATGGACCCAAGCGTGCAGCGAGTGTTGAGAGAGTGTTGCGTCTGTGGTCTGGAGGAAGAGGACGTGGCTGGCCTGAGCCCCTCCTCTTCCCCCATCATCTCATCGTCATCATCATCGTCGTTAATCCTTTTAATCAAGGCCGTAATTATATATATATATTGGGGGGTACCCCCCCCCCCCCCAATATTCAAATATGCTCAAAATGCCCCCCCACCCCAATATATTACTATTGTAGAGGAGTAGAGGAGAGTAATGGCGTCGTGTGTGCTGTCCAGTGCGATGACGTCACGGGACGTGGGGTCACGTGTCCTGGACAGTGCACGTGACGTCACAGCTCCTGAAGGTTACAAGGGGTACCCCGTGATGTAAGCGGGGTCGTAGCTTGAGTCAAGGGTCGAGAGAGGGTGAAACGGGGAGCCAGGGTCAAGAGGGTAGGGATAGTGGATATAGCACAGCGCCAGGGCTGGACGTAGCTGTGCTCCTCGGTCGGCCATGTTGGATGATCCCATGGCCGGCGCAGAGGAGACGGCACGGGGCAGCCGGCTGTGATGGGACCCAGTGGGAACGAGCCCGGGACCCCGAACCCCTGGGAAGTGGTTCACACCCCCCCCCCCCCCGTGTGTCTTGTGTAGCCCTTTAATAAACGGCGGAAGCCCTTAACCTCACCTCCGTCTCTGAGTGAGTCGTCGCCAGCTCCTCAACACTATTTTAAAAATGCTATGCTATTGAAATAAATTAAACAATTTGCTATACCTTAGCCACAATATCTGGACTTGTCTACATATAAATCAATGCATAGATGTCTGTTTATACGATTCATAATCAACGTTTTTGGTTTATGATTATGAATAACATTGGTCGCGAAAGCCTACGTGTTAAACTGTTTATACGATATTGGTTATGGTTGTACTTTATTAATCCCTAATCTCTGCCATTACATACAATGAAACAAGAAATGATAAAATAGAAAAACAGAACAATGTAATACAATACACTATTCGACATTATTGTAAAAAATAAAAAGTCCATCCCATGTGTTAGTGAATTTCTTAATATTTTAGACAGGAAATGAGTTTTCAAATTTAGATATTTTTCTGGGTTAAAACCCCAGACAGCCTGGAGGATTTGGTCCCCCCCAATGTTGACTCCATGGCTACGGCCTTCCTTTTAATTATAATCATCGTTAATAGTAAAGGTATGTAAAGTTAATGTCATGTTTATTTATGTTGTATCATGTTACTGTATAATGTACCATACACAGGAACATAGATTAGTTAATAAACAGGCAGCCTAGTTCAGCTGTGGCGAGTCTGACCTCGGCTGTGGTTCCCCTACCCGCCTACAACCCATGGGCCTCCTGTAACTTTACCAAACCGCGAGGGTTTTCAGGAACCTGAACCCTCGCGGTTGGCCAGGGATTACTCTACATACATACAGGAGTCGCATGAGCGACCGCTCTAATAGGAGCCTCTCATCTCTAACGACGAGTGTCTGTGCCACGGCAACGGGCATATTGAGAGACTTTTACGCAGCACGGCCATTGCAGGGTACAGCTCTCGATCAAATTTTTGGTGAAATTGATGCAGCAGCGACATGGAGTCGGCGCTGTAGAATGACAAGACGCCCGCCTCCCAGTCCAGGTGAACCCCGACTCTTTTGGGAGCATCTCGCATCGACAGTTTTGTTTCCGTCTCTTTATGTAGCGCTGTGTAGTCGTTGCACCATTTCTTAAGGCTCCACGAAACTTCATTGCACCCAATTTTATAGGCTTCGTCATCACCTTTCCGTGGTATCGCGTCATACGTGACACCGATGATGAATTTATCAGAACCTCTCACGTCCACTTCCCAGTAGTAGCGACCCGATGAGAATTTCTCAGAGCAAATGACCACTCGGTAGTGGTCGAACCTGTCTGGATTGTCCGGGTAATGTTGGGTGCGTGAGGAAGTCCTGACGGTTTTAAAGTCGGCAGAAATCTGGAGGTTCCAATGTGCCGTGTTTGGGTTCAGAGTCGGCGAGCAAGTGCCTGTAAACGATAATAATACACATGTTGTGTTAAGTGAACATTAATTACTTTTGAGAAATGCACTTTGCAATTGGCAACATATGTCAGTAAGAATTATAAAAATTGGCTGAAAATGTTAGCATGCAGGGCTGCACTTCACACAGCTGTGGTCTTTATCAGGGGTTCCTACGTTTCAGCCCAAAGTTTCTGCCCTGTCTATGAAAGAAGAATCAAATAGAGCCCAATGTATCATCCGACTGACCCAATCTCTCAGTAAACTGTCCACAAAACTGTCTGATGGATTCAGGACACGTCTGGTCGTTACCAATCGCGTCGCCTGTAATCCAGCACTTAGTAGGCGAGGGTTGTAGGATCACACAGAATCGTGAATCTCCCTACGCAAGGGCGATGAAGTCGCCACCTGCTGCCATGCCAGGGTATGGCAATACAGCAAGTGGATTCATCTTCATCTGGAATCCATCTATATGGGGATTACGTTACCTGCTTCATACTTATTATTTGGTATTGATGCAACTCGCTGACCCCGTGTCACTACTGGACATCTGTCAAAAAGAGCTTCATAGCTCATCGGATTCCTCATTCAGGATAAGGATTCTGATACTTTTTCCATGTTTACTGCCACAATGCATGAACGCATTTTCGCTTAACGCGGCGTTTTTTAGAGAAACGCATCTACCGTGCTAAACGATGACTTATTGCACCGTATTAAGGGTTCAAATCTCATACGGATATCTTTCTTCATTGTACATCATCATTAGAGTTGAGTGACAAAGATGATGCATTAATACACTCAGTAGTGCACGTTGTGTGGTGTGTACAGCATATCACGTACTCGATTCTCTCCGCATTTTCAGGAATGCATCTTGCTTCTCACGGTGTTCACGCAGAATCTTTTGGAGTTGCGGGCGCTCTTCCTGCTTGCGATCGAGGCGGCTTATGATGAAGTCAGCTCGTGCTGACGCGCGGGGCATCGAATAGACTTTTGAGAGCTCGGATTGCGTGATGAGACCCTGGACGAGCAACTCGTGATGTTGCATTGCAGGGATCCTACCGATCAAATCTCGTACCACCGAAGGTTCCTCTGTCCTCGTTGTCAGCAATGTATCTTCGCTGTCACCCTTCTCTGCAGCGGTGTTTTTTGTGCGATGAACTCCACTGTTTACAAAGTGATCACAAATCTGAATGTCTTCTCTGCTCTCATCCACAGCCAGGTTCTTGAATGATTGAGCTGTTAAAAAATTTGTAAGAATTATCAAAACAAATTTGAGTTCTAACTTTGCAATTGTTTAATGCCTTCGTCACGATTATTATTATCATCATCATACGTTAATTTTAAGTCATTGCTGTGAGGTCTCCCCATGCCACTACATTTATTATGGTCCTGTACTTACAATCAATTTCACTCTCACAATATATTTCTGCACTCCATCTCCGTCTGTCACCAACAGCCATCAATATCCCACAGCAACTCTTTGCTTAATACATTATCTTTATATCTCCCAATATAATTTAGAACAGTCACCTCCTCTATCCCATTAGTTTTAGATTTTTATTTAATTTCCGTTTTCATCATTCGGCATCTGTGCTCCCGATTTTAGCATTCAGTTGAAAAAAAATCAAACCTCCATACGAAATTTAAGATAATTGGATGTTGTTTATGTGTTTGTTTCAGATTGAGACAATCTGCCTTGTTCGCTTGCTGGGCGGTAAAACAAAAACTGCCGCAGTGTTTCAGGAACCCCCGCCGTGGGTGTGTTCTGCTATGACCTCGCGTCTATACTCCCTCGCCTTCACTACCCCCACCACACACAGACCAGCAGGGTGAAGTAGGGCCAAACACCCTCCACGATCGACCCATAGGAAGTGGGTGGGCACTCAGCCAGCAGTGGATTGACCAAGCGGATGTTCACGTGCTCTACCGCTGTGGCTACATCGCCTGCATGCACACTCGGTGGCGACGATTCTGAATCGTTTTTCCCTACTGGGTATGAATACACTCCAAGTCAGTGTCAAGGATTCCCTGTGCGTGACGCGCCCTTGTACTCACCTTCATAAATCATGATTGAGCCCGAGTTCACCTGCATAGCCGGACAGAGCGGCTCACTCGGAATGTCGTCAAATGAGTGCAACAGCTCCGTGGTGCTGGCGTTGTAAAACGAAAGCTTTCCTGCGTTGAAGTCCAAGCGAACGCCGACTCTCTGCAAATGCTGAATCTCCGGAAAAGGAATGCATCGGCCGTCATGTCTTGCAGAGTAATTCGAATCCCATTTAATGAACGCCCAAGAAGACTCATTCCAGCCCAACCTGCCAGACTTTTCTTGACATTTCCGAGGAATCGACCCACGTGCGACACCTATAGAACAGTTTTCCGAGGCTCTCACGTCAACTTCCCAGTAGTGGTCACCCGACGAGAAGGTCTCGAAGCAGAGGACTATTGGCCACGACTCAAACCTTTCTGCGTGATCAGAGTAAGGCTGATCCGCCTGGTTCCACGTCGCTGTGCTGAGATCGGCAGACATTTTAAGCTGTCGATGTGCCGAGTTGGGGTTCAGAGTGGGCGAGCACACATCTGCAAGATAAGAAAATCATCGTGTAAATCTTAACAATCACGACTCGGTTTTTTGCTCATTATCGTCAGCCATGATTAGTCATCGCCAAGAGAGGCAAAGGTGCACCTGCCAATTTCTTGCCGATGCCACTGCTGGTGGAAGGATCTCGACTCGAAGCATGTGCCACAATGGGTAGGAGATGTTAACTAACTCGCCTGATATGCATGAGGTCGTGCATTCAATCCCGACCCTGACTCCTTTTTTATATTTGTAGTATGTGTGTGTGTCTCTCTATCTCCCCGTGGATTTTTCTCCACAATCAATATTACGCGTTAAGAGCATTAGGCTGCTATAAATTTGCACATGATGATATCAGCTACTTGGTTGATCTATCACTTGTAATGGCCAGGTCACTTCTGAAAAAGAGCTATTACATAGCAGGGCAGAGGGGCCTTACCCAGTAATATTCATTAGTTTCGTTAAAAAAAAAATATTTAGTTTGGTTTACTCAACTACCAGTGATCACTCATTGTGCGGTAGCCAGCAGTATTGCCTCCTCGCGTACCAAACCTTTACAACGCGGCAGCATCGGAGCACGTGGTACCGTGCCGTGTTGCTCAAACATTGATAATTATCGAGGCTCCATGGAATGCAAGTGGACAACTTAGGAATACTCTTTGGTTCTTTCGGTAAGGAATAATACGCTTACATTTTCCAAAATGCATTTAAACTATTGCTTTGCCCGAAGCTACATCGAACTGCGGACGTATGTTAATATACTCATGGAACTACTGCCGGCGATTAAATCAGCTCGCGTGCGAGTGCTAAGTGGATCGTTGCATAGCAGGGTCGTGGGAGGTAAGGGAGGCTTGGGGAGGTCTTCATCCAACAGTTAGTTAACCTTGGCTAATGATGATGATGTAAAGGGGATGAGTATGATATGTATCCAGTGTCCACTGAGATCGGCCTAAATTAGTCGCAACTTTTATTGGCCACTCTACCATTGCCCGGCCTGTGAAGGATTTCTCTCTTTAGTGAGACACTGGGATTGTGGGCTTGCGATGCTGAGACTGAGTGGACTAATTTCTCTGTTGAGATAACTTTTTTATGTCGTTGTTGTTTGTGTCTCTTTAGTTTTGGTCACATTTATGCATTTGATTATTATTGTTTTACTTTGTGAGGGTGTTCATATGCTCGGTAATTGCTACATATATAATAGGATATGAAAAGCGCTGTGGGATATAATTAGCATGAATGGCGCTATATTAAATCTTCTTATTTTATTAAGTGCTCTGGCTTGAAAAAATGAAAAAAGGATACGTTTAACGGACTGCAACGATGACGAGTGTGTAAAGTCTACGCACGGCTCGTCTTCAGCATGTCCAGGAAATGCCGTTCCGTGCTCCGCTGTTGTCCGAGTATCTTCAGCAGCTGTTGACATTCGCCTTCCCCTCGTCTCATGATGGGCAACAGGATTGAGTCCACGCGCTTAGCGGCGTCGGGAATTGTAAATGCCCTCCAGTACGCCTCTTCCGTAACCAAATTTTTCTTCTTCAGCTCATGCAGGAAAAGGGAGGGAGTTTTGCCGATCCACTCTCGCAACTCTGGCAACTCCCTCTCGACGTCCTTCCAGTTGCCCGTTTGATCTTCCGTGATAATTTTACCAATGAAATTTTCTGTGCTCTGTCAGAGTAAAGGCACGGAAAGTGAGTGAGCAGCAATCGCAAGATCATCATCATCACGCACAACACGGCTGACCAATAGGGAGCCATCGCTTGACCGCACCCGAACATCGATCAGCCTCCCATTTTACCTTTAACAGATGGGAATTTCTCCGGTACAGCGATGGAATGCCCAGGTATAAAAAACCTCTCCACTCTCTCCACAACTGATCTCCCCGTAGAATGCCGGTTACTTCCTCCCCGTGCCCCCCCCCCTCCCCCCATATATATATTTATATAAAAGCTACCACTCTACACCACCGTCAGAAAACACCTTCAAGGGTTGACACCGAGAATTCCTTTCCCACACCTAGACAACACTTCAAGCACCTAAAGTCCCCCACCGTCTTTCTGAACCCTCCCCCTCACCACCTTCCTCCAGAAAACCATGGACCCGTTGTGTCGGCGCTTACCACCATAATGAAAACACAGCAACGACAAATACAAGAGAGGAGGATAGACTTAGTAAACGTGGAATGACTTACCTTCATTGAATCATGACTGGAGACATTACTGCGCGGTGAATCATCTACCAACAGCTGGAAGCAAATGAAGAGGGGGAAAAAGTATAAGTTAACAAAGACAAAATATAAACTTTTCGATTGCAATCAAGGCGCTTCATAATGGGCATGCATTCTACATGTAGTAGTAACCCAGTCTTGCTCGTCGGCAATATCACGTGAGCATTTATTCCGATCACAGACGTTCGCACGACTTTTCACTCGATTCAAATACTCCATTGCTGCCCCGGCCGCCCGTATCAACACATCAACTTTAATCAATAACGTAACAAAAGATACAGCCACGTCTCTCTCTCTCTCTCTCTCGCTGTCCTACTCCTCCATTCTCGAGACTTGTAGCCCTCCTTGTCCTCCTCGCTCGCCTCTCTCGTCCACACCGACCCCTCTACTGGAATTGTCTCCATGGCTACCCAGCCTCGTCTCTTTCCCCCACCCACCCAGCCCCTCCACCATTCTCTGTCATTGCGCGTGACATATGCACCAGAGGTCGCAAACGGGTTTTGATTCCTTACCCGTACCCGGCCGCACCAGGGTCGCAAATGGGTACCCGTACCCGGCCGGGTACGGGTTCCCATTCCCTGCCCGTACCCGTACCCTACCCGAAATGAGTGACAAACGGTTACTCACCAGTTACTCACGGCCTACCCGTACCTGTACCCGGCCGCACCAGGGTCGCAAACGGGTACCCGTACCCGGCCGGGTACGGGTAGCCGGGTATCGGGTAGAGTACGGGTATCGGGTACCCGGTTGCAACCTCTGATATGCACATTGTTATGAAGGATTCGGTTTTTGTTCCAAACGTTTAGGTAAACGTTGATCTCAGATTGCTGCTGTGCGTTGTAGCTATCACACGGCAGGCTGTTTTTTAATGATCAGATTTGAGAACCACCGGTCAAACACACAAAGCGATCAGCTGCCAATGGCGCATCTTGCGTCAGAAATCGTGGTATAGCTCCATCACTGAACACACCGTGACGGGAAAGATGCGCGCGTAAATATATGCCGAGTGCTTTGATTATAGATGAAAATACAACCGTGCGTTTTGGCTCAACCTTTGTTTTTTTTTTAGGATATTCACGGTAGGAACAACGAAGGCTAATTGCCTTTTAAAAGAAGGCAATGATAATACATTCCATGTGTAACGAGTCCACCAGACGAAGGTTGAGACGACACAGGTCCTCTGTTCTCCGCACGAGCTCACGCCATGTGCGGCCCACTCCACTCCAAATCCTGCCAGGAAGCCGCCCCCCCCATCGCCCCGCCTCATCCGGTGACGTCACGGCTCCCCTCGTGGGCGTTCCCTCTCTCTCCGTGACGTCATCTTTAACAGTAACCTGGGATCTCGTGTGTGTTTTGACCCCCCGGATCACGTGACTATTAACACTACGGCATGTATGGAAGACAAGAAACATACAGAACGTGCAGGGCAGGTGGCCAGAACTAGGTGGGTAATTGTTGATTTACCCAATCAGCCACTCAGTCATCCACTTACGCACCCACTCACTTAGGCAATCACTCACTCAACCTCTCACCCACTCACTCAACCTCCCACTCACCCACTCACGCACCCACTCACTCACCTCAACCACACACCCACTCACTCATCCACTTATTCAGCCACTCACTCACCCACTCACTCACCCATTCACCCACCCACTCACTCACCCACTCACCCACCCACTCACCCACCCACCCACTCACCCACCCACTCACCCACTCACTCACCCACTCACCCACCCACTCACTCACCCACCCATCCACTAACACACTCAACCACACACACACCCACTCACAAGGCCGATCACCCCAGGGTCAGGGTCTTGACCTCAGAATCCTTAGAAAGAAGGCGATCCAAAGATCTGAGGGACCTCGTTAGAGAGTCAACACGGTCCGGTTGCTGCAGATTATAATTACGCTATCTGCTGAGGTTCTCATTCAGCAGTGGCATCAATAACAGGAGTGTTTTTCGGTTAGGTCACATCAACATAGCGAGGTGGAATGACTTACATTCACATCCTCTTCATCCGTATTCAAAAGTGTGGTCTCACTTGTAGAGTGACTGCTTTCTATGTAAGAGAAAAAGATACATTATTATAGACCATTGTTATATACAAATATATTCTTGAAAATTATACATTACATCATATAGACCTGTCCTGATGGGCTTATGTTGATGATGACGATGATTATCATATTATTCTCTTCTTCATATGGCTTAAAATATTAATTTGAAATGTAAAATCACACCCACTCAAGGATGTTCACTATTCTGGAACATCGCCCGATGATGCTGGTTGAAATAATTACCAGCAAAACGTGACGGTACTTAAACTGTAAATGTTGTGGATTTACTCTCCAACACAGTGGTGGGCTGAAGTAGTATACTACACTATACACTACACTATACAGTACAACTATACTATACATTACTATACACTACACTAATATACACTACACCACACCGTGATGATGATGAGAGAGAGAGAGAGACCAGCAAACTCTAAATATACAGCAGCAGGCATCGTCAGGGTCCAGCATCGAACCAACGACCTCCTGCATACCGGGCGAGGGAGTCAACATCCTCCTAGCCACCGCGACTTACCCCAGGGAAGCGTTTACGGAAGATTCTGTAGAGAAGGAGGCCCACGGTCACCACAAGTAGAATGAGGAGCACGACAGCACCGATGGCAACACCGATGAGAACACCGATGACAGCTCCAGCAACGTCTGAGGATCGTACACGTATAGTAGAGTAGTATATAGTGTAGTGTATAGTAGTGTATAGTGTAGTGTATAATGTAGTGTGTGTCGTGTGTAATGTAGTGTATAGTAGTGTATAGTGTAGTGTATAGTAGTGTGTAGTGTAGTGTATAGTAGTATATAGTGTAGTGTGTAGTGTAGTGTATAGTGTAGTGTATAATGTAGTGTATAGTGTAGTGTATAGTGTAGTGTAGTAGAGTAATGTATAGTGTAGTGTATAGTGTAGTGTATAATGTAGTGTGTGTCGTGTATAATGTAGTGTATAGTAGTGTATAGTGTAGTGTGTGTAGTGTATAGTGTAGTGTATAGTAGTGTTTTGTGTAGTGTGTGTGTAGTGCGTATGTAGTGTACAGTGTAGTGTAGTATTGTGTAGTGTATATTGTATAGTCGTGTGTGTAGTGTATAGTAGTGTATAATAGTGTATAGTGTAGTGTATATTGTAGTGTATAGTGTAGTGTAGTAATGTGTAGTGTATAGTAGTGTAGTGTATTGTAGTACTGTATGTAGTCTATAGTAGTGTGATGTGTTGTGTCTAGTAGTGTGCTGTGTAGTGGCTCATAGTGAATTGTCTAGTAGTGTAGTGTAGTTTTAGTGTAGTTTAGTTATATAGTGTAAAGTGTAGTCTAATAAATACATAGGATTTGACGAAACAAAGTAAGTTTTAACTTCACCTAAAATATTCTGGCCAAGCCCAGGCTAAGAACCACTACTGGTGGAGTGAATTGTCGCGGTGCGATTGCCATCAGTTTCTCTCTTGCGTAGCAACGAGGTCACGGGAGCCTTTGAAACCTCACGTGGCCCCAAGAGTGCACCTAGCCTGGCACAGATGCCGTGGGGACGTCACCGCCACTTAGCGGTGAGCGGCTGCTGTTGTTGTTGGTACGTCGCGAGGGATAGCAATGGATTTGGGGTAGGGGTATGGGTGGTTGGCCTTCACACTTAGCACTTGCAACACGAAGATTATTTGTTGTGTCCTGCTCTAAAGATGACATACGCAACCGAAGATTAACGCTACAAATTGCAGAATAGGTTTGACCCTTGACTTGAAGCTTTCGTGACTGCAGGAATTCTTATTCTTTGGGTCTTTCGGTAAAGTCACAATTCCAAGAACACAGGATGAGATGTTACTATCCTTTGTGCAAGCACTTCCAAGAGTTCATGAACAGTGAGCCTGGTGAAATGTATGGAGCGCATCGTCAGTAGTGAACCTTTAGTTCCTAGGGTGTTTCGGCCTTTCACACGATACACCCTCCCCAGAGGCGGTCAGCGACAGGGCGATCAATCCTACGCTTGCGTCCCATTCCCAATTGGTCGTAGGAGTTGCCTTGTTGTTAATAGCCAACATCCCACGTAGATAGGTTCAAAGAAAATAACAAAAAATAACAAAAAACTACGACATCTCGATCGCAACACAAGCGACCGTCATAAGGTGGGAAGCTAAGCGACATGTCTCGGACCGTGTTCGTGAGCATAAGGCAGATTTGAAACACGTGAGGACCTACACTTCAGCCGTGGTGGATCATTGTTTTAATGCGGTTGGCTAACACAAAATTAATTTCTCTAAGATGGAGGTACTTTGCAAGCCCACTAGCTATCAACAAAGATTCGTTCATGAAGCCATCTATATATACAGATAGAGACACAATTTCAACCGAGAGGATGGGTACACACTCAGCAATCATTGGAAGGGCATCATCAACCAGTTGAAGTCATAACTGGCTGTGATGTTTCCATCTTGTCACCTTCCGATGTTCGTTTTATTTTACTAAAGATGGGACAAGCAATTAGAGTTCCTGTGGTGTCCCGCCTGGGTTGGGCGTACCACAAGTTGTTATTTTCTCCATGCGTCTCCCCTTCTCTTGTTTCTCTGATTTCACATGAACATAACCATCTCCGCTCGTGCTGGCCCCAGGGCACTTGTGCCTTGCCCGCTTCGTCCTGATACCAGGACGCTTGGGCTACGCCCATTTTAAACCTTTAAAACAGCTTCCCTTTAGTGGCTTCCCCTCCCTTTTTCCACCTGATGACGATTCGCTTGTTTTGCGATTGAAACGTCGTAGTTTTTGTTTATTTTTTATTATTTTGAACCTATCTACGTGACTTTTCCAAAAGACCCGAACAATACTACACTATACACTACACTACTATACACTACACTATATACTAAACTACTATCCACTACACTATATGCTACATTACTATACACTACGCCTCTATACACTACTATACACTACACAACTATACACTACACTATATACTACACTACTATACACTATACACTACACTATACAATACACCACTATACACTACACCTCTATACACTCCACTGACCCGCCAGCGTCGATTGTGAGCGCGTTAGAGCCGCATGGGTGCGGTGACCTGGTCATCCGAACCTGCATCTCCCTTCGCTTCCGTGCAGGGGTCCAATGGGGCAGCCCTCTGGAAGCCGTCTCTACAGCGACAGCGAGTGTCCTCCTTGGTGGTGCATCTCCTCTCAGTGTCTTCGGCTGCAGAACAACACCACCCCCATCACCACCACCACCGCCATACATGGGTAGTACATTGGTGAGTGTGATCGCACGCAGCGCAACCGCTCGCGTACGCGGCCATGCGGAACGAAGGTGCCAGGGTTGGAATCGAACCCACGATTGCCCGTGTACCAGGCGAGGTAGCGTGAATCACGCAAACCCCTCGATTCCCCGAATTCACAAAAAACACCCTCCCCTCTTACAAGTCACGTTGCAAACGGTGCACTTCTTGCACTCGTTGGAGCTGTTCGGTTCGTCCGTGTAGCCTTCTCCTGCACGGCAACCCGTGCAGAACGAGCCGGTCTTGTTGGAATCGCAATCCATCAACTTCTTGCTACCTGCACGGTGGCAGCATGGGGTGGTGGGTGGGTGGGTGGGAGGAGGGAAACAGACGCACCGACTGAACGAGAATACAAATCAAAAGGTTTTGGTGTTTGTTGCCCTTCACCACCTTGCTGTGTTCCAGACTCGCGAACCGTTCCACTTCGGAACGGGTCTCAGGAACGAATTAGGTTCGCAACCCGAGGACTGCCCATCCACTACTATACCCTGTACACTACACTGTACACTGCAGTATTAGTTTGTAGTTTATATTCTTTGGGGTTTTTTTATTTGTTGTGCCAAAAAGAATAGATACATTTAGGTGCATTGACCGAAGCAACAGACCACTTACCTGACACAAACGTGCACGTGCGAACGGACAGTCAGGAAGTCCACCAAGGCCTCTGATTGGTGCAGGGAGGCCTCAAAGACGATTGGTCAGGAGGAGAGACTCGAAGAGGATTGGAGGAGAGACTCAAAGGTAAAAAAGGGGAGTAACGAGGGTCGACTGTAGGGGGGCGATGGTTGACAGCCGTTGGAGGAGGAGGAGGAGGACGCGGATTGGCTGAAGGGAGTGAGATGAGTGAAGCTTCCACAAAGGGGGTTCTGAGGATATACAAGCGTAGCGTTTAGTGTTGTGTGTAGTGGATAGTGTAGTGGATAGTGTAGTGGATAGTGTAGTGTATAGTATAGTGTAGTGTATAGTGTAGTGTATAGTAGTAGTGTATAGTGTAGTGTATCGTGTAGTGTATAGTGTAGTGTATAGTAGTAGTGTATAGTAGTAGTGTATAGTGTAGTGTATAGTAGTAGTGTATAGTAGTAGTGTATAGTGTAGTGTATAGTGTAGTGTATAGCGAGGGTTGACAGCCATTTGAGGAGGAGGACGCGGATTGGCTGAAGGGAGTGGGGTGATCGAAGCTTCCACAAAGGGGGATCGGAGGACATAAAAGTGTCATGTGTAGTGTATTGTAGTGTATAGTGTAGTGTATAGTGTAGTGCATAGTAGTGGAATGTATGATAGTGTAAAGTAGTGTAGTGTATAGTAGTGTACAGTGTAGTGTATAGTAGTGCATAGTGTATATTGTAGCATATAGTAGCATAGTGTATAGTAGTGTAGTATAGAGTGTAGTGTATAGTAGAATATAGTGTATATTGTAGTCTATCGTAGCATAATGTATAGTAGTATAGTGCATTGTAGTGTACAGTAGTATAGTGTAAAAAAGTGTATATTTGTGTATTGTAGTGTATATTAGTGTATACTAGTGGTATGTATAGTAGTGTAGTGTAAAGTAGTGTAGTGTATAGTAGTATAGTGTATAGTAGTGTAGGGTATAGTAGTTGTTGCTAGAAGGCAACTGCCTCCAACTGCCCAGCAGCGTCCTTCATGAGCAGCTACCAACAAACACGACTTCTCTAATCGAACCAGCCAAACGGCTCTCCCTGAAAACCTTCTGGGGCTAGACCACCCAGATTCTATGGTCGTCCTAAGATTCATAAAGAAGGCACTCCACTTCGGCCCATCGTTTCCACTATCAACTCACCTACCTACAAACTGGCCCATTTTCTGTCTGATACCTTGCTTCCATTCACAGGCAAGACTACCTCAGCAGTACATAACTCAGCTCACTTGGTCTCTCTAATCAAGGGCATTTCACTGTCCCACAGATAATCTTCTCATCAGCTTTGATGTTGTCTCTCTGTTCAAGGTTCCTGTGCCTGACACCTTAGCAATAATTGAGGATTTAGTCCAACATGGACTGAGCCCTGATGTTCCTATTCTGGCTAGGCACTGCCTTACCAACATGTACTTCACCTAGAATGGTACTTTCTACAAACAAAATGAAGGTACCCCTATGGGTTCCCCCTTATCACCAGTGATAGCGAATATTTTCATGGAGAAATTTGAAACAGATGCCATCCAGACATCCACACTACATCCATCCTTTTGGAAGAGATATGTGGATGACACTTTCATCATTTGACTACATGGCCTGCCAGCACTGAACCAATTTCTCAACCACATTAATTCCATATACCCATCCATCAAATTCACCATGGAAGTAGAGAAGAATGGTAAGCTACCATTCCTGGATGTTTAGTTTAAGAAGAAACCTGATGGCTCTTTGGAACACTCTGTCTACAGGAAAGCCACCCACACAGATTCCTATCTGAAACCTGATTCTCACCACCATCCGGCACAGAAGAATTCCCTCATCAAAACACTACACCATATGGCCCAATGCATTTCTGACCAACACCACCTAGCCAGTGAACTGGAACAGGTACACCAGGCCCTTAAGATCAATGGATATTCAGACCGCATTATCCGCAAATCAGTTTCTCCAACCATGGAGAAACAACCCCCTGAGACGCCGATTAAAACCATCACGTTACCATATATAACGGGCGTTACTAGAAAGATTGCCAAAATCTTAAACAAACACAAGATCCAGATCCAATTCAGTACAGTACACAAAATCCGTGATCTAATCCCATCTGTGAAGGATGTCATTCCTGACATGCAATATCCGCGAGTCTACAAACTAAGTTGCTCCTGTGGCGATTATTACATTGGGGAAACGAAACGGCATGTGTCGGACCGTGATCGCGAGCACAAGGCAGATCTGAAACACGGCAGGACTAATACCTCCGCTGTGGCCGACCATTGCTATAACGCTGTGGGCTCTCGTGATATTCTTTGGTTCTTTCGGTAAAGTCACGTAGGTAAAATAAAGTAAAATAAAATTGAAAATAATTAAATGAAATCACGACGTTTCGGGCACAACACAAGCGTCCGTCCTCAGGTGGGGACAACCACAGTGAAAAAACAATCGCTGAAGTATGCCTAAGAGATGGCTGTGACAAAGGATTATATAGCTGAGGGGGGGGCCAAGGTGAGTGTGGGAGCGGGCCGTGAGCTGGGGGAGAGCGGCAAGGATGATGCTAGAGTTCAAACTAAAGCTGTGAACCGTTGGGGGGGGGGTTGGGGGAGTGAGCTCTGCAAGCTCGAAACACTGCGCAGCAAATTTCCAAGTGATGGGAGTGAGCAGGCCTGGGAGCCGGGGCGGTTTCTTCATTAGGGCGATTGGGCGACGCACCACCAATGTCATTGAACCACAGAGTCACGCTAGCCGTCACTGTCAGCCTCTGGATATAGTCCAATCAGCGTCATGTCACGTTCTGTGGAGTACCGCCTCTTTTTGGGCGATTTCACTACGGCTGAGAATCGCCCCGAGTGGCCCCATAGACTTACATTCAAAGATGTTTTTTTTCGAACGGGGGGCGCTGCAATGCATTCTCTATGGCTCCGGGAGGGCTCGCACTAACGTGCTTACGTCATCATACGTGCTAACGTCATCATAATTAAGAACGTTTCATCCAACAATATAATTTGTCGCCACCTAGTGGAATCTTTAATAAAAGAAACTTGAGTGGATTGTATTAATAGTGAGTATAGAAACAAACAAGGAGATGTATTGTAAGAGTCACTTTATTTTTCATTAATATTAAAGAAGTGAAGTTGCCTTTACATGCTTAAGCTGTTAATTTATCTATTGCATGGGTGGACCTTATCCTTATCAATCATCCAGACAATCGCCCCCCCTGAGAGATTTTGCAGGAGCCGCCACTGCCTGGGAGTAAAAGACTGGAGATGCGGATGTGAATATAAACCATAAGGCAGCCTCCTCTTGCCCGCTTCAGCAATTATTTATTGCTGTGGTTGTTCCACCTGATGACGGGCACTTGCGTTGTGCCCGAAACATCGTGATTTAATTTATTTTATATTTTCTACCTACGTGACATTACCGAAAGAACCAAAGAGTATGGATCCCTGCAGTCACAACAAACTTCAAATCTAGATTGAACTACCCATAGATTCAACACTGTCCACAGTCTCAACACCGCACTGCCGATTAGCCACCGTTGGCTACGTGCAGTGCGAAAGAAGTCCAATGAATCTACATTAAAACCTTTCTATGGTGGTATTTGACTCAGGCCTTTCAGTCTGTGCGCGTTACCTGCTGGGCAGAGCTCGCAGCAGATGCCATGTTTTGACGAGTAGTGCGTTGTTTCGTTACATCCGCCTTTCAAAACCTGCGTGGAAAAAAACATTCAAGACAAGGAAAATGTAACAACCAAAACAATTTATGTTACCAGGTGTAACGAGGCCCCAGTGAGCTTCTGTGTAAGTGGCTGTTTTGTTCAGAAGCGACCCTGACCATCACAAATGATGATAGCAGCTCAACCAAGTGGCTGATGTCATCATCAATGTGTTGACATTTAGAGCAGCAGCCCAATACTCTAAACGCATATAGATCCATAGAGACCCACAGAGACACATATAGACCCACAACGATACATAAAGACCCACAGAGACACATAGAGATTTATCAAGACAAATAGAAATCTATAGAGATCTATAGATATACACAGAGACCAACAGAGACCCATAGAGATACAAAGAGACCCACAGAGACACATATAGACCCACAACTATACATAAAGACCGACAGAGACACACAGAGACACATATAGACCCACAACGATACATAAAGACCCACAGAGACACAATGAGACTTATAGAGACAAATAGAAATCCATAGAGACCTATAGAGAAACACAGAGACCAACCGAGATACAAAGAGACCCACAGAGATACACAGAGACCCATATACATTAATAGAGACCCACAGAGACACATAGATACCCGTAGAAGCACATACAGTGAGGGAAAAAAGTATTTGATCCCCTGCTAATTTTGTACGTTTGCCCACTGGCAAAGAAATGATCAGTCTATAATTTTAACGGTAGGTTTATTTGAACAGTGAGAGACAGAATAACAACAACAAAATCCAGAAAAACGCATGTCAAAAATGTTACAAATTGATTTGCATTTTAATGAGGGGAGTACTAATACTGTGGTGACGTCACTTCGTCACTAATGGCGGGTACTGGTATTGGCTATAACCCTACCCACCCCACTTCAAAAGTCGCCGCACACAGTGGGGCGGATGTGAATGGGTGTCAGTGATGAGCTGGACGTAATGTTCACGTGAATCGTCCCGCTTGAAAAGTGATCCAGGGCGCTTCGAGATGCTGTTGTGCAATTGACGAGCCCGGCAATATTCTTGCTGGTCACACATTTTTGTTTGCGTCTTACCTCTTGTGGCCTGTTGCTGATCGTCGCACTTTTAGAGGGAAGTATCTGCAGACAACAGGAAACGTGAAAAAAGACGTTCTCATAATATGCCATTTAAGCTAAAACTGCGTCCAGTTCAAATTCCAAAGATAAGCAATGAGGACCAAAAAACATTTACCATGGTAAATGATAAAATGGTGAATCCATAAAGAGATCCATAGAGATACTTAGAGACTCATAAACTAAACAAAATATGTATTTATTTAACAAGGTGTAAGGCCCCCACCACTGAGCTGCTATGCTTGTTCAGAAGCGACCCCTGGCCACCGCACCCAATGATATCGGCGCAACCAAGTGGCTGATATCATCACCGCGTGGAAATTCACAGCGGCAGCCAAATAATGTAGATGCAGAGGCCTATAGAGATTAATGGAGATACATAGAGACACACAGAGATACATAGAGACCCACAGAGATGCATAGAGACCCACAGAGACCCACAGAGACCCGCAGAGATACATAGAGACCCACAGAGATACATAGAGACCCACAGAAATACATAGAGACCCACAGAGACCCGCAGAGATACATAGAGACCGACAGAGACACATAGAGACCCGCAGAGATACATAGAGACCGACAGAGACCCACAGAGACCCACAGAGATACATAGAGACCCACAGAGATACATAGAGACCCACAGAAATACATAGAGACCCACAGAGACCCGCAGAGATATATAGAGACCGACAGAGACACATAGAGACCCGCAGAGATACATAGAGACCCACAGAGATACATAGAGACCCGCAGAGATACATAGAGACCGACAGAGACCCACAGAGACCCACAGAGATACATAGAGACCCACAGAGATACATAGAGACCCACAGAGATACATAGACCCACAGAGACCCGCAGAGATACATAGAGACCGACAGAGACACATAGAGACCCGCAGAGATACATAGAGACCCACAGAGATACATAGAGACCCACAGAGATAGAGACCCACAGAGATACACAGAGAACCGCAGAGATACATAGAGACCCACAGAGGCACATAGAGACCCACAGAAATACATAGAGACCCACAGAGATACATAGAGACCCACAGAAATACATAGAGACCCACAGAGATACACAGAGAACCGTAGAGATACATAGAGATCCACAGAGATACATGGGGACCAATATTAAAACTAAACGACGTTGATTTTCACCAGATGTAAGGCCCCAAGACTGAGCTGCTATGTGGTAGCTCTTTTGTTGAGAAGCGACTCCGGCCATCACACGTAACGATAGCAGCTCAACCAACTGGGCTGATATCGTCATGATCATCAGCACTACGTGGACATTTACAGCAACAGCCAAATAATCTAAGCGTGGTGACGTTGATTCTAAATGTGGAGGGAAACACTGGATGACCTGGAGACAAAATCTACGAGACCACAGGGATAGAGACGCAGACTCCAAATATACAGCAGGTGACAGGGTCGGGGAAAACCCACGACCGCCTGCATACCAGACTGTGACACTCACAATACGTTTGTCACAAACACCTCCTTGTAGCTCTAAACCATAAAGAAAATAGAACCCCATATAGGGAGATACAATAAACTGCACCTATTTTGCTCAGAAGAGACCCCTGGGCAACACACGCAATGATAGAAGCTCAACAAAGTGGCTGATATCATCACGACGATGACGTTTACAGCAACAGCCAAATAATTTAAACGCGTGGTGCCGTTGATTCTAAATGTGGAGGGAAACACTGGAGGACCTGGAGATAAAATCTACGAGACCACAGGGAGAGAGAGAAGCAGACTCCAAATAAACAGCAGGCGACAGAGTCGGGGAAAACCCACGACCGCCTGCATACCAGACCGTTGCACTCACTCACAATACGTTTGTCACAAACACCTCCTTATAGCTCGAAACTAGGGGTGGGGAACCTTTTTTCGGCCAAAGGCCATTTGGATATTTATAACATTATTCGCGGGCCATACGAAATTATCAACTTAAAAATTTGCCTTTGGGGCCGTCCATAAATGACGTCACGCACCTAGGGGGGGTCAGACATTTGTGACGATGTGTGACAGGGGGGGGGGGTTGTTAAGAAATGTAACGTCACATCAAAATGCGCAACTTTAAATAAATATAGACAACACGTTCTACTTAATTAAATAGACGTTTTCATAAATATTTACTCCTACAACATCAGATTGCAGCGGCGCATTAAATGCGCACTACAATGACAATAGTTTAAAGCGATTTGAAGCATGTTTTATTTTTTGGGGGGGGGAGGCAGAGCTTTTTGACGTCATATTTCAGGGTTGGGGGGTCTGACTTTTTGTGACGCCGTGTGACGATGGGGGGGGGGGGCAAAAATCGTCCAAAATCGCGTGACGTCATTTATGAACGGGCTCCGTTATATTTGGTCAAACATTTAATGAACTCACCCCTAATGCGATGGGCTGGAACTGCTTCTTTTTGGCGAGGCGTGTGATGTTAGCTGGCTATTGATGATGTTGCTGCTACTCGCAACTGCTTTTCCAGATTTGCTCCTATAGATTTATTGAATTTCGAGTCCCGCCTGCGGTTGCCTTGGCAGGGCCAGACTCAAATGATTTCGCGGTGCCTCATACGGCCCGCGGGCCGGACGTTCCCCACCCCTGCTCTAAACCATAAAGAAACACAGAGCCCCAAATAGATAGATACAATAAACTGCACCTATTTAGTTCAGAAGAGACCCCTGGTCACCACACGTAATGATAGCAGCTCAACCAACTGGGCTGATATCGTCACGACGTTGACATTTATAGCGGCAGCCAAATAATCTAGACGGGTAGAGATACACAGAGACCCCATAGAGACGCATAGAGATTCATAGAGAAACATAAACACCCATAGAGATGCAGATAAACCTACAGATTTACATAGAAACCCACCGTGATACGTAAACACCCATAGAGGCACATAGAGACCCACATATATATATATGTAGAGACCCATAGAGATACATAGAGACCAACAGAGATACATGGAGATCCACAGAGGCACATAGACACCCATAGAAGTACATAGATACCCACAGAGATACAGAGACCCATAGAGAAACATTGAGACCCACAGAAATACATAGGTACCCACAGAGACATACATAAACCGACAGAGACACATACATAATCCATAAGAGACACACAGATGCATAGAGACCCATAAAGATACAGAGACCCATAAAGACCCACAGACATACATAGAGACAGATATAAATACATGGAGGCCCATTGACATACATACAGACCCACAGAAACGCCTAGAGACTCATAAGAGACACACACAGATCCATAAAGACCCATATAGATTCATAGAGACCCATAGAGATACATGGAGGCCCATAGGCTAAACTAAAACTTGCTTCCATTTACCAGCTAGGGCCCATCTTAAGCGAGTGGCACAGGTACGGCAGTGGCCTTTTGATCAACCACGTACATCAATCACTTTGTTCCTGTGCAGTTTGGTGAACGAGGGGGGGGGGGGAGCTTATACATAAGTGCAGCGATAAGCGATTGCTCTGTTGAGGGAGGGAGGAATGCGGGGCTCAACAAGTTACAACAACACACACCATACACACACAATAGACACACACACAATATACTCACAATACACACACACACAATACACACACACACACAATATACTCACAATACACACACATTTCTATTTAAAGCTTTCGTGACTGCAGGGATTCATCTTCTTGGTTCTTTCGGTAAAGTCACGTAGAAGGGAAGTAATAAAATAATAAAAATAAAACATAATAAAACAATTCTCACGACGTTTCGGCCACAACGCAAGCAGCCGTCCTCAGGTGAAGAATGAGACAATGCCAAGCTAGGAGCTTATATATAAGCTGCGTTGGAGGTGGAAGAAAGAGCGCCTTAACAAAAGAATGTGCATATGAAGAGGAATTTAGCATATTCCATGTATATGCTAAATTCCTCTTCATATGCACATTCTTTTGTTAAGGCGCTCTTTCTTCCACCTCCAACGCAGCTTATATATAAGCTCCTAGCTTGGCATTGTCTCATTCTTCACCTGAGGACGGCTGCTTGCGTTGTGGCCGAAACGTCGTGAGAATTGTTTTATTATGTTTTATTTTTATTATTTTATTACTTCCCTTCTACGTGACTTTACCGAAAGAACCAAGAAGATGAATACACACACACACAATATACTCACAATACACACACACAATACACACACACACACAATACACACACCGATGGGAGTGCAAAATATTGAAAACGTAAGCATGCCACTAGACATTAATGAATAAATACAAGTAAAGTATTTAAGCACAAATTGCATGAGTGAATTAGACTCGGCTATTCGCGTGCAGGTTTACGCGAGATTTCGACGTAAATTAATAACTCATAATAAAGGTTTTTGGGTTAGATCGCGTTATTTATAAATGTGTCGCAACCCTCCACCACCCGACACGGCCAATCGGTAAGAAATGTGTCACGTTGACAAAACGCCAATTAGTTACTTCTTCATCCCGCCGGTGTGTTTGAGGAGTGAATCGACAACGTTTACAATTTGAGCGGTACGACGTTTCGCTGGTAATCACATCCAGCATCTTCGGGCGATTTGCCGGAATAGTGAAGTCATCCATTTGCTTCCGGTCTTAAATAGTGCAGGATGACGTCATCATTGTAGAACCCCATCAGGATTCGAGATCAGAGGCGGGGGTGAATGCAATTATGTAATAGGTCAGTAATCAGCCACTTAACTAAAGTAGTGAACTATTTTGTCGGGTGGTGGAGGGTTGCGACACATTTTTTAATAACGCGATCTAACCCAAACACCTTTATTATGAACTAGCATAAGTACCCGGCGTTGCCCGGGTGAAAAATATATTTCTTAATAACCTTACATATATACACAGATGGGCTGCTACCCCTGCCCCCCCCCCCCCCCCCAGCCACGATCTCCTCGGCCGCTGTGCAGTAATATGTACAGCCTATAGTGTGGTGGGGTGTCGAGGCCTAGTACCGTGCAGAGCCTCCGGCCTCGCCTAAATTGCCCACCCGGCTGAGGCTGGGTACGGGTGCCGTCCCCCCCCCCCCCGCGCTACAATAATACTGTCTAATCGCTATAATTTTATTATCTACCGACCCTATAATAGTAATTGCACACATTGTGGTGGGGGGGGAGTGAAGAGGACGTGAAACTTTGATGAATTTACCTCAGAGTCGCGTGTTAATGCGTGCGCATATTTTTAACAGGAATTAAAAATGGCGTCCACCCCGCAGCGAATGCGTCGCTACCCGTTGCCAGGGGCAACCGCCGTCCAATGAAACTGCGTATGGTCCGGCGACACACAGACAGACAGACAGATTTGCGATTTTATATATATAGATAATACTGGTCGCGAAAGCCTACGTGTTTAACAAATTAATAACTCGTGGATTTTTCCCTTCAGCCAAAATATATTATCTAAAAACAGTTATGCACTTATATCTTGGAAATGAGAATAGGTTTTTCCCCTTTTATCTGGCAACAAAACAGGTGTTAATATGTTAAAACACCAAACTGAAACCTTTTACAAGGAATAATGTCCGCATTAACCACAATACTTGTGGTCAAAATGCAAACAAAAACCACGCTCTGATAATATGATGCATTGTCTTTGAAACTGATTGGTCCACACCAGAGAAAGCTTTATTTTGAGGTTGGAAATGTTTATTGACAGGTCACACGCTGCTTCATCCCGAACAAATGTGTTGCTCCGGTTAATGTGAAATCCGCGTGCTCGCATCTGCAGTACAGAAGTTGCAATATCTTTACACACAGAGGGGCTGAGTTTGATTGATGTTGATTGGCTGTGGCTCTGTTATCATCCACTTAGTGGGGCTGAGTTTGATTGATGCTGATTGGCTATGCCTCTGATATCATCCACTTAGTAGGCTGACTTTGATTGATGTTGATTGGCTGTGGCTCTATCATCCACTTAGTGGGTCTGAGTTTGATTTATGTCGATTAGCTATGGCTCTATCATCCACTTAGTGGGCCTGAGTTTGAGTGATGTTGATTGGCTATGGCTCTGCTATCATCCACTTAGTGGGGCTGACTTTGGTTGATGTTGATTGGTTGTGGCTCTGCTATCATCCACTTAGTGGGGCTGCGTTTGGTTGATGTTGATTGGCTGTGGCTCTGATATCATCCACTTAGTGGGGCTGCCTTTGATTGATCTTGATTGGCTGTGGCTCTGCTATCATCCACTTAGTGGGGCTGCGTTTGGTTGATGTTGATTGGCTATGGCTCTGCTATCATCCACTTAGTGGGGCTGCGTTTGGTTGATGTTGATTGGCTGTGGCTCTGCTATCATCCACTTAGTGGGCCTGAGTTTGATTGATGCTGATTGGCTGTGGCTCTGCTATCATCCACTTAGTGGGCCTGAGTTTGATTGATGCTGATTGGCTGTGGCTCTATCATCCACTTAGTGGGGCTGACTTTGAGTGATGTTGATTGGCCGTGGCCTGCAATCATCCACTTAGTGGGGCTGAGTTTGATTGATGTTGATTGGTTGATTGATTCTTCTGCTGGGTGGGTGCCAGGAATGTGATCTTATCACTGAGCATGTGCATCATCCGTCGGTCGAACATTCTCAATTGAAAGAATAACAATTGAAATCGTCAGCAGTTGTGCATCATTGTGAGTGACTTATCCGATAATTCAATTGGTGAGTTTTCATTTTTGAACACTCTGCCGTGGCAGAGAAACTTAAGAACAATGTATCACCCGAAATGATATTTCTTTTTAAAGCTTTCGGTAAAGTCGCGTAGAAGGGAAATAATAAAATGATAAAGATAACACAATAAAATTCTCACCACGTTTCGATTGCAACACAAGCAATCATCATCACACAGCAAGAAAGTGTTCTTGCTGTGGTTTTCACACCTGATGATGACAACAACAACAGTCCCACACCACAACAAGACAACAACAACAACAGTCCCAGACAACAACAACAACAGTCCCAGACAACAACAACAACAGTCCCAGACCACACCAAGACAACAACAACAACAACAGTCCCAGACCACACCAACACAACAACAACAACAGTCCCAGACCACACCAACACAACAACAACAACAACAACAGTCCCAGACCACACCAACACAACAACAACAACAGTCCCAGACCACACCAAGCGTCCTCCGCTTTGCGAAGGCGCCGTGCGTAAGTTCACTCACCAGCGTCGCGAACAATTGCAGGGAGATGAAACACGACGGAAGATTCATTTTTGACGCCCGCCAGCCCCACGTCGGTGATTTTCCTTCTTCGCTGTCGGTCGCTCCAAACCGCTCTGGAACATCTCCCCGTGCGCTCGCTTAAGCGTCGCCGACCGAAGAGAGATAGAGAGCTGAATGAACGACGGATGTGGCCAAGTCATCGGCGTCGTCGGAGACCTTTATACTGGAAGGGAGTGTGTCGAGGCGATGCGTGGTCACACAAAGACACGAGAGAGAGACTTACCCCACTGAATTTGCTAGGCACCGCAGTTTGTTGACAAACCATTCAATAGGCATTCCAGGTCTACATACCTGAACGGTTTGGTGTGAGGTGCGGCCACCCACTTCCTCTTACAACGTCGATGGCGAGATGTTGACTACCTCGCCTGGCACGCAGGAAGTCGTGGGTTCGATCCCGGAAGCTGACGAAACCCGTTGTCGATGTGAGGTCTGCCGTGTCTCCCTGTTTCACATCATCATATATCTCTCCCCGTGTCTCACACACAGCCCGTGTCTCACACACAGCCCGTGTCTCACACACAGTCAGTGTCTCACACACAGCCCGTGTCTCACACACAGCCCGTGTCTCACACACAGCCCGTGTCTCACACACAGTCAGTGTCTCACACACAGCCAGTGTCTCACACACAGTCAGTGTCTCACACACAGTCAGTGTCTCACTCACAGCCCGTGTCTCACACACAGCCCGTGTCTCACACACAGCCCGTGTCTCACACACAGCCCGTGTCTCACTCACAGCCCGTGTCTCACACACAGCCCGTGTCTCACACACAGTCAGTGTCTCTCACACAGCCCGTGTCTCTCACACAGCCCGTGTCTCACACACAGCCCGTGTCTCACACAGTCAGTGCCTCACACACAGCCCGTGTCTCACACACAGTCAGTGTCTCACACACAGTCAGTGTCTCACACACAGCCCGTGTCTCACACACAGTGTCTCACACACAGCCCGTGTCTCACACACAGCCAGTGTCTCACACACAGCCCGTGTCTCTCACACAGCCCGTGTCTCACACACAACACGTGTCTCACACACAGCCCGTGTCTCACACACAGCCCCTGTCTCACACACAGCCCGTGTCTCACACACAGCCCGTGTCTCACACACAGTCAGTGTCTCTCACACAGCCCGTGTCTCACACACAGTGTCTCACACACAGCCCCTGTCTCACACACAGCCCGTGTCTCACACACAGCCCGTGTCTCTCACACAGCCCGTGTCTCACACACAGCCCGTGTCTCACACAGTCAGTGCCTCACACACAGCCCGTGTCTCACACACAGCCCGTGTCTCACACACAGCCCGTGTCTCACACACAGTCAGTGTCTCACACACAGTCAGTGTCTCACACAGTCAGTGTCTCACACACAGCCCGTGTCTCACACACAGTCAGTGTCTCACACACAGTCAGTGTCTCACACACAGCCCGTGTCTCACACACAGCCCGTGTCTCACACACAGTCAGTGTCTCACACACAGTCAGTGTCTCACACACAGCCCGTGTCTCACACACAGTCAGTGTCTCACACACAGTCAGTGTCTCTCACACAGTCAGTGTCTCACACACAGTCAGTGTCTCACACACAGTCAGTGTCTCTCACACAGTCAGTGTCTCTCACACAGTCAGTGCCTCACACACAGTCAGTGTCTCACACACAGTCAGTGTCTCACACACAGTCAGTGTCTCACACACAGCCCGTGTCTCACACACATTTTGTTCGCTCGCCCCACGTCGGTGATTTTTCCTTCCTCTGCGCTGCGGTTTATTCGATGTCGGTTTTCACCAAACCGCTCAGGAACATCTCCCCGTGCGCTCGCTTCAGCGGCGGCGACTGAAGAGAGAGAGCTGAAAGAACGTCGGAAGTGGCTAAGTGATCGGCGTCATCGGTGACCTTTACAATGAAAGGGAGTGATTGATGTGATGCGTGGTCACACAACACACACACAGGATTTAAAGACCGAGCTCGTGGTGTTTATTAGGTACCGCAGTGTGTTGCCACATCATTCTATTTGCGTTTCACGGCTGCATACCAGCACGATGTGATGAGATTAAGGTGTTGTGTGAGGTGTGACTACCCCCACCTCTTACAACCTCGTTGGCGAAGCGTGGAATAGGAGCCCCAAAAATACCCACGGAAGGGCCTCTCTCGGTGCTTCCATCTCTCGAGGGCTGTAGTGACGAGATGTTGATTATCTCGCCTGGTACGCAGGAGGGCGTGGGTTCCATCTCTACCCTGACGATGTCAGCATCTCTCTCTCTCTCTCTCATCATCATCAATGTGGTGAGATGCAGTGACGTGCGGTGAGGTCAATGGCTGGGGAGTCACTGGCTCGTGTCAGAGCCAGATTCACACACTTTGGGCGCGTGTTAGACACGCCCCCCTCAGTGAGGCAGATGTGATAGCTGCCTCCCCTGGTGCTTTTTCATTGCAGTTTCATGACGAGACCAGCCAGCCTAAATGTCTTTATACATATACGTGAAATAAGTTACCTGGAGTATGGAAGGCGAGGACATGAAACGAAGGGGTCTACAAACATTACATTGGTGACATACTGAGATAGTAACAGGCACGCGCTTATTGCCCGAGCTACATCCAGTTGCTGAGGGGTTGCGCAATCAGAGGGGAGGCTGAGCTCGTCGCTGCCTCAGCTCTCGTCTCTTCCTGTATTTGCAGCGGAGCTCCGCAAATTTGCCGATTTTTACAATTAAAATGATTGGAATCTCGATGTAAAGCTTTCGTGACTGCAGGGATTCATCTTCTTGGTTCTTTCGGTAAAGTCACGTAGAAGAAGATGATTGGAATCGTACAGAAATTACATTTATAACACAGATCAGTCGAAACATCTTAATATTTATGTTATTTGATTATTCTTTTTTTTTTACTTTTCGTAACAACTATTTCCATTAAAGTATGACAGGTGAGGCTCTGACTCCCCTGCCTCCCCTGTCCACACGTCCCTGGTGAGATGTTAACTACCTCGCCTGGTCTACAGAAGGTCGTTGGTTCGATCCCCGACCCTGACAAAGCCCGTTGTCGATGTGGAGTCAGCCGTATCCCTATGTATCTCCCTATGTCTCTCCCCGTGTCTCACACAGAGCCCGTGTCTCATACACAACAACAACTATAACCGCCATTTTCCACTAAGTTGTCGGTGACGTCACCACGACGCTTGGGCCAGGCTATGTTCATCTTGAGGCCACATGAAGTGTCGAACGCCCGCTGGCAGGAGGTCACGGGGCAGACTGGCTGTTGCACCACCTGTGCCCCCTACTGTGCTAACTTGCTGTCCTTTAGACTCACGGCGTACCACTCGTTGTTGTGAGCGTCGCTCCTCCGCCCTCTGTTGTTGTTAGAGGGCGACTGCCTCCAACTGCCCAGTAGCGTCCTTCACGAGCCTCCTCCACAGAGGCCGATCTTGACACCACTTGTACCAGTCATCGGCAAGTCCACTCAGCTCCACGTCCTCCTGTACCCTATCACTCCATCTCTTCTCTAGTCCGTACCACGCCAATTTAGCCCCCACTATCCGGCCGAACAAAAGCTGTTTAGGCATGCGGTGGCTGGGCATTCGGGCTACATGACCCAGCCAACGCAGCCTTGCCTGCCATAGGAGCTCACCAATGGGACTTTTTCCAGATCTTTCAAGGATTTGTGAGCTCCTCACACAATCCAGCCTGGTTAAACCCAGGATAGATCGTAGGCAAGCCAGCCTAAATGTTTCTAACTGGCGAAGATGTTACATTAGGGGGGTCCACGTTTCGCAAGCGTAGAGAAGGGAGGGAATGACTTTGGCCGAGAAGACCCGAAGCTTCGTGCGGAGCGACAGACCAGGTAGCTTCCACAGAGCATTACGCAACCGATGAAAAGATAATGCCGCTCGACTGATTCGGAGTGAGACCTCTGCTGTCAAACCGGAGCCAGTCACGAGCGCACTGCTCAGGTATGGGAAACTCCACACTCTCTCCACAACTGCCCCATCACCAATTGGGAGTTGTGGGGGTGGAGTGTCCGATGGTACAAAATGCTCAGGCAAGTGCTTAGTTTTGGTGGGGCTGATGGTAAGGCCCCACCTCTTAATGGCACGGTTCAGCAGAAGCGCCTCCAACTCCTCCTCTGAGTGAGCGGCAATTACCAGATCATCGGCATACATAACGTGGTTGACCAATAGGGAGCCATCCCTTGACTGCACCCGGGCATCGATCAGCCTCCCATTGTATCTGCACCAGATGGAAATTCCTCCGATACAGCCATCAAAGGCTTCACAAATTACGTGGTCGAAATAGATATTAAATAATGTGGGAACAAGATGACATCCCTGTTGCACCCCAAGGTGTACAGGAAATGGCTGTGACTCCCGGCTACGTAGCTCACCATCACGAAGGTCCTTAATGATTGTAAGCAGAGGGTCAGGGACTCCGAAAGCACGAAGAACACCCCAGAGCCCATGCCTACTGATGGTGTAATAGGCCTTGACCAGGTCAATAAAGCAGAGATGTAGGTCTTGTTGGAATTCCCTACACCTCTGCTGTAGCAGACGGACAGAAAATATGGCATCTGTGCAGGACCGCCCTTTCCTGAAACCGAATTGGGGCTCCGCAAGCCTCTCCTCAACCTTCATCTCCCCTCCAAGTGACGACTACTCACTCTGTAACACGACTTTTGTTCCTGGGTAGTAAGTGTTATTTTGTAATTGCTTATGCCTCAAAAGGATAGAAAATTGATATTATTAAACACAAACTTTGCTGGTGTGGTGTACGAGTATACTACACTGTACACTCCACTATACACTGAACTAAACACTACATTACTATACACTACACAAAAAACTACACTATACACTACTATACACTACACTATACAACACACTATATACTTCACTATACACTACACTATACACTACACTATACACGACACTATACTTCACTATACACTACACTATACACTACACTACTATACACGACACTATACAGTTCACTATACACTAAACTATACACTAAACCATACACTAATGCTTTACGAGTAACACATTGGCACGTTCTGTTTACGTGACAGATCTTACTGATTCGCTGTGTCGGGTAGTGGCGGGTTTGACAACGCGTTTATACAGGAAGGAACAACAGTTCCACACTGCCCACCAGGGATTATTTGTCTGTCTGTCTGTCGTGCATAGCCACGCCCTGAATATGTGTCACGCAGCTCACGGATCGCACGAATGCGCTGTCTCACCAAGTTCCTACTTGCCCACTCTGAAGAAACGTGTTCAAGGGAGACCAGGCCAGCAAACAAATCAAAGCATTCCACAATTAAACAAATGAGTAAAATTAAAAATTCCAGAGGCACGTTCAGTTCAGTCGATAAGGCACTTATTACCAACCTGAATTACAGATGGTGATGGTAGCAAGGGTAATTTGAACAATTCTAGATTTGAAGCTTTCGTGACTGCAAGGATTCATATTCTTAGGTTTTTTTCGGTAAAGTCACGTAGGTAAAACATTAAAATTAATAAAAATAAAATAAAACAAAAATCACGACGTTTCGGAGGCAACACAAGTCTCCGTCATCTGTGACGGTCCCACCTGATGACGGAGACTTGTGTTGCCTCCGAAACGTCGTGATTTTTGTTTTATTTTATTTATTTTTATTAATTTTGATGTTTCACCTACGTGACTTTACCGAAAAAACCTAAGAATATAATTTGAACAATTTCGTGTGGACCATGTTAAAGAGAAAATAAACGTTTAAATCACTTGAATACACAACTCAATTGACTCTCACGGCCTGGTATCGGGACCGTGATTGCATTAACGAGGCGCGTGCCAATAGCTCGGCTCATGAACGACGCCTCACACAATGGGCGCGCGTGCAATGAGCGAATCCTCGCGGTGATTGGCTCCCGATGATTGGCCTAGAGGGGAAGATGGGCGGAGGCACGTGCGCGTAATTACGTCACGTGATGTGAGCTCCCTCAATGGACTCTCAACATATACTCACTTGGGGGCCGTGATTGCGTCTACGAGGCCATAGCGCGCGTGGCTGGGCTCGTTAACGGAGTCTCACGCAGAATCGGAACGCGTGCAGGAAGCGCCACCCATCCAATTAGTGAATCATCATGCTGATTGTCTCGCGATGATTGGCCAGGGATGGGAAGGCAAACACGCGTGATTGTACCACGTGACGTGCGCTCCCTCTATATAAAGGAGGGAACAGACGGCACACCGCATCTGCTCTTCACGGAGGGGACTGCTTTTGTAAGTGGTGAGTGGCGACCTTGCTTGGCTTGCTGTAGGATTTGCGGTTGTACCCCCTTTCTAGACCATGTTAGGTGCATGTTGGATGTCTTTTTTTTCCATACTTTTATTTAACTTCATGCAGTGTCAGTTTTCTTTTTATAGCTTTGAGGATTAATGTCTTCGGAGGTACTAAGCCGAACGAGCTGACAATTTCTACACGCACTCGCCGTGCATGACAATTCAATATTTTCCAAAGGAAAGTTGTCCAGGTCCTGTACATTGTGCTCCTTATTGCGTTTTAACATAATCGATGTAACCTTCCATTTCGCCATTTTATGCAAGCCAACCACTCGCTAAAGACCCCAAATTTGAATAATTGAGGTCACGAAGTTTTATACGGCAAAATAAAAGAGTGCATTAGCTTGTTTACCTAAATATTCCCTTCCCAGCATCAACAATGGGCTTGTTTTGAACAATCTTTTTTCCAGTATTAGCTGGGTTGATTTACCCGTAATTTTCTTAAACCATGTCTGTTCTGTACCTTTTTCAAAGTCTAACCTGCCAAAATTCTTGCCGAATCTCTAATGTTTTTAAAATAGATTCGTAGCCTAAGGCTGCGCTACTTCTGTCTTATTGATCTGAATTCTGAGGGTTGTATGGCAGAAGCTGAATACCCTTAAGTTTGAAACTGTTAATAGGAATTCTCAATTAAGTTTATTGGTCCTGCAACCTAATTTTTCTGTAATCTAAAGGGTCTAATTTAACCCATTTTCAAACAGTCTTGTCATAAATTTCTCCACCCTGATGTGATGCAACACCTAATGACCACTGCATTATGCCTGCGCTCTAAAAAACCTCCGCTGTTTATTTGTTGGCCAGGATGGATCTTGCCTGGGCGATATGCAAACATGGTTGCCTTGGATTATAGGGTTAATCTGGTTTCCCGACATTACCTTAACCCAACTACTTCTGTTCATATGACCCGTCTAGGTCGCCTTCAGCCAAGTCCCTGGATCGTCTATCCGAGCTTTTCATTGTTCGTGGAAAGAAAAAGGTATTTGTGCTACTGCAACCTGACATGTGCATCACACTTGCATTGCCCCACTGCATGATGGTCTACTGTGGCTGAGTGGATCGAGGGTTGTGGAATGGACCATACTCTATCCTGCTGTTTGATGGGAGAAAAATGTATGGGAATTTAGTTTTGATACTCTGCCACCAACAATGCCCGCAGTTCCATGAGCACGCACGCTTGTGCTTGAAGGACTAATTGTTAATAGATCAGCGGAGAGTTCATTGTGTTGTGCACTTTTTCCTTTCCTATTGATTCCACAAATTTAAATCTTAAAACGGTAATAATTTTGACAAGGATTAGGTTTGCTTATGTTGCATACGTGCTAAAGATTTAAACCATGATTTAACAACATGTAAAATGGCTATTGCGCACTATTTGGTGCCCACTATTTTTCAGCCCTTCCGAAATATTTTAAGACACGAACGGTACACTGAACTACAGTTGCTAGTGAACTGTAATCATGATTCTGTTTCTTGTAAATGATGAGGCAAGAATACTTGGCTTGAAACTTGCTTGCCATGCTTTCCCTTCCTCCTCTCCATCCAGGTTGACAATGTCGTACCCGCTTACGCTGCACATCATTGGAGGCCAAGGTGGAAATGCATTCTCGTTTGATGGGAGGAGCAATGCGGCCACGCTGCAGAAAATCTCCGTGAGCGTTGGAGGCTGGCAAGTGAGGGGCGTGGAGGTGTGGCTGACTGACGGGCGAAGGCAGAAATTCGGCACCGTGGACTTCTCCGCTCAGCAGTTTGAATTCCAGTCGGGCGAGTTCATGTCGCAGCTCTCCCTGTGGGGCAATGGGGCCGGCACGCGTCTGGGTGCCATCAAGTTCAGAACGAGCCGCAACCGCGAGTTCTTTGCCAAGATGACGGACTGGAAGCTCCAGACCGAGTACAAGATCGACGTGGGCTCTGGCATCTGCTTGGGTGTTCAGGGCCGCGCGGGGGCCGACATTGACTGCATGGGCTTCCTTTTCATCAATGCTGTCAAGTCGTCGGTGATCCAGAACATGAAGTACCCAACAATGCACCAGGTTCTGCCTAACGTGCAGATGGAGGAGATTAAAGAAATGGAGTACACGAACAACACCAGCGTCATGCAGTCTTACACGTTCGAGAGTTCCAAGAAGATAACCAAAACGTCATCGTGGTCTACGACCAACAAGATCGAGTTCACCTTCAGCCTGACCGTCTCGGCAGGCATCCCTGAGGTCGTGGAGGTGGAGACCGGGTTCAGCTTCACCTTGAGCTCGGAGACCACGCACGCATTGGAGGAGTCTGAGGAGCGGATGGAAACTCTCACGTTCCCTGTCTCGGTTCCTCCGCACAAGACCGTCACTGTTGTCGCCAAAATCGGGCGTGCAAACATCGACCTCCCGTACACGGCCCTGCTGCGCATCACCTGCATGAACGGCGCTCTCTTTGACGTTCCCCTGCGTGGCGTCTACAAGGGGCTCACCTACACCAAAATGACCGCCCGTGCTACTGAGAAATAGAGCTGTGTGTTGTACCCTTTTTGATCAAATGTTCTGAAAGAATTATTGTGGCTAACTACAAATAAAAGCCTTCTGCATTGCACTGCAATTTTCTCTTCGCATGTTTGGTTGCATATAAGGAATTTCTATTTTTTTACGAGGTTCCAATGTTTATGGACATGGATATTTCACCATTTGCTGTTGGCAGGGATTTTTTTTTTGTAGTTTGAACTTCATATCATTCTAGATTTGAAGGTTTCGTGGCTGCAAGGATCCATACTCCTTGGTTTTTTTTATGGTTTTTGTTTTTCACTGATTTTTACCGAATGAAGCAAAGAATATCGAGCTTCATATCCTCCATTTTGCATGGCCATTATTGAAACGGTGGGTTAGTGGCATGGTATGTTTTACAACTAGAAACAACAGGTTCCACACTTCCCACCAGGGATTATTTGTCTGTCGTGCACGAATGGGCTATCCAACCAAGTTCCTACCTGCCCACTCCGAAGAAACGTGTTTTTTGAATTGATTGGTCCACACCAGAGACTTTTTTTTTAGCCTAGTCTCAGTGTTAGATCAGAGGATGCCAAAAGGGGGAAACATTCTTATGTTGACACTGGCAAAGGAGGTCTCGTGAAAATATACTTCTGTTTTTAGTTCGCATGCCACAATCCACTACTCTGCTCATCCCCCCCCCCCATGTCCTATTGAACCAGCACTGAATACAAAACTTACACAGACCTCCTGTTAGCCAACGTTTTCAATTCAAAACCGCTATAATAATGTGGCAATTAAAAAATATTTAGGTGTAATAATTTGTCATTTTCATTCATTGGTTCTAAGAAAATGACAAACTAAGACGTTAAATTCCTGCAGTCACGATAGTTTTAAGTCCACTGCTGTCATCTCGACCAAATCGCGGAACCAACTCGCGCCAAACGCACAAACCAAAGGCAGCCATTTTGTAAGTTTTAACCATTAACACTTAAACCATTATTAACATATTCAACAAGCTACACGAATAACGATCTTTATATTTCGTCATTTACCTTTCAAAACGTTACTGCCTTCCCGTCGCTATATGCGCACACATTTACCTCAGAATTTTCATAAATTTATGAACGCTCCGTTGAAATGTTTATAAATGAAACTCTGACCAAAACTATCACGTTACCATACATAGCAGGCGTGACCAAAAAGATCTCAAATTCTAAACAAACATTAGATCCAAGTCCGATTCAGTACAGTGCATAAAATCCGTGATCTGATTCCATCTGTGAAGGATGTCGTTCCTGACTTACAGTATCCTGGAGTCTACAAATGGAGTTGCATTTGTGGTGATTGCTACATTGGAGAAACGAAACGTCATGTTGCTGATCGTGTCCGCGAGCACAAGTCAGATCTGAAACACGGCAGAACTGATTCTTCGGCCGTTGCCGATCATTGCTACAACTCGGTGGGTTCTCATGAAATTGTCTTTTCCGAGACCAAGGTTCTCTGCAAACCTCCTGGCTAACATCAAAGGTTTGTACACGAAGCCATACAAATATACAAACACAGACATAATTTCAACCGTGATCATGGGTACAAACTTAGTAATCATTGGAAAGATGTTATTAACCACGCAAAACAGACTTAATTACACTTTTTTGGACCATCTTATCTGACAGGCACTATCTTACTTTACTTTACCGAGTGTTTAACAGTAATCTCTTCATTGTTCAGGCAGCATTGGTATAAACAATGGCATTTCCGTTCTTTTGTGTCATTGTTTCAGGCCTCCCCCTCCCCCCTCTCTGCCCAATGCGTTGGCGTGTGCAGCAGTTTGTCTCTTGCGCACAATCGCTTCCACGCTGTCGCCCACCCTTTTGACCCCGCCTCCCTCCCTCCCGATACGTTCCATTCATTGGCTACCACATTCTGATGAACTCCCCCCCCCCCCTCTCCTCCCCCCCCCAACTCGCTTTTAAGGGATTACATTATGAATCATTGCCTCACTTGATGCAGCTAATCTGGCTGTGACGGTCCCACCTGATGACGGAGACTTGTGTTGCCTCCGAAACGTCGTGATCTTTATTTTATTTTTATTAATTTTGATGTTTTACCTACGTGACTTTACCGAAAAAACCTAAGAATACGTGCAATTCATGTTCAGGGGCTGGTGGGGGGCTCTCTCTTCAGTGCTGGCCCCTGAACATGAATCGCACAGGCAGGGGATGTCTTATGGCGGCCACACTTAATGTTGCCACGCGCCGCTCTGCCGTCCAATGGCGCCGAGTCCCTCTGACGCGTCGCGCGCCAGACCACGCCCCCGCCCCCACCCCGCCCCACGTGATGACCCGTGGGGGGCGGGGCTTCGCTCTGCCGCGTCACGCGCCAGATGCGGCAAATCTGAAACTTGCAGATTTACCGCGTCGCCTGACAGCTGATGACGCCGGTTGCAATTAGTGGCGAAAAGTGGTGCTCAGATTGTAAATGTTGTTGTTTTACTCTCCAATATACTGGTGTGCTGTACTAGTACACTACACTATACACTGCACTGAACACCTACACTGCTATACACTACACTATTTACTACACTGCTATACACTACACTACACACTACTATACACTATACTATACACTACACTATACACTAGTGCTTTACGAGTAACAAATTGGCACGTTTTGTTTACGCGACAGACCTTACTGATTGGCCGTGTCGGGTGGTGGCAGGTTTAACAACACATTTATATTTCGATTTAAAGCTTTCGTGACTGCAGGGATTCATCTTCTTGGTTCTTTCGGTAAAGTCACGTAGAAGGGAAATAATAAAATAATAAAAATAAAACATAATAAAATAATTCTCACGACGTTTCGGCCACAACGCAAGCAGCCGTCCTCAGGTGAAGAACAGGTCTGTCAGGAAGACAGCGTCTGAATGAAACACCCCCAGGCTTGGAGCGTATATTTAAGCTGCTGGGTTGGAGGGGGAAGAGCGCCTTGACAAACTAATTTGCATATCAAGAGGAATTTAGCATATTTATGGTAAATGCAGATGTGGGATTAGTACTACTTGTGAAATGCTTAGGTGGGCGGGGGATTTCAAAGTCATATTATGCCCGTGCATTATGCAGTATACGCAGCATCAAAGGGAGGGGATAGGGGTAGCATTAATAAAGGGAAGGAATGTTAATAGTATGTAGCTGCAGTAACTAAACCACCACGTAAAAAACTAAAGTATAAACTACATAGTATCATCAGTATACTAAATATACTCTCCAATAAGCTGAGCGTTACGATGCCACTGTCGTACGCGGACATTTAGACTTTTTAAAATTAACATTATTGTTGTATATCTCCCACAACCCATGACACCACCAGTGTATACAAGTGTAAAGGAGAGCCGACACAAGGTTGCAGGGGGGTTCGTCTTTTATTCCTTTCCTCCCATCCACACCTGTCTCCAGCCATCCCAATCTCCTTCCCGCCAACCCACCCCTCTTCCCGCCCGTTCTCTCCCTTATATCTCCTCACCTGCTCTTCCCCCTTCTCCTGTCACCGTCGCACTCCCCCTTCTATTGGTGGGAATCCTTCCCCTGACACCCCTACAAATGCATCCCAGTTCACCATTGTTAATCACTGCACCCCGATCAATTATACCCCCAGTGTATAAACACATCACAGTTCACCATTGCTAATCACTGCACCCCTATCAATAACACCACCAGTGTATAAACACATCCCATTTCACCATTCATAATCATTGCACCCCTACAATCACACTCCTCTGGGAGGGCGTCAATGTTGGCTCCACACACAAAGTAGTCCAACACCGGTGCAGACACAAAGCCATACAAGAAGGCTGTCTCTGGTGTAAGCCAATCAGTTTCAAAGACAATGCATTTTTATAATCATTATCGTCATCAGAGCGTTTTTCGTGTGCGTGTTTTTCCACAAGGTACTGCCTGTGGTTAAATGCACCGATTCTGTGTTTATGACATCTTAACACCTCCCGTTGTATTGCCAGCTAAGGATAAAAAAAAATCCTTAGCTTTCACACCGGTGGTTATATTCTTTGGGTCTTTCGGTAGAGTCACGTAGATATGTTCAAACAAAAATGGCAACAAAAACTACGACGTTTCGATCGCCACACAATCGGTCAACATCTACCTGATGTGCTGCCATCGAAATGTCGTATTTAAAAAAAAATTATACCGGTGGTTATATTTATAACCCACCCCCCCCCCCCAGAGCAAGGGATCTAGGGGGTGGTTAGAAACATAACACATCTCATTTCTCCTGATGACGATCGCTTGCGTTGCGATCAAAACGTCATAGTTTTTTGTTCTTTTCTTTGCATCATTCCACGCGACTTTACCGAAAGACCCAAAAAACATAACAAACCCGTGGCTTCCGGGAGCTGCATCCGGCTCTTTTTAATGCGATCCGACCGCCTCTTGACGGGTCATTTATCAAAAAGGTTGCCACCGTCTCGAAATTCTCACCGCGGAACGCTGCGACTCCTGATAAAAAAATTGGTTGTTTGCAAATTTTTTTGGGGAAAAGAATAACAATCATCATTTGCGTCGCTACTTCTCGACTTGGCTTCGCCGAAGCCTGCCCCGCATTTGAGCCGAGAGCCGTGCACTCCTAAACCACCGAAAAATCGTCACGGGCAAGCAAACGGCGCCCGCCTCTCTCAGGACGCGCCGCTCAGATCCACGATCGTCACGGATGTACAAACCCCCAAGTACAGCCACGGATGCACGGGCTCGACGAAGATTTGGCGAAACGAGTGCAATGGCGCCATGGATTGGGCGTTGTAAAACGACAGCAGCCCCGCGTCCCAGTCCAGGTGAACCCCTACTCTCCGCGGAGGCTCCGGCACCGACAGTGCTGTCACTACCCCGCCGTGCCACGCCGAGAAGCTGCCGTCGACTTTCTGTAGACACCAGGAGCCGTCGCTCCATCCCAGGAAGCAGTCGCCGCCGCCATTTTTTGTTTGTTTGATCGCCGCGTAGGCGACTCCAATCCGGCACGACCCCGAGCGGCTCCCCACGTCCACCTCCCAGTAGTGCTGACCCGACGAGAAGCTCTCCGAGCACAGGACTTGGTGGTAGACGTCGGAGCGGCGCGGGTGATTTGGGCGACCCTGGGAGGCAGCGGTCAGCGTCACCGTCCTGAGATCCGAGGAAATCCGGAGTTTGTCGTGGGCCGAGCTCGGGTCCAGAGTCGGTGAGCGTCCATCTGTGGCGATGACAGAGACAGTGCTCGCATAGCAGTCGCAATGGCGAATGCGTAATCGCTTTTGGGTCAAGCGCTGTTGTTCGCGAGCAGCACCTATGAAGGCCGGTACGGCACACGAGGGGTTGGCTACCAGCACCACGCCCGGTCGCCTTTGTCTCCCCAGTGCTAGAGAGGGGCCCCCAGGAAAGGGGACCTCGGGGTTTGTCGTGTGGAGTGGGATCCCCGTCGTGCTGCCGGAGTCTTCACCGGCTCGGCGTCGCCAGTCAGGCGGTCTACCGGCCGTCCTCGCTGGGAGGCAGTAGTTCATTTAAAGACGAGTTATAAAAGTGTTAACCGTCAGCCCGTGTCAATAAACCAGAGTGTCTCCTTACCCTCAGCGTCTCCGAGTCAGCCACTGAAAACGCGAAGGCAACGGGAATTGCGAAAGTCAAGAAGCGCGTCTGAGCTAGCCACGAGGATTGACGAAGACTGAGTTGGGGCGGTTCGCTGTTGTCTCTCTCTCTCTCATCCCTCCTCCACATCTAGGATCAATCTCACGCAGCTCAGAGAGCTACGTAGCTAGCTCGGTGGGCTTGCCCGTTAGAAATAGAATGCAAGTTGATCAAAGAGGGGAGCACAGAAGTGCAGTGCAACTCACAGACGAGAGGCAGGAGTCTGCGCATGGATCTTTCCAGGGAGCTGATCGTGGTGGCGTCCAGGGAAGTGGGAGGTGGAGGTGCAGATTTCTTTAGTATCTTCCTTCTGGGATAGCCACCAACAAACAGCATCACACACAGCCTCGTGTAACCACAGCATCGGAAGACTCAGGATCCATCTCACACACAGTCAGTGTCTCACACACCGCCCGTGTCTCACACACAGCGAGTGTCTCACACACAGCCCGTGTCTCACATACAGCGAGTGTCTCACACATAGCCCGTGTCTCACACACAGCCCGTGTCTCACACACAGCCAGTGTCTCACAGCCCTTGTCACACACACAGCCCGTGTCTCACACACAGCACGTGTCTCACACACAGCCGGTGTCTCACACACAGCCCGTGTCTCACACACAGCGAGTGTCTCACACACAGCCCGTGTCTCACACACAGCCCGTGTCTCACACACCGCCGGTGTCTCACACACAGCCCGTGTGTCTAACACAGCCCATGTCTCACACACAGCCCGTGTCTCACACACAGCCCGTGTCTCACACACCGCCGGTGTCTCACACACAGCCCGTGTGTCTAACACAGCCCATGTCTCACACACAGCCCGTGTCTCACACACAGTCCGTGTCTCACACACAGTCAGTGTCTCACACACAGCGAGTGTCTCACACACAGTCAGTGTCTCACACACAGCCCGTGTCTCACACACAGCGAGTGTCTCACACACAGTCAGTGTCTCACATACAGCGAGTGTCTCACACATAGCCCGTGTCTCACACACAGCCCGTGTCTCACACACAGCCAGTGTCTCACAGCCCTTGTCACACACACAGCCCGTGTCTCACACACAGCACGTGTCTCACACACAGCCGGTGTCTCACACACAGCCCGTGTCTCACACACAGCGAGTGTCTCACACACAGCCCGTGTCTCACACACAGCCCGTGTCTCACACACCGCCGGTGTCTCACACACAGCCCGTGTGTCTAACACAGCCCATGTCTCACACACAGCCCGTGTCTCACACACAGCCCGTGTCTCACACACCGCCGGTGTCTCACACACAGCCCGTGTGTCTAACACAGCCCATGTCTCACACACAGCCCGTGTCTCACACACAGTCCGTGTCTCACACACAGTCAGTGTCTCACACACAGCGAGTGTCTCACACACAGTCAGTGTCTCACACACAGCCCGTGTCTCACACACAGCGAGTGTCTCACACACAGTCAGTGTCTCACACACAGCGAGTGTCTCACACACAGCCCGTGTCTCACACACAGCCCGTGTCTCACACACCGCCGGTGTCTCACACACAACCCGTGTGTCTAACACAGCCCATGTCTCACACACAGCCCGTGTCTCACACACAGCCCGTGTCTCACACACCGCTGGTGTCTCACACACAGCCCGTGTGTCTAACACAGCCCATGTCTCACACACAGCCCGTGTCTCACACACAGTCCGTGTCTCACACACAGTCAGTGTCTCACACACAGCGAGTGTCTCACACACAGCCCGTGTCTCACACACAGCCCGTGTGTCTAACACACAGCCCGTGTCTCACACACCGCCGGTGTCTCACACACAGCCTGTGTCTCACACACAGCCCGTGTCTCACACACAGCCCGTGTGTCTAACACACACATCCTGTGTTTTGAGTGTTTAACTGTTAGACGTCAAGGATCCGTACCTGCGCATCTCCTCCAGGTGTCCCTGTGGAAGAGAGAGAGAGATGAGTGATGTTTCTACCCTGGGACCACGAGCCCCTCTGCTACCGCCCGCTCTGTTATTCTGGACACCCAAGCGGCGTCTGACACACAGAGGCCTGCAGCAAGGTGAGCGAGTCTCTGCCACTGATACTCTTTGGTTTTTTCGGTAAAGTCACGTAGGTAAAAATAAATTAATGAAAAAACAACTAAATTAAATCACGATGTTTCGGAGGCAACACAAGCTTCCGTCTTCAGGTGGAACCGTTGCAGCCAAATTCACTGAAGACGGAAGCTTGTGTTGCCTCCGAAACGTCGTGATTTAATTTAGTTGTTTTTTCATTTATTTATTTTTACCTACGTGACTTTACCGAAAAAACTAAGAATATGAATCCTTGAAGTCACGAAAACTTCAAATCTAGAATCCCTGCCACTGCCCGATCTGTTATTCTGGTCATCCAAACGGCGTCTAACACGGAGGCGCTCCCCACCTGCAGGAAGGTGAGCGAGTCCCTCTCGTTCTGCAGATTTCGCAGGCGAGCGGCCGTCGCCCGGAGCTCGCCGATCTCCCGCTCGTGACGAGCGATGTCCTCGTCGATCCGGGACAGCAGCTCGCGCTCCTTCACGGCCACGCGGCGCAGTGCCTCCGTCTCGTCCTCGTCCAGAGCCTTCCTTAAGCGGGCGAACTTGCCCGTGATGCGACCCCTGATCCCGGCCACCGATTCCTGTGGAGACGCGGGCACCACGATTGGCTCCCTGAGACGTGAGCCACTGCGTCCGTGGCGAGATGTTACCTCCATCGGCTGGTATACAGCAGGTCGTTTCAAGTTTCATTTCAAGTTTCATTCATTAGGTTTTGCCCTCTGAGCTATTCGGCTCTTGAATCGATTGCAACCGCAACAAACAAAAAAACCTAAAACATGAACAAGAAAACATCTTAAAGTGACTATATTTTGTCCCGTGAGGCAACTCGTCTCGCATGTTAAGCGCACATTGTGCTACGTGAGTAAAGTTTACATTTGATAGCGTAACGAGCGGATGTTGAAACTCGGGGCCACTCGTGGGTCCGACTCCAGCGACGCGATCAGGGACGACGCGAGATGACATCTGTGCGGGGTTCGTGCCTCTCTCTGTGTCCGTACCGGCGCCCACAGGCAGCTACGCCACAGCTCCACCTCGACAATCCTTGGCACTCCACATTTTTTTTTTTTTTGCCACAGGAGGTTGCAGACGCGATGCCGAGTCAGCTGACCCCTGCCCCCCCCCCACGGCCATCGAATGCGGTAGACGTGCAACCTCCTCGCGGGTAAATGTTGAGTTTGACGGTGAATGATGTAAATCTTCAGTTAAAGCTTTCGTGGCTGCGGGAATTCATACTCTTTGGGTCTTTCGGTAAAGTCACGAAAGACCCTGTAATAAAGGTCGTTGAGGCGACTTCTGGAATTCGTCTCTTATTGAACTTGTATTACAGTTTCCTTCACACTGCTGGCAGGCAGCGTGAGAGGGATAGAGAGAGAGAGAGACGCACTGCCACGTGGCAACCCGGAGCCCCGCTCCCGCGTGGCCCCGTTCCTCTGTTCGTTCCCGTTCTGACCACGTGTCGTTCGTCTCCACCCCTATTTAATACCCGGGTCACGTGGTACGTTTCCACCAATCCTGGTTAGCCTCCGTGGAATATTCCAGGCTCCCTCGTAAGCTCCCGGGACCACGCCCCTGACTCGTCTCCCCATTGGCTGTGGCCAAAGCCAGCAGAACCAATCATATCCTTTCAGCTGTCACCTTTCCATTACGTCAGGGCCACGCCCCTAGGCTTCCCCCACATTGGCTATAAACCAGGACCGGCAGAGCCAATCATCGTGACGTGTTGTGATACGTCAGTGAGCCGGATTTATCCTCACATTACAACCCAAAGACGGTGAATGGCGTAGTCAAGAGGCATCAAAGCCGTGAGGCCGCACGAAGAATTCTCGAAAATGTGTTTCGACCACCGCGACTTCGGCGCTGGGTGGAGGTCACGGGGAAGGGGACCAACGGAGCCGGGCACGGACAACGCTACCTGAGCCTTCCTGCGAGCGGCCTCCATCTGCTTGACGGACCCCTCCACCTCCTTCCTCCTCTCGTCCACTGCTCGCGTCTCCCGTGCTACGCGCGTCTATAGATTTAGAAACGAGACATTGCCAGCGGGGGGGGGGGGGGGGGTGAGACTCCGGTCCTTCATGGGTGGTGCCACCCCTCACGCCCGGTCCGTCACCTCCACACGAGTGGTTCTTAACCTTCGATTTAAAGCTTTCGTGACTGCAGGGATTCATCTTCTTGGTTCTTTCGGTAAAGTCACGTAGAAGGGAAGTAATAAAATAATAAAAATAAAACATAATAAAATAAAATATATTATTATATTATTTTATTATGTTTTATTTTTATTATTTTATTACTTCCCTTCTACGTGACTTTACCGAAAGAACCAAGAAGATGGTTCTTAACCTGTGTGTGTGTGTCATTAGAGCCGCCACCACCTGGCACAGCCAACTAGTAAGGGTTGTCACGTGAACAGAACATGCCAATTCATGACTAGTACAGTGTAGTAGTGTAGTGTATAGCTTATCAATTGAAAATTCACAGCAGCAAAATAAATCCGTCTGTGTTGGAGAGTAAACCCCACTGACACAGTCACAATTCTGGCGAATTGCCCGATGATGCTGGATGCAATAACCAGCGAAACGTCGTACTACTCAAATTGTTAATGTTGTGGTTTCACGCTTCAACACACCGGTGGGCTAAAGCAGTGAACTATTTGTCTTTTGTCAACGTGAAACTTTTTTACTGATTGGCCGTGTCGTGTGGTGGAGGGTTACGACAAATTTATAAATAACGCGATCTAAACCCAAAAACGTTGATTATGAACAATTCGAGTACCGTTTCGTCGCGTCGGTAATTACAACAACAGCAGCAGCAACCAACATCATCAGGCGACAAGCCAAGGCCGGCACCACCTTTTCGTCGACGTTACAAACCCCTTACAGATTGGCCGTGTACGGTGGTGGCGGTGTTCAACGACGCACCTTCATATTTGCGCGATCTAACCAGAATGAAACAAACCTACGGGTTCTAGATTTGAAGCTTTCGTGACTGCAAGGATTCATATTCTTGGGTTTTTTCGGTAAAGTCACCGTGTAGGTAAAAAATTAAAATTGAAATAAAATAAAAATCACGACGTGACTTTAACGAAAAAACCCAAGAATATGAATCGTTGCAGTCACGAAAACTTCAAATCTAGAATCAATACCCTCTACGGGGAGGAATTCCACCTATCTGTTAGAGTTTTTAACAGACAACGAGACAAGAAGTCACACAGCTTCTCGAGACGCTGGCCTTCCTCAAGAGATGCCGAGATAACAAGGTCATACCCATCGCTTTCACACTCACATCTACAAGGACTGTTTTCTTGGAATTTCTCATTTACTTGATACAGCGATCGTGCTGTGACGGTTCCACCTGAAGACGGAGGCTTGTGTTGCCTCCAAAACGTCGTGATTTTTATTCTATTTTTATTTTTTACCTACGTGACTTTACCGAAAAAACCCAAGAATATGAAACCTATGGGTAGCATCGGTGGCGGGAGCCTTACTACCGGAGTGACGAGCGGGCACAGAGGTCCTCAACGAGAGGAGTCTTGATTTCTGGCAAGCGCGAGAGACACGCGGGGTCTTCAAGGATTCCCTTCACTCCAAGCGTGCCGAACCCTCTCTCGCATACCCCCCCCCCCCATCTCATATATCCCTCAAGGCCCCCCCCCCCCCTTTATCTTCTTGGTTCTTTCGGTAAAGTCACGTAGAAGCGAAATATTATTATTTTATTATTTCCCTTCTACGTGACTTTACCGAAAGAACCAAAAATACAACCATTCGAAGTTGCATTTTTCGATAACGGATTTCTTTTCATGCCGACGTTTGGCGTTTCGACATCACAGAGTGCCACCGATTTCGGATTGATCGATACACCCCCCGGAAAAAAAACCAGTGACCCCAGAAATAAAATATTCAATTGCCTCGGCCATTTTGTATTATTCGATACCCCGGGCAGGGGGTGGGGGTCCAATCCCGTAAGGTTCCTTTGCAGTGGCGGCTCCTGCAAAATCTCTCAGGGGGGGCAAATGTCTGGATGATTGATAAGGATAAGGTCCACCCATGCAATAGATAAATTAACAGCTTAAGCATGTAAAGGCAACTTCACTTCTTTAATATTAATGAAAAATAAAGTGACTCTCACAATACATCTCCTTGTTTGTTTCTATACTCACTATTATTACAATCCACTCAATTTCTTTTATTAAAGATTCCACTAGGTGGCGACAAATAATATTGTTGACTGAAACGTGCTTACGTATGATGATGTAAGCACGTATGATGACGTAAGCACGTTAAGGCGAGCCCTCCCGGAAGCCGTAGATAATGCATTGCAGCGCCCCCCGTTCGAAAAAAAACATCTTTGAATGTAAGTCTATGGGAAAACTCGGGGCGATTCTCAGCTGGAGGGAAATCGCCCAAAAAGAGGCGGTACTCCACAGAACGTGACATGACGCTGATTGGACTATATCCAGAGGCACAGTGACGGCTCGCGTCACTCTGTGGTTGAATGACATTGGTGGTGCGTCGCCCAATCGCCCTAATGAAGAAACCGCCCCTGCACTACACTACTATACACTATATCACTACTACACTATACACTACATTATACACTACATTTATACACTACACTATACACTCCACTACTATACACTACACTATACACTACACTATACACTACACTATACACTACACTTATACACTACACTATACACTACACTATACACTACATTATACACTACATTATACACTACACTATACACTCCACTACTATACACTACACTATACACTACACTATACACTACACTTATACACTACACTATACACTACACTATACACCACTACATTATACACTACATTATACACTACATTATACACCACTACATTATACACTACATTATACACTACACCACTACACTACTACATTATACACTACACTATACACTACACTATACACTACACTTATACACTACACTATACACCACTACACTACACTATACACTACACTATACACTACACGCTCACCTTCCGCTCCTCGTGCGCGTCCTCCACGCTGCTCAACTCGTGACCCACGTGCTCCCCGACGATGGCGCAGCTGGTGCAGACCAGCCTCTTGTCCCGCGCGCAGTAGAACTCGAGCAGCTTCCCGTGCCTCGGGCACTTGCGCACCTGCGCGCCGACTCCCGGCTCGACCAGCGAGTGGCCCTTGAACTTCGCGTTCTGCAGGTGACGCCTGCAATGGGACTCACAGAGGGACGTCTCGCACGTCACGCAGATCCTCACGGCAGGGACGTCGCCGTCCAGGCAGCTGTCGCAGGACAACCGCGGAGACGTCGTTTTCTCGTCCCCGGCTTCACCCCCGCCACCGCCCCCAATGCTGAGCTCCTCCACGAGATTGGCGAGCGTCACGTTCTTCCTCAGCCGCGGCTTCTGCTGGAACTCGTCTCGGCACTGGGGGCAGAAGTAGCACCCGGCCGCCTGCCACGCGGCCTCCAGGCAGCGCAGGCAGAACGAGTGGCCGCAGCTCAGCGTGGAGGGGCAGTCGAACGCCTCCAGGCAGATGGAGCAGCTGAGCTCCTCGGACACAGCAGCAGGAGCGGCTGCGGTGGCCATGGCTGTGAATGAGTGTTTCAGTGAGTGAGTCAGTGAGTGTTTCAGTGAGTGTTTCAGTGAGTCAGTGAGTGTCTCAGTGAGTGTCTCAGTGTCTCAGTGACTGTCTCAGTGAGTCAGTGAGTGTTTCAGTGAGTGTTTCAGTGAGTGTCTTAGTGAGTCAGTGAGTGTCTTAGTGAGTCAGTGAGCGTCACAGTGAGTCAGTGAGTGTCTCAGTGAGTGTCTCAGTGAGTGTTTCAGTGAGTCAGTGAGTCAGTGAGTGTCTAAGTGAACGAGTCAGTGAGTGTTTCAGTGAGTGTCTCAGTGAGTGTCTCAGCGAGTCAGTGAATGTATCAGTGAGTGTCGCAGTGAGTGTCTCAGTGAGTCAGTGAGTGTCTCTGAGTGTCTCAGTGTCTCAGTGACTCAGTGAGTGTCTCAGTGAGTGTCTCAGTGAGTCAGTGAGTGTCTCAGTGAGTGTCTCAGTGTCTCAGTGACTGTCTCAGTGAGTCAGTGAGTGTTTCAGTGAGTGCCGCAGTGAGTGAGTCAGTGAGTGTCTCGGTGAGTGTCTCAGTGAGTGTTTCAGTGAGTGTCTTAGTGAGTGTCTCAGTGAGTGTTTCAGTGAGTGTTTCAGTGTCTCAGTGAGTGTCTCAGTGAGTCAGTGAGTGTCTCAGTGAGTAAGTGAGTGTTTCAGTGTCTAAGTGAGTGTCTTAGTGAGTGTTTCAGTGAGTGTTTCAGTGAGTGTCTCAGTGAGTCAGTGAGTGTCTCAGTGAGTAAGTGAGTGTTTCAGTGTCTAAGTGAGTGTCTTAGTGAGTGTTTCAGTGAGTGTTTCAGTGAGTGTCTCAGTGAGTCAGTGAGTGTTTCAGTGAGTGCCGCAGTGAGTGAGTCAGTGAGTGTCTCGGTGAGTGTCTCAGTGAGTGTTTCAGTGAGTGTCTTAGTGAGTGTCTCAGTGAGTGTTTCAGTGAGTGTTTCAGTGTCTCAGTGAGTGTCTCAGTGAGTCAGTGAGTGTCTCAGTGAGTAAGTGAGTGTTTCAGTGTCTAAGTGAGTGTCTTAGTGAGTGTTTCAGTGAGTGTTTCAGTGAGTGTCTCAGTGAGTCAGTGAGTGTCTCAGTGAGTGTCTCAGTGTCTCAGTGACTGTCTCAGTGAGTCAGTGAGTGTTTCAGTGAGTGCCGCAGTGAGTGAGTCAGTGAGTGTCTCGGTGAGTGTCTCAGTGAGTGTTTCAGTGAGTGTCTTAGTGAGTGTCTCAGTGAGTGTTTCAGTGAGTGTTTCAGTGTCTCAGTGAGTGTCTCAGTGAGTCAGTGAGTGTCTCAGTGAGTAAGTGAGTGTCTCAGTGTCTAAGTGAGTGTCTTAGTGAGTGTTTCAGTGAGTGTTTCAGTGAGTGTCTCAGTGAGTCAGTGAGTGTCTCAGTGAGTCAGTGAGTGTCTCAGTGACTCAGTGAGTGTCTCAATGAGTGTTTCAGTGAGTCAGTGAGTCAGTGAGTGTCTAAGTGAACGAGTCAGTGAGTGTTTCAGTGAGTGTCTCAGTGAGTGTCTCAGCGAGTCAGTGAATGTATCAGTGAGTGTCGCAGTGAGTGTCTCAGTGAGTCAGTGAGTGTCTCTGAGTGTCTCAGTGTCTCAGTGACTCAGTGAATGTCTCAGTGAGTGTCTCAGTGAGTCAGTGAGTGTCTCAGTGAGTGTCTCAGTGTCTCAGTGACTGTCTCAGTGAGTCAGTGAGTGTTTCAGTGAGTGCCGCAGTGAGTGAGTCAGTGAGTGTCTCGGTGAGTGTCTCAGTGAGTGTTTCAGTGAGTGTCTTAGTGAGTGTCTCAGTGAGTGTTTCAGTGAGTGTTTCAGTGTCTCAGTGAGTGTCTCAGTGAGTCAGTGAGTGTCTCAGTGAGTAAGTGAGTGTTTCAGTGTCTAAGTGAGTGTCTTAGTGAGTGTTTCAGTGAGTGTTTCAGTGAGTGTCTCAGTGAGTCAGTGAGTGTCTCAGTGAGTGTCTCAGTGTCTCAGTGATTGTCTCAGTGAGTCAGTGAGTGTTTCAGTGAGTGTCGCAGTGAGTGAGTCAGTGAGTGTCTCGGTGAGTGTCTCAGTGAGTGTTTCAGTGAGTGTCTTAGTGAGTGTCTCAGTGAGTGTTTCAGTGAGTGTTTCAGTGTCTCAGTGAGTGTCTCAGTGAGTCAGTGAGTGTCTCAGTGAGTAAGTGAGTGTTTCAGTGTCTAAGTGAGTGTCTTAGTGAGTGTTTCAGTGAGTGTTTCAGTGAGTGTATCAGTGAGTCAGTGAGTGTCTCAGTGAGTCAGTGAGTGTCTCAGTGACTCAGTGAGTGTCTCAGTGAGTGTTTCAGTGAGTGTCTCAGTGAGTCAGTGAGTGTCTAAGTGAACGAGTCAGTGAGTGTTTCAGTGAGTGTCTCAGTGAGTGTCTCAGCGAGTCATTGAATGTATCAGTGAGTGTCGCAGTGAGTGTCTCAGTGAGTCAGTGAGTGTCTCTGAGTGTCTCAGTGTCTCAGTGAGTCAGTGAGTGGTCTCAGTGAGTGTCTCAGTGAGTGTCTCAGTGAGTGTTTCAGTGTCCCAGTGAGTGGCTCAGTATTTCAGCGAGTGTCTCGGTGAGTGTCTCAATGAGTGTCTCAGTGAGCGAGTCAGTGAGTGTCTCAGTGTCTCAATGAGTGTCTCAGTGAGCGAGTCAGTGAGTGTCTCAGTGTCTCAGTGAGTGTCTCAGTGAGCGAGTCAGTGAGTGTCTCAGTGAGTGTCTGAGCGAGTCAGTGAGTGTCTCAGTGTCTCAGTGAGTGTCTGAGCGAGTCAGTGAGTGTCTCAGTGAGTCAGTGAGTGTCTCAGTGAGCGAGTCAGCGAGTCAGTGAGTGTCTCAGTGAGTGTCTCAGTGAGTGTCTGAGCGAGTCAGTGAGTGTCTCGGTGAGTGTCTCAGTGAGTCAGTGAGTGTTTTAACGAGTCAGTGAGTGTCTCGGTGAGTGTGTGGCGGAGCACAGAGTGCCTCACGATCCGCACTCACGACGAAAGTGAAACTCGCACAGCCCCCGACGCGACCTGGATTAGACGTTGACGCCACCCCCCTTCCAGGAAGGGCCTCGTCACCAATTTGAATTCACCCCCAGCTCCGGTTCGCGTGAGTTGTTTCTGTTTAAGTTGCAGTCGATTTGTGATGTCGTTCAAGGCCGTAGCCATGCAGTCAACATTGGGGGGGGGGGGGGGACAAAATCTTCCAGTGTGTCTGGGGGTCCCAACCCAGAACAAGTATAACCCGTAAAAACAAAGTTTTTCACTATAAATCCTTTATATGCGTGGCGGCTAGAGTCCTCTCGTCCTCTGGCTTGAGATGGCTGCCACCTATGGGTCAGATGATTGTCTGCAGTATTAAGCAATTGGTAATTAAATATTTAATTTGTTTTCCCTAAAAAGTGTAAAATTTTGGAACAAAAATTTCACGAACATTAATTGTTTGGCACAACGAGTCTGTGTGCAAAATGTCAGCTCGATTGGATCACGGGAAGTGGGTTAAAAAACGACCGAAATATTTGCACGGTCCTAAGCAAGCAAGCAAGCGAACTTAATATAAAGGATTTAAAAATATCAACATTTTAAAACTTGATAATTGGTTCTTTACCCTTCTATCTGGCAACAAAACTGACACCTTTTACAAGGAGTCATGTTGGCATAGACCGCAATACCTGCAGTCATAATACAAACAAAAGAACATAACTCTGATAATGTGCACTGTCCTTGAAGTTGATTGGTCCACACCCGAGACAATCAACTTCAAGGACAGTGCACATTATCAGAGTTATGTCTTTTGTTTGTATTATGACTGCAGCTATTGCAGTCTATGCAAACATGACTCCTTGCAAAAAGGTGTCAGTTTTGTTGCCAGATAGAAGGGTAAAGAACCAATTATCATATTTTTACTGGCAAATGAGGTTCCCATAGTGTAGATTTTAAAACTTATTTCCTGCCATTTTCTGCCTAAAATATAAAAAAATTGACGAACACGTGGACTGGACTTTTTACTATATTTCTACAATAATGTCTAACAGTGTATTGTGTTACATAGCTCTGTTTTTACTTTTTTAAAACATTTCTTGTTGCATTGTGTGTAATGGCAGAGATTAGGGATTAGTCAAGTACAACCATAACCACAATCGTATAAACAGAAATCTACGCGTTGATTTGTATAAAGACAAGTCCAGATATTGTGGCCAAGGTTTAGCAAATTGTTGTTTTATTTACATAGCAGAGCAATTGTTTTTATAGCAATATATTGGGAGGGACATTTTGAGCTTATTTATTATAGTTACGGCCTTGGAACACAGAGACACACAGAGAGAGACACCGAGAGAGACACACAACATAGACACACAGAGAGAGACACGCACATAGACACACAGAGAGAGACACGGAGACACACAGAGAGACACACAGAGACACACAGAGAGAGACACACAGAGACACACAGAGAGACACACACAGAGAGACACACAGAGAGAGACACACAGAGAGAGACAACACAGACACACACACAGAGACACACAGAGACACACAGAGAGACACACACAGAGAGAGACACACACAGACACACACACACAGAGACACACCGAGAGAGACACACAACATAGACACACAGAGAGAGACAACACAGAGACACACCGAGAGAGACACACAACATAGACACACCGAGAGAGACACGCACATAGACACACAGAGAGAGACACAGAGACACACAGAGAGACACACAGAGACACACCGAGAGAGACACACAGAGACACACCGAGAGAGACACACACCATAGACACACAGAGAGAGACACGCACATAGACACACAGAGAGAGGCAACACAGAGACACACAGAGAGAGACAACACAGAGACACACCGAGAGAGACACACAACATAGACACACAGAGAGAGACAACACAGAGACACACAGAGAGAGACAACACAGAGACACACCGAGAGAGACACACAACATAGACACACAGAGAGAGACACACAACATAGACACACAGAGAGAGACACAAAACACACAGAGAGACACACAGAGAGAGACACACACAGACACACACAGAGACACACAGAGAGAGACACACAGAGACACACAGAGAGAGACACACACAAAGAAACACAGAAAGAGACAACACAGAGACACACACAGAGAGACACACAGAGACACAGAAAGAGAGACACAGAGAGAGAGACACACAGAGAGAGACACCGAGAGAGAGAGAAAACACACACTTCAATCAAACTCTGGATTCACATCACGACAATTCGCTAATTTGTCCACCAGGTGGCAGACAGAGCTCGAGTTTGAGGCTGGGTTGGTACTGACCTGATACTCTCATGCAGAGAGACACACACAAAGACACACACACACAGAGACACACAACATAGACACACAGAGAGATACAACACAGAGAGACACACAGAGAGACACACAGAGACACACACACAGAGACACACACAGAGAGAGACACACAGAGAGAGACACATACAGAGACACACAGAGATAGACACACAGAGAGAGACACCAAGAGAGAGAGAAAACACACACTTCAATCAAACTCTGGATTCAGATCAAGACAATTCGCTGATTTGTCCACCAGGTGGCAGACGGAGCTCGAGTTTGAGGCTGGGTTGGTTACTGACCTGAGAGTCTCATGCAGGGGATCCTGAAAAACACAAAACCCGCGTTTCACATTAACATTGGCATCCTAAACAGATGACCTACATCCACACAGTCACCTCCTGTTTACGGTAGAGCCTGACATCAAGGAATGAACAAATACCTACAATTCTAGATTTCAAGCTTTCGTGACTGCAAGGATTCATATTCTTGGGTTTTTTCGGTAAAGTCACGGAGGTGAAAATTTTTAATTAATAAAAGTAAAATGACCGAAAAAACCCAAGAATATAAATACCTACAACGGAGAATGGTGCACAAACAGGGTTATCTATTCTTTGGATCTTTCGGTTAAGTCACGTCTAAGATTGAGGGTTATCTATGGAACCTAATTGCCAAAATCGAAATTATGAACAAATTAAGAAGAGGCTTTGGGGCCGTCCATAATGACGTCACGCGATATTTGGACGATTTTTTGACCCCCCCCTCCCCTTCGTCACACCGCCTCACAATAAAATAGACCTCCCCCTCAAATATGACGTCACAAAGCTGTGCCCCCCCCCCCCAAAAAAAAACATGCTTCAAATCGCTTTAAAGTATTGTCATTGTAGTGCGTATTCAATGTGCCGCTGCACTCTGATGTTGTCGGAAAAAACATTTATTAAAAGTCTATTTAATTAAGTAGAACGTGTTGTCTGTATTTATTTAAAGTTGCGCATTTTGATGTGACGTCACGTTTCTCCAACCCCCCCCCCCTCGTCACACATCGTCACAAATGTCTGACCCCCCCTCCTAGGTGCGTGACGTCATTTATGGACGGCCCTTTTATCCTTTTTGGAAGTTAAAATCGGAGATGTTTAGATGTTCAAATACCAAACAGATACCTATTGCAAGGCATCACTGCTCAATCTGAGCTATTCCTTCTTTCAAACTTGCATTGCCTTGGTACTGTTAGCCTATTCCTATTTCGATTTAAAGCTTCGTGACTGCAGCATGGATTCATCTTCTTGGTTCTTTTCGGTAAAGTCATCACGTTGAAGGGAAGTAATAAAATATAAAAATAAAACAAAATAAAATAATTCTCACGACGTTTCGGCCACAACGCAAGCAGCCGTCCTCCAGGTGAAGAACAGGTCTTTTAGACGCTGTCTTATCGACAGACCTGTTCTTCACCTGAGGACGGCTGCTTGCGTTGTGGCCGAAACGTCGTGAGAATTATTTAATTTTGTTTTATTTTTATTATTTTATTACGTTCCCTCTACGTGATGACTTACCGAAAGAACCAAGAAGACCTATTCCTATTTTATATTTATCACAAACAGGGCTCGTTTAACTGGACACGGACAGACCCCAACAGGTGACAAAGCCACTGTCTGCACGTCTAGCAGCTAAACAAATGGTTCACTAGCTCGTCTCAGTGCTCTCAACTGGCTCCCATCGCCAGTAGGGTCACATACAAGACCGCCTCTGCCACAAAGCCTTCACATCTGCCTGCCCTCCGTATCTTTCTTCATTATTGACAACTTTCAGCACACGGCAGATGCCTTGCCCAGCGCCACTCACGACCTCCTCTTGATACCAAGATCCAGGATGGTCATCGCGTCTATGTGCCGCTTCTCGGTGGCAGCCCCAACAGTCTGGAACGATATCCCTCTGCACATTCGCAGCATCACCTCAATCGCCTCCTTCAAGAGACACTTACTAACTCACCTCTACAACCCACGTGCTTTTGAGCGACTCTGAGCTTGGCTCTCCGCGCCTCTGAGTTGCGGCCACTACGTCTGCAAATTTGCGCTCGTTACAATTGAACTATTATTATTATTGCGTGATCTTCCTTCATAATCTTCAACAACTCCTGTTTTTGAACTCTGAATAAATCAGCTTTGTATTTGACCAGGTAAGTAGCGAGCTGATGTTTTACCTACCGTGACTTTACCGAAACACCTAAGAATATGATTCCTTGCAGTCACGAAGCTTCAAGTCTAGAATTAAGTAGCGAGCTGCCTGTCGCAAAACGGACGGCTCATGTGGACATTCATAACAGCGGCCAAGATACTCTGAAATGCGTGCTGACTTTATTCTAAATGTGGAGGTTGAAAACCCAGAGGAGGCGGAGAAAATCGACGCGATCACAGAGACAGAGAGAGACGCAGACTCAAAATATACAGCAGGCATCGTCAGGGTTGGTATCGAACACACGACCTCCTGTAGACCAGGCGAGGTAGTCAACATCTCCCAGTGTCACGGGATGGAACCCACGACCTCCTGTAGACCAGGCGAGGTGGTCAACATCTCACAGGGTCACGGGATGGAACCCACGACCTCCTGTAGACCAGGCGAGGTGGTCAACATCTCACAGGGTCACGGGATGGAACCCACGACCTCCTGTAGACCAGGCGAGGTAGTCAACATCTCCCAGTGTCACGGATGAACCCACGACCTCCTGTAGACCAGGCGAGGTAGTCAACATCTCCCAGTGTCACGGGATGGAACCCACGACCTCCTGTAGTCCAGGCGAGGTAGTCAGCATCTCCCAGTGTCACGGGATGGAACCCACGTCCTCCTGTAGACCAGGCGAGGTAGTCAGCATCTCACAGCCACCGTGATGATGATGTGTGTGTGTGGGGGTGTGTGTGTGTCTGTGTTTGTGTGTCTGTATGTGTGTGTGTGTCTGTGTGTACGTCTGTGTGTGTGTCACTGTGTGTGTGTCTGTGTGGCTCCAGTCTATCAGCAGAGGTCTCACTCCGAATCAGTCGAGCGGCAATATCTTTTCATCGGTTGCGTAACGCTGTGTGGAAGCTACCTGGTCTGTCGCTCCGCACGAAGCTTCAGGTCTTCTCGGCCACGGTCATTCCCTCCCTTCTCTACGCTTGCGAGACGTGGACCCCCCTGGTGGAGCATCTTCGCCGGTTGGAAACATTTAGGCTGGCCTGCCTACGATCCATCCTGGGTTTAACCAGGCTGGATTGTGTGAGGAGCTCACAAATCCTTGAAAGATCTGGGCAAAGTCCCATCAGTGAGCTCCTCCGGCAGGCAAGGCTGCGTTGGCTGGGTCATGTAGCCCGCATGCCCAGCCACCGCATGCCTAACAGCTTTTGTTCGGCCGATCGAGGGGGCTAGACGGGCGCGGCACGGGCTGGAGAAGAGATGGAGTGATGTGGTACAGGAGGACGTGGAGCTAGTGGACTTGCCGTGACTGGTACCAGCGGTGTCAAGATCGGCCTCAGTGGGGAGGCTCGTGAAGGACGCTACTGGGCAGTTGGAGGCAGTCGCCCTCCACAACAACGGAGGGCGGAGGAGCGACGCTCACAACAACGAGCGGAGCGCCGGGTGGCTAAAGCACAGCAAGTTGGCACAGTAGGGGGCACAGGTGGTGCATCAGCCAGTCATCTCGGTCATCTCGGTCTGTCGACCCGTGGCACCTGCTGGGTCTGCCCCGTGACCTCCTGCCAGCGGGCTTTCGACACTTCACGTGGCCTCAAGGTGCACTTGGCCTGGCACAAGCATCGTGGTGACGTCACCGCCACTTAGTGGCGAATGGCGGTTGTTGTTGTTGTGTCTGTGTGTGTGCGTCTGTGTGTGTGTCACTGTGTGTGTGTATCTGTGTGTGCGTCTGTGTGTGTGCGTCTGTGTGTGTGTGCGTCTGTGTGTGTGTCACTGTGTGTGTGTATCTGTGTGTGCGTCTGTGTGTGTGACACTGTGTGTGTGTATCTGTGTGTGCGTCTGTGTGTGTGTGTGACACTGTGTGTGTCTGGCAAAACAACCCTCCTACCTCCTCGTGGTGCCGGACGGGAAACGTTGTCGTGGACAGTGCCGTGGGGGAGGGCCAATTCCGATTGGCCTTTCCCCTCAT
>NC_083843.1:11852949-11916175 GCF_015708825.2 Lethenteron reissneri | reverse complement strand
GGTGCCAGCATCACGACCAACTCGGGCATTGAAGTCACCCAACAAGATGACTCTGTCCCGAGTGGTCACTTTAGCCAGCACCTGTGACAGGAGGTCATAGAAGGCATCTGACTCATCGGCCTTGCCTGCATCCCTCCATGGATGTTCGTCTTTGGTGGGGGCATAAGTAACCACGACCACCACTCCTCGCCTCCGGTCGATGGGAAGGTGAACCCAAAGTAGCCTGGGGCTTACAGCTTCCCACAGCTCACCACCAAGCTCCCACGCCCCTTTCAATTTTTTGTTCAAAAGAAGAGCCACTCCCTGTTGTTAGGTAGTCTCCTGCCCCGAGTAGAGGACTGTCCACCCCTCATGGTGGCAGAAGCCAGTGCCAGTCTGCAGGACCTCTTGAATGCTACAGAGATCCAGGCGGTACCGGTCCAGCTCCCGACAGACGAGTGGCAGCCTCTCCTCCGCAGTGAGCGTTCGATCATTCTACGTGGCCACACGAAGTGGCTTTTTGTTGTTTCTGGAGGAGCCCCGAGGGTGAAGATTCAATCTCCTGGCTCCGCCAAATGGGGTTTGGCCAGGAGACGTCATAGACGCCTGTTCCCCCGGGGCTTCCGGCACAAGCTTATTAGTTAGATATTGTCGACGTGGTTTAGTGGTAATTTATTGAAGGTGGAGTGGCTACCAGCCCATCGTACCCGTCTAGAGCCCCCATTTAACCGCTGTGGTGGCTACAAACGCCATGAGGGAAAAGGCCAATCGGAATTGGCCCTCCCCCCACGGCACTGTCCACGACAACGTTTCCCGTCCGGCACCACGAGGAGGTAGGGGGTTGTTTTGCCAGACACACACACACACAGACACACACACAGTGTCACACACACACAGTGTCACACACACACACAGACACACACACAGTGTCACACACACACACACAGACGCACACACAGATACACACACACAGTGACACACACACAGACGCACACACACAGACGCACACACAGACACACACACAGACGTACACACAGACACACACACACAGACACACACACAGTGTCACACACACACATAGACGCACACACAGACACACACACACAGTGACACACACACAGACGCACACACACAGACGCACACACTGACACACACACAGACGTACACACAGACACATACACACATACAGACACACAAACACACACACAGACGTACACACAGACACACACACAGTGACACACACAGACACACACACACAGTGTCACACACACACACAGACGCACACACAGATTCACACACACAGTGACACACACTCAGACGCACACACACAGACGCACACACAGACACACACACAGACGTACACACAGACACACACACACATACAGACACACAAATACAGACACACACACACCCTCACACACACATCATCATCATGGTGGCTGTGAGATGTTGACGACCTCGCCTGGTCTACAGGAGGTCGTGGGTTCCATCCCGTGACCCTGGGAGATGTTGACTACCTCGCCTGGTCTACAGGAGGTCGTGGGTTCCATCCCGTGACCCTGTGAGATGTTGACTACCTCGCCTGGTCTACAGGAGGTCGTGGGTTCCATCCCGTGACCCTGGGAGATGTTGACTACCTCGCCTGGTCTACAGGAGGTCGTGTGTTCGATACCAACCCTGACGATGCCTGCTGTATATTTTGAGTCTGCGTCTCTCTCTGTCTCTGTGATCGCGTCGATTTTTCTCCGCCTCCTCTGGGTTTTCAACCTCCACATTTAGAATAAAAGTCAGCACGCATTCAGAGTATCTTGGCCGCTGTTATGAATGTCCACATGAGCCGTCGTTTGCGACAGGCAGCTCGCTACTTAATTCTAGACTTGAAGCTTTCGTGACTGCAAGGAATCATATTCTTAGGTGTTTTCGGTAAAGTCACCGTGTAGGTAAAACATCAGCTCGCTACTTACCTGGTCAAATACAAAGCTGAGTTTATTCAGAGTTCAAAAAACAGGAGTTGTTGAAGATTATGAAGGAAGATCACGCAATAATAATAATAGTTCAATTTGTAACGAGCGCAAATTTGCAGACGTAGTGACCGCAGCTCAGAGGCGCGGAGAGCCAAGCTCAGAGTCGCTCAAAAGCACGTGGGTTGTAGAGGTGAGTTAGTAAGTGTCTCTTGAAGGAGGCGATTGAGGTGATGCTGCGAATGTGCAGAGGGATATCGTTCCAGACTGTTGGGGCTGCCACCGAGAAGCGGCACATAGACGCGATGACCATCCTGGATCTTGGTATCAAGAGGAGGTCGTGAGTGGCGCTGGGCAAGGCATCTGCCGTGTGCTGAAAGTTGTCAATAATGAAGAAAGATACGGAGGGCAGGCAGATGTGAAGGCTTTGTGGCAGAGGCGGTCTTGTATGTGACCCTACTGGCGATGGGGAGCCAGTTGAGAGCACTGAGACGAGCTAGTGAACCATTTGTTTAGCTGCTAGACGTGCAGACAGTGGCTTTGTCACCTGTTGGGGTCTGTCCGTGTCCAGTTAAACGAGCCCTGTTTGTGATAAATATAAAATAGGAATAGGTCTTCTTGGTTCTTTCGGTAAAGTCATCACGTAGAAGGGAAGTAATAAAATAATAAAAATAAAACAAAATTAAATAATTCTCACGACGTTTCGGCCACAACGCAAGCAGCCGTCCTCAGGTGAAGAACAGGTCTGTCGATAAGACAGCGTCTAAAAGACCTGTTCTTCACCTGAGGACGGCTGCTTGCGTTGTGGCCGAAACGTCGTGAGAATTATTTTATTTTGTTTTATTTTTATTATTTTATTACTTCCCTTCAACGTGATGACTTTACCGAAAGAACCAAGAAGATGAATCCATGCTGCAGTCACGAAAGCTTTAAATCGAAATAGGAATAGGCCTAACAGTACCAAGGCAATGCAAGTTTGAAAGAAGGAATAGCTCAGATTGAGCAGTGATGCCTTGCAATAGGTATCTGTTTGGTATTTGAACATCTAAACATCTCCGATTTTAACTTCCAAAAAGGATAAAAGGGCCGTCCATAAATGACGTCACGCACCTAGGAGGGGGGGTCAGACATTTGTGACGATGTGTGACGAGGGGGGGGGGTTTGAGAAACGTGACGTCACATCAAAATGCGCAACTTTAAATAAATACAGACAACACGTTCTACTTAATTAAATTGACTTTTTAATAAATGTTTTTTCCGACAACATCAGAGTGCAGCGGCACATTGAATACGCACTACAATGACAATACTTTAAAGCGATTTGAAGCATGTTTTTTTTTTTGGGGGGGGGGGGGGCAGAGCTTTGTGACGTCATATTTGAGGGGGGAGGTCTATTTTATTGTGAGGCGGTGTGACGAAGGGGAGGGGGGGGGGTCAAAAATCGTCCAAATATCGCGTGACGTCATTTATGGACGGCCCCAAAGCCTCTTCTTAATTTGTTCATAATTTCGATTTTGGCAATTAGGTTCCATAGATAACCCTCAATCTTAGACGTGACTTAACCGAAAGATCCAAAGAATAGATAACCCTGTTTGTGCACCATTCTCCGTTTGTAGGTATTTATATTCTTGGGTTTTTTCGGTCATTTTACTTTTATTAATTAAAAATTTTCACCTCCGTGACTTTACCGAAAAAACCCAAGAATATGAATCCTTGCAGTCACGAAAGCTTGAAATCTAGAATTGTAGGTATTTGTTCATTCCTTGATGTCAGGCTCTACCGTAAACAGGAGGTGACTGTGTGGATGTAGGTCATCTGTTTAGGATGCCAATGTTAATGTGAAACGCGGGTTTTGTGTTTTTCAGGATCCCCTGCATGAGACTCTCAGGTCAGTAACCAACCCAGCCTCAAACTCGAGCTCCGTCTGCCACCTGGTGGACAAATCAGCGAATTGTCTTGATCTGAATCCAGAGTTTGATTGAAGTGTGTGTTTTCTCTCTCTCTTGGTGTCTCTCTCTGTGTGTCTATCTCTGTGTGTCTCTGTATGTGTCTCTCTCTGTGTGTCTCTCTCTGTGTGTGTCTCTGTGTGTGTGTCTCTGTGTGTCTCTCTGTGTGTCTCTCTGTGTGTGTCTCTCTGTGTTGTATCTCTCTGTGTGTCTATGTTGTGTGTCTCTGTGTGTGTGTGTCTTTGTGTGTGTCTCTCTGCATGAGAGTATCAGGTCAGTACCAACCCAGCCTCAAACTCGAGCTCTGTCTGCCACCTGGTGGACAAATCAGCGAATTGTCGTGATGTGAATCCAGAGTTTGATTGAAGTGTGTGTTTTCTCTCTCTCTCGGTGTCTCTCTCTGTGTGTCTCTCTCTCTGTGTCTCTCTTTCTGTGTCTCTGTGTGTCTCTCTGTGTGTGTCTCTGTGTTGTCTCTTTCTGTGTTTCTTTGTGTGTGTCTCTCTCTGTGTGTCTCTGTGTGTCTCTCTCTGTGTGTCTCTGTGTGTGTCTGTGTGTGTCTCTCTCTGTGTGTCTCTCTGTGTGTTTTTGTGTCTCTCTCTGTGTGTCTATGTTGTGTGTCTCTCTCTGTGTGTCTATGTTGTGTGTCTCTCTCGGTGTGTCTCTGTGTTGTCTCTCTCTGTGTGTCTCTGTGTTGTCTCTCTCTGTGTGTCCATGTTGTGTGTCTCTCTCGGTGTGTCTCTGTGTTGTCTCTCTCTGTGTGTCTCTGTGTTGCCTCTCTCTGTGTGTCTATGTGCGTGTCTCTCTCTGTGTGTCTATGTTGTGTGTCTCTCTCGGTGTGTCTCTGTGTGTCTCTCTCGGTGTGTCTCTGTGTGTCTCTCTGTGTGTCTCTGTGTCTCTCTCTGTGTGTCTATGTGCGTGTCTCTCTCGGTGTGTCTATGTTGTGTGTCTCTCTCGGTGTGTCTCTGTGTTGTCTCTCTCTGTGTGTCTATGTTGTGTGTCTCTCTCGGTGTGTCTCTGTGTGTGTGTGTCTGTGTGTGTCTCTCTCTGTGTGTGTCTCTCTGTGTGTCTCTGTGTGTCTCTGTGTGTGTGTCTGTGTTGTCTCTCTCTGTGTGTCTCTCTCTGTGTGTCTCTCTGTGTGTGTCTCTCTGTGTGTCTCTGTGTGTCTCTCTCTGTGTGTCTCTGTGTGTCTCTCTGTGTGTCTCCGTGTCTCTCTCTGTGTGTCTATGTGCGTGTCTCTCTCTGTGTGTCTATGTTGTGTGTCTCTCTCGGTGTCTCTCTCTGTGTGTCTCTGTGTTGCAAGGCCGTAACTATAACAAATAAGCTCAAAATGTCCCTCCCAACATATTGCTATAAAAACAATAGCTCTGCCATGTAAATAAAACAACAATTTGCTAAACCTTGGCCACAATATCTGGACTTGTCTTTATACAAATCAACGCGTAGATTTCTGTTTATACGATTGTGGTTATGGTTGTACTTGACTAATCCCTAATCTCTGCCATTACACACAATGCAACAAGAAATGTTTTAAAAAAGTAAAAACAGAGCTATGTAACACAATACACTGTTAGACATTATTGTAGAAATATAGTAAAAAGTCCAGTCCACGTGTTCGTCAATTTTTTTATATTTTAGGCAGAAAATGGCAGGAAATAAGTTTTAAAATCTACACTATGGGAACCTCATTTGCCAGTAAAAATATGATAATTGGTTCTTTACCCTTCTATCTGGCAACAAAACTGACACCTTTTTGCAAGGAGTCATGTTTGCATAGACTGCAATAGCTGCAGTCATAATACAAACAAAAGACATTACTCTGATAATGTGCACTGTCCTTGAAGTTGATTGTCTCGGGTGTGGACCAATCAACTTCAAGGACAGTGCACATTATCAGAGTTATGTTCTTTTGTTTGTATTATGACTGCAGGTATTGCGGTCTATGCCAACATGACTCCTTGTAAAAAGGTGTCAGTTTTGTTGCCAGATAGAAGGGTAAAGAACCAATTATCAAGTTTTAAAATGTTGATATTTTTAAATCCTTTATATTAAGTTCGCTTGCTTGCTTGCTTAGGACCGTGCAAATATTTCGGTCGTTTTTTAACCCACTTCCCGTGATCCAATCGAGCTGACATTTTGCACACAGACTCGTTGTGCCAAACAATTAATGTTCGTGAAATTTTTGTTCCAAAATTTTACACTTTTTAGGGAAAACAAATTAAATATTTAATTACCAATTGCTTAATACTGCAGACAATCATCTGACCCATAGGTGGCAGCCATCTCAAGCCAGAGGACGAGAGGACTCTAGCCGCCACGCATATAAAGGATTTATAGTGAAAAACTTTGTTTTTACGGGTTATACTTGTTCTGGGTTGGGACCCCCAGACACACTGGAAGATTTTGTCCCCCCCCCCCCCCCCAATGTTGACTGCATGGCTACGGCCTTGAACGACATCACAAATCGACTGCAACTTAAACAGAAACAACTCACGCGAACCGGAGCTGGGGGTGAATTCAAATTGGTGACGAGGCCCTTCCTGGAAGGGGGGTGGCGTCAACGTCTAATCCAGGTCGCGTCGGGGGCTGTGCGAGTTTCACTTTCGTCGTGAGTGCGGATCGTGAGGCACTCTGTGCTCCGCCACACACTCACCGAGACACTCACTGACTCGTTAAAACACTCACTGACTCACTGAGACACTCACCGAGACACTCACTGACTCGCTCAGACACTCACTGAGACACTCACTGAGACACTCACTGACTCGCTGACTCGCTCACTGAGACACTCACTGACTCACTGAGACACTCACTGACTCGCTCAGACACTCACTGAGACACTGAGACACTCACTGACTCGCTCAGACACTCACTGAGACACTCACTGACTCGCTCACTGAGACACTCACTGAGACACTGAGACACTCACTGACTCGCTCACTGAGACACTCATTGAGACACTGAGACACTCACTGACTCGCTCACTGAGACACTCATTGAGACACTCACCGAGACACTCGCTGAAATACTGAGCCACTCACTGGGACACTGAAACACTCACTGAGACACTCACTGAGACACTCACTGAGACACTCACTGACTCACTGAGACACTGAGACACTCAGAGACACTCACTGACTCACTGAGACACTCACTGCGACACTCACTGATACATTCAATGACTCGCTGAGACACTCACTGAGACACTCACTGAAACACTCACTGACTCGTTCACTTAGACACTCACTGACTCACTGAGACACTCACTGAAACACTCACTGAGACACTCACTGAGTCACTGAGACACTCACTGACTCACTGAGACACTCACTGACTCACTGATACACTCACTGAAACACTCACTGAAACACTCACTAAGACACTCACTTAGACACTGAAACACTCACTTACTCACTGAGACACTCACTGACTCACTGAGACACTCACTGAGACACTGAAACACTCACTGAAACACTCACTGAGACACTCACTAAGACACTCACTGAAACACTCACTGAGACACTCACCGAGACACTCACTGACTCACTCACTGCGACACTCACTGAAACACTCACTGACTCACTGAGACAATCACTGAGACACTGAGACACTCACTGAGACACTCACTGACTCACTGAGACACTCACTGAAACACTCACTGAAACACTCACTAAGACACTCACTTAGACACTGAAACACTCACTTACTCACTGAGACACTCACTGACTCACTGAGACACTCACTGAGACACTGAAACACTCACTGAAACACTCACTGAGACACTCACTAAGACACTCACTGAAACACTCACTGAGACACTCACCGAGACACTCACTGACTCACTCACTGCGGCACTCACTGAAACACTCACTGACTCACTGAGACAGTCACTGAGACACTGAGACACTCACTGAGACACTCACTGACTCACTGAGACACTCACTGAGACACTCACTGAGTCACTGAGACACTGAGACACTCAGAGACACTCACTGACTCACTGAGACACTCACTGCGACACTCACTGATACATTCACTGACTCGCTGAGACACTCACTGAGACACTCACTGAAACACTCACTGACTCGTTCACTTAGACACTCACTGACTCACTGACTCACTGAAACACTCATTGAGACACTCACTGAGTCACTGAGACACTCACTGACTCACTGAGACACTCACTGACTCACTGAGACACTCACTGAAACACTCACTGAAACACTCACTAAGACACTCACTTAGACACTGAAACACTCACTTACTCACTGAGACACTCACTGACTCACTGAGACACTCACTGAGACACTGAAACACTCACTGAAACACTCACTGAGACACTCACTAAGACACTCACTGAAACACTCACTGAGACACTCACCGAGACACTCACTGACTCACTCACTGCGGCACTCACTGAAACACTCACTGACTCACTGAGACAGTCACTGAGACACTGAGACACTCACTGAGACACTCACTGACTCACTGAGACACTCACTGAAACACTCACTGAAACACTCACTAAGACACTCACTTAGACACTGAAACACTCACTTACTCACTGAGACACTCACTGACTCACTGAGACACTCACTGAGACACTGAAACACTCACTGAAACACTCACTGAGACACTCACTAAGACACTCACTGAAACACTCACTGAGACACTCACCGAGACACTCACTGACTCACTCACTGCGGCACTCACTGAAACACTCACTGACTCACTGAGACAGTCACTGAGACACTGAGACACTCACTGAGACACTCACTGACTCACTGAGACACTCACTGAGACACTCACTGAGTCACTGAGACACTGAGACACTCAGAGACACTCACTGACTCACTGAGACACTCACTGCGACACTCACTGATACATTCACTGACTCGCTGAGACACTCACTGAGACACTCACTGAAACACTCACTGACTCGTTCACTTAGACACTCACTGACTCACTGACTCACTGAAACACTCACTGAGACACTCACTGAGACACTCACTGACTCACTGTGACGCTCACTGACTCACTAAGACACTCACTGACTCACTAAGACACTCACTGAAACACTCACTGAAACACTCACTGACTCACTGAGACAGTCACTGAGACACTGAGACACTCACTGAGACACTCACTGACTCACTGAAACACTCACTGAAACACTCACTGACTCACTCACTGAAACACTCATTCACAGCCATGGCCACCGCAGCCGCTCCTGCTGCTGTGTCCGAGGAGCTCAGCTGCTCCATCTGCCTGGAGGCGTTCGACTGCCCCTCCACGCTGAGCTGCGGCCACTCGTTCTGCCTGCGCTGCCTGGAGGCCGCGTGGCAGGCGGCCGGGTGCTACTTCTGCCCCCAGTGCCGAGACGAGTTCCAGCAGAAGCCGCGGCTGAGCAAGAACGTGACGCTCGCCAATCTCGTGGAGGAGCTCAGCATTGGGGGCGGTGGCGAGGGGGAAGCCGTGGAGGAGAAAACGACGTCTCCGCGGTTGTCCTGCGACAGCTGCCTGGATGGCGACGTCCCTGCCGTGAGGATCTGCGTGACGTGCGAGACGTCCCTCTGTGAGTCCCACTGCAGGCGTCACCTGCAGAACGCGAAGTTCAAGGGCCACTCGCTGGTCGAGCCGGGAGTCGGCGCGCAGGTGCGCAAGTGCCCGAGGCACGGGAAGCTGCTCGAGTTCTACTGCGCGCGGGACAAGAGGCTGGTCTGCACCAGCTGCGCCATCGTCGGGGAGCACGTGGGTCACGAGTTGAGCAGCGTCGAGGACGCGCACGAGGAGCGGAAGGTGAGCGTGTAGTGTATAGTGTAGTGTATAGTGTAGTGTAGTGGTGTATAGTGTAGTGTATAAGTGTAGTGTATAGTGTAGTGTATAGTGTAGTGTATAATGTAGTAGTGTAGTGGTGTAGTGTATAATGTAGTGTATAATGTAGTGGTGTATAATGTAGTGTATAATGTAGTGTATAATGTAGTGGTGTATAGTGTAGTGTATAGTGTAGTGTATAAGTGTAGTGTATAGTGTAGTGTATAGTGTAGTGTATAGTAGTGGAGTGTATAGTGTAGTGTATAATGTAGTGTATAATGTAGTGTATAGTGTAGTGTATAGTGTAGTGTATAAGTGTAGTGTATAGTGTAGTGTATAGTGTAGTGTATAGTGTAGTGTATAGTAGTGGAGTGTATAGTGTAGTGTATAAATGTAGTGTATAATGTAGTGTATAGTGTAGTAGTGATATAGTGTATAGTAGTGTAGTGCAGGGGCGGTTTCTTCATTAGGGCGATTGGGCGACGCACCACCAATGTCATTCAACCACAGAGTGACGCGAGCCGTCACTGTGCCTCTGGATATAGTCCAATCAGCGTCATGTCACGTTCTGTGGAGTACCGCCTCTTTTTGGGCGATTTCCCTCCAGCTGAGAATCGCCCCGAGTTTTCCCATAGACTTACATTCAAAGATGTTTTTTTTCGAACGGGGGGCGCTGCAATGCATTATCTACGGCTTCCGGGAGGGCTCGCCTTAACGTGCTTACGTCATCATACGTGCTTACATCATCATACGTAAGCACGTTTCAGTCAACAATATTATTTGTCGCCACCTAGTGGAATCTTTAATAAAAGAAATTGAGTGGATTGTAATAATAGTGAGTATAGAAACAAACAAGGAGATGTATTGTGAGAGTCACTTTATTTTTCATTAATATTAAAGAAGTGAAGTTGCCTTTACATGCTTAAGCTGTTAATTTATCTATTGCATGGGTGGACCTTATCCTTATCAATCATCCAGACATTTGCCCCCCCTGAGAGATTTTGCAGGAGCCGCCACTGCAAAGGAACCTTACGGGATTGGACCCCCACCCCCTGCCCGGGGTATCGAATAATACAAAATGGCCGAGGCAATTGAATATTTTATTTCTGGGGTCACTGGTTTTTTTTCCGGGGGGTGTATCGATCAATCCGAAATCGGTGGCACTCTGTGATGTCGAAACGCCAAACGTCGGCATGAAAAGAAATCCGTTATCGAAAAATGCAACTTCGAATGGTTGTATTTTTGGTTCTTTCGGTAAAGTCACGTAGAAGGGAAATAATAAAATAATAATATTTCGCTTCTACGTGACTTTACCGAAAGAACCAAGAAGATAAAGGGGGGGGGGGGGGCCTTGAGGGATATATGAGATGGGGGGGGGGGGGATGCGAGAGAGGGTTCGGCACGCTTGGAGGGAAGGGAATCCTTGAAGACCCCGCGTGTCTCTCGCGCTTGCCAGAAATCAAGACTCCTCTCGTTGAGGACCTCTGTGCCCGCTCGTCACTCCGGTAGTAAGGCTCCCGCCACCGATGCTACCCATAGGTTTCATATTCTTGGGTTTTTTCGGTAAAGTCACGTAGGTAAAAAATAAAAATAGAATAAAAATCACGACGTTTTGGAGGCAACACAAGCCTCCGTCTTCAGGTGGAACCGTCACAGCACGATCGCTGTATCAAGTAAATGAGAAATTCCAAGAAAACAGTCCTTGTAGATGTGAGTGTGAAAGCGATGGGTATGACCTTGTTATCTCGGCATCTCTTGAGGAAGGCCAGCGTCTCGAGAAGCTGTGTGACTTCTTGTCTCGTTGTCTGTTAAAAACTCTAACAGACAGGTGGAATTCCTCCCCGTAGAGGGTATTGATTCTAGATTTGAAGTTTTCGTGACTGCAACGATTCATATTCTTGGGTTTTTTCGTTAAAGTCACGTCGTGATTTTTATTTTATTTCAATTTTAATTTTTTACCTACACGGTGACTTTACCGAAAAAACCCAAGAATATGAATCCTTGCAGTCACGAAAGCTTCAAATCTAGAACCCGTAGGTTTGTTTCATTCTGGTTAGATCGCGCAAATATGAAGGTGCGTCGTTGAACACCGCCACCACCGTACACGGCCAATCTGTAAGGGGTTTGTAACGTCGACGAAAAGGTGGTGCCGGCCTTGGCTTGTCGCCTGATGATGTTGGTTGCTGCTGCTGTTGTTGTAATTACCGACGCGACGAAACGGTACTCGAATTGTTCATAATCAACGTTTTTGGGTTTAGATCGCGTTATTTATAAATTTGTCGTAACCCTCCACCACACGACACGGCCAATCAGTAAAAAAGTTTCACGTTGACAAAAGACAAATAGTTCACTGCTTTAGCCCACCGGTGTGTTGAAGCGTGAAACCACAACATTAACAATTTGAGTAGTACGACGTTTCGCTGGTTATTGCATCCAGCATCATCGGGCAATTCGCCAGAATTGTGACTGTGTCAGTGGGGTTTACTCTCCAACACAGACGGATTTATTTTGCTGCTGTGAATTTTCAATTGATAAGCTATACACTACACTACTACACTGTACTAGTCATGAATTGGCATGTTCTGTTCACGTGACAACCCTTACTAGTTGGCTGTGCCAGGTGGTGGCGGCTCTAATGACACACACACACAGGTTAAGAACCATCTTCTTGGTTCTTTCGGTAAAGTCACGTAGAAGGGAAGTAATAAAATAATAAAAATAAAACATAATAAAATAATATAATAATATATTTTATTTTATTATGTTTTATTTTTATTATTTTATTACTTCCCTTCTACGTGACTTTACCGAAAGAACCAAGAAGATGAATCCCTGCAGTCACGAAAGCTTTAAATCGAAGGTTAAGAACCACTCGTGTGGAGGTGACGGACCGGGCGTGAGGGGTGGCATCACCCATGAAGGACCGGAGTCTCACCCCCCCCCCCCCCCCCGCTGGCAATGTCTCGTTTCTAAATCTATAGACGCGCGTAGCACGGGAGACGCGAGCAGTGGACGAGAGGAGGAAGGAGGTGGAGGGGTCCGTCAAGCAGATGGAGGCCGCTCGCAGGAAGGCTCAGGTAGCGTTGTCCGTGCCCGGCTCCGTTGGTCCCCTTCCCCGTGACCTCCACCCAGCGCCGAAGTCGCGGTGGTCGAAACACATTTTCGAGAATTCTTCGTGCGGCCTCACGGCTTTGATGCCTCTTGACTACGCCATTCACCGTCTTTGGGTTGTAATGTGAGGATAAATCCGGCTCACTGACGTATCACAACACGTCACGATGATTGGCTCTGCCGGTCCTGGTTTATAGCCAATGTGGGGGAAGCCTAGGGGCGTGGCCCTGACGTAATGGAAAGGTGACAGCTGAAAGGATATGATTGGTTCTGCTGGCTTTGGCCACAGCCAATGAGGAGACGAGTCAGGGGCGTGGTCCCGGGAGCTTACGAGGGAGCCTGGAATATTCCACGGAGGCTAAGTAGGATTGGTGGAAAGGTACCACGTGACCCGGGTATTAAATAGGGGTGGAGACGAACGACACGTGGTCAGAACGGGAACGAACAGAGGAAGGGGGCCACGCGGGAGCGGGGCTCCGGGTTGCCACGTGGCAGTGCGTCTCTCTCTCTCTCTATCCCTCTCACGCTGCCTGCCAGCAGTGTGAAGGAAAGCTGTAATACAAGTTGAATAAAAGACGGATTCCAGAAGTCGCCTCAACGACCTTTATTACAGGGTCTTTCGTGACTTCACCGAAAGACCCAAAGAGTATGAATTCCCGCAGCCACGAAAGCTTTAACTGAAGATTTACATCATTCACCGTCAAACTCAACATTTACCCGCGAGGAGGTTGCACGTCTACCGCATTCGATGGCCGTGGGGGGGGGGGGGGGCAGGGGTCAGCTGACTCGGCATCGCGTCTGCAACCTCCTGTGGCAAAAAAAAATAAAATAATGTGGAGTGCCAAGGATTGTCGAGGTGGAGCTGTGGCGTAGCTGCCTGTGGGCGCCGGTACGGACACAGAGAGAGGCACGAACCCCGCACAGATGTCATCTCGCGTCGTCCCTGATCGCGTCGCTGGAGTCGGACCCACGAGTGGCCCCGAGTTTCAACATCCGCTCGTTATGCTATCAAATGTAAACTTTACTCACGTAGCACAATGTGCGCTTAACATGCGAGACGAGTTGCCTCACGGGACAAAATATAGTCACTTTAAGATGTTTTCTTGTTCATGTTTTAGGTTTTTTTGTTTGTTGCGGTTGCAATCGATTCAAGAGCCGAATAGCTCAGAGGGCAAAACCTAATGAATGAAACTTGAAATGAAACTTGAAACGACCTGCTGTATACCAGCCGATGGAGGTAACATCTCGCCACGGACGCAGTGGCTCACGTCTCAGGGAGCCAATCGTGGTGCCCGCGTCTCCACAGGAATCGGTGGCCGGGATCAGGGGTCGCATCACGGGCAAGTTCGCCCGCCTAAGGAAGGCTCTGGACGAGGACGAGACGGAGGCTCTACGCCGCGTGGCCGTGAAGGAGCGCGAGCTGCTGTCCCGGATCGACGAGGACATCGCTCGTCACGAGCGGGAGATCGGCGAGCTCCGGGCGACGGCCGCTCGCCTGCGAAATCTGCAGAACGAGAGGGACTCGCTCACCTTCCTGCAGGTGGGGAGCGCCTCCGTGTTAGACGCCGTTTGGATGACCAGAATAACAGATCGGGCAGTGGCAGGGATTCTAGATTTGAAGTTTTCGTGACTTCAAGGATTCATATTCTTAGTTTTTTCGGTAAAGTCACGTAGGTAAAAATAAATAAATGAAAAAACAACTAAATTAAATCACGACGTTTCGGAGGCAACACAAGCTTCCGTCTTCAGTGAATTTGGCTGCAACGGTTCCACCTGAAGACGGAAGCTTGTGTTGCCTCCGAAACATCGTGATTTAATTTAGTTGTTTTTTCATTAATTTATTTTTACCTACGTGACTTTACCGAAAAAACCAAAGAGTATCAGTGGCAGAGACTCGCTCACCTTGCTGCAGGCCTCTGTGTGTCAGACGCCGCTTGGGTGTCCAGAATAACAGAGCGGGCGGTAGCAGAGGGGCTCGTGGTCCCAGGGTAGAAACATCACTCATCTCTCTCTCTCTTCCACAGGGACACCTGGAGGAGATGCGCAGGTACGGATCCTTGACGTCTAACAGTTAAACACTCAAAACACAGGATGTGTGTGTTAGACACACGGGCTGTGTGTGAGACACGGGCTGTGTGTGAGACACAGGCTGTGTGTGAGACACCGGCGGTGTGTGAGACACGGGCTGTGTGTTAGACACACGGGCTGTGTGTGAGACACGGGCTGTGTGTGAGACACTCGCTGTGTGTGAGACACTGACTGTGTGTGAGACACGGACTGTGTGTGAGACACGGGCTGTGTGTGAGACATGGGCTGTGTTAGACACACGGGCTGTGTGTGAGACACCAGCGGTGTGTGAGACACGGGCTGTGTGTGAGACACGGGCTGTGTGTGAGACATGGGCTGTGTTAGACACACGGGTTGTGTGTGAGACACCGGCGGTGTGTGAGACACGGGCTGTGTGTGAGACACGGGCTGTGTGTGAGACACTCGCTGTGTGTGAGACACTGACTGTGTGTGAGACACTCGCTGTGTGTGAGACACGGGCTGTGTGTGAGACACTGACTGTGTGTGAGACACTCGCTGTGTGTGAGACACTGACTGTGTGTGAGACACGGACTGTGTGTGAGACACGGGCTGTGTGTGAGACATGGGCTGTGTTAGACACACGGGCTGTGTGTGAGACACCGGCGGTGTGTGAGACACGGGCTGTGTGTGAGACACGGGCTGTGTGTGAGACATGGGCTGTGTTAGACACACGGGCTGTGTGTGAGACACCGGCGGTGTGTGAGACACGGGCTGTGTGTGAGACACGGGCTGTGTGTGAGACACTCGCTGTGTGTGAGACACGGGCTGTGTGTGAGACACCGGCTGTGTGTGAGACACGTGCTGTGTGTGAGACACGGGCTGTGTGTGTGACAAGGGCTGTGAGACACTGGCTGTGTGTGAGACACGGGCTGTGTGTGAGACACGGGCTATGTGTGAGACAATCGCTGTATGTGAGACACGGGCTGTGTGTGAGACACTCGCTGTGTGTGAGACACGGGCGGTGTGTGAGACACTGACTGTGTGTGAGATGGATCCTGAGTCTTCCGATGCTGTGGTTACACGAGGCTGTGTGTGATGCTGTTTGTTGGTGGCTATCCCAGAAGGAAGATACTAAAGAAATCTGCACCTCCACCTCCCACTTCCCTGGACGCCACCACGATCAGCTCCCTGGAAAGATCCATGCGCAGACTCCTGCCTCTCGTCTGTGAGTTGCACTGCACTTCTGTGCTCCCCTCTTTGATCAACTTGCATTCTATTTCTAACGGGCAAGCCCACCGAGCTAGCTACGTAGCTCTCTGAGCTGCGTGAGATTGATCCTAGATGTGGAGGAGGGATGAGAGAGAGAGAGACAACAGCGAACCGCCCCAACTCAGTCTTCGTCAATCCTCGTGGCTAGCTCAGACGCGCGTCTTGACTTTCGCAATTCCCGTTGCCTTCGCGTTTTCAGTGGCTGACTCGGAGACGCTGAGGGTAAGGAGACACTCTGGTTTATTGACACGGGCTGACGGTTAACACTTTTATAACTCGTCTTTAAATGAACTACTGCCTCCCAGCGAGGACGGCCGGTAGACCGCCTGACTGGCGACGCCGAGCCGGTGAAGACTCCGGCAGCACGACGGGGATCCCACTCCACACGACAAACCCCGAGGTCCCCTTTCCTGGGGGCCCCTCTCTAGCACTGGGGAGACAAAGGCGACCGGGCGTGGTGCTGGTAGCCAACCCCTCGTGTGCCGTACCGGCCTTCATAGGTGCTGCTCGCGAACAACAGCGCTTGACCCAAAAGCGATTACGCATTCGCCATTGCGACTGCTATGCGAGCACTGTCTCTGTCATCGCCACAGATGGACGCTCACCGACTCTGGACCCGAGCTCGGCCCACGACAAACTCCGGATTTCCTCGGATCTCAGGACGGTGACGCTGACCGCTGCCTCCCAGGGTCGCCCAAATCACCCGCGCCGCTCCGACGTCTACCACCAAGTCCTGTGCTCGGAGAGCTTCTCGTCGGGTCAGCACTACTGGGAGGTGGACGTGGGGAGCCGCTCGGGGTCGTGCCGGATTGGAGTCGCCTACGCGGCGATCAAACAAACAAAAAATGGCGGCGGCGACTGCTTCCTGGGATGGAGCGACGGCTCCTGGTGTCTACAGAAAGTCGACGGCAGCTTCTCGGCGTGGCACGGCGGGGTAGTGACAGCACTGTCGGTGCCGGAGCCTCCGCGGAGAGTAGGGGTTCACCTGGACTGGGACGCGGGGCTGCTGTCGTTTTACAACGCCCAATCTATGGCGCCATTGCACTCGTTTCGCCAAATCTTCGTCGAGCCCGTGCATCCGTGGCTGTACTTGGGGGTTTGTACATCCGTGACGATCGTGGATCTGAGCGGCGCGTCCTGAGAGAGGCGGGCGCCGTTTGCTTGCCCGTGACGATTTTTCGGTGGTTTAGGAGTGCACGGCTCTCGGCTCAAATGCGGGGCAGGCTTCGGCGAAGCCAAGTCGAGAAGTAGCGACGCAAATGATGATTGTTATTCTTTTCCCCAAAAAAATTTGCAAACAACCAATTTTTTTATCAGGAGTCGCAGCGTTCCGCGGTGAGAATTTCGAGACGGTGGCAACCTTTTTGATAAATGACCCGTCAAGAGGCGGTCGGATCGCATTAAAAAGAGCCGGATGCAGCTCCCGGAAGCCACGGGTTTGTTATGTTCTTTGGGTCTTTCGGTAAAGTCGCGTGGAATGATGCAAAGAAAAGAACAAAAAACTATGACGTTTTGATCGCAACGCAAGCGATCGTCATCAGGAGAAATGAGATGTGTTATGTTTCTAACCACCCCCTAGATCCCTTGCTCTGGGGGGGGGGGTGGGTTATAAATATAACCACCGGTATAATTTTTTTTTAAATACGACATTTCGATGGCAGCACATCAGGTAGATGTTGACCGATTGTGTGGCGATCGAAACGTCGTAGTTTTTGTTGCCATTTTTGTTTGAACATATCTACGTGACTCTACCGAAAGACCCAAAGAATATAACCACCGGTGTGAAAGCTAAGGATTTTTTTTTATCCTTAGCTGGCAATACAACGGGAGGTGTTAAGATGTCATAAACACAGAATCGGTGCATTTAACCACAGGCAGTACCTTGTGGAAAAACACGCACACGAAAAACGCTCTGATGACGATAATGATTATAAAAATGCATTGTCTTTGAAACTGATTGGCTTACACCAGAGACAGCCTTCTTGTATGGCTTTGTGTCTGCACCGGTGTTGGACTACTTTGTGTGTGGAGCCAACATTGACGCCCTCCCAGAGGAGTGTGATTGTAGGGGTGCAATGATTATGAATGGTGAAATGGGATGTGTTTATACACTGGTGGTGTTATTGATAGGGGTGCAGTGATTAGCAATGGTGAACTGTGATGTGTTTATACACTGGGGGTATAATTGATCGGGGTGCAGTGATTAACAATGGTGAACTGGGATGCATTTGTAGGGGTGTCAGGGGAAGGATTCCCACCAATAGAAGGGGGAGTGCGACGGTGACAGGAGAAGGGGGAAGAGCAGGTGAGGAGATATAAGGGAGAGAACGGGCGGGAAGAGGGGTGGGTTGGCGGGAAGGAGATTGGGATGGCTGGAGACAGGTGTGGATGGGAGGAAAGGAATAAAAGACGAACCCCCCTGCAACCTTGTGTCGGCTCTCCTTTACACTTGTATACACTGGTGGTGTCATGGGTTGTGGGAGATATACAACAATAATGTTAATTTTAAAAAGTCTAAATGTCCGCGTACGACAGTGGCATCGTAACGCTCAGCTTATTGGAGAGTATATTTAGTATACTGATGATACTATGTAGTTTATACTTTAGTTTTTTACGTGGTGGTTTAGTTACTGCAGCTACATACTATTAACATTCCTTCCCTTTATTAATGCTACCCCTATCCCCTCCCTTTGATGCTGCGTATACTGCATAATGCACGGGCATAATATGACTTTGAAATCCCCCGCCCACCTAAGCATTTCACAAGTAGTACTAATCCCACATCTGCATTTACCATAAATATGCTAAATTCCTCTTGATATGCAAATTAGTTTGTCAAGGCGCTCTTCCCCCTCCAACCCAGCAGCTTAAATATACGCTCCAAGCCTGGGGGTGTTTCATTCAGACGCTGTCTTCCTGACAGAACTGTTCTTCACCTGAGGACGGCTGCTTGCGTTGTGGCCGAAACGTCGTGAGAATTATTTTATTATGTTTTATTTTTATTATTTTATTATTTCCCTTCTACGTGACTTTACCGAAAGAACCAAGAAGATGAATCCCTGCAGTCACGAAAGCTTTAAATCGAAATATAAATGTGTTGTTAAACCTGCCACCACCCGACACAGCCAATCAGTAAGGTCTGTCGCGTAAACAAAACGTGCCAATTTGTTACTCGTAAAGCACTAGTGTATAGTGTAGTGTATAGTGTAGTGTATAGTAGTGTGTAGTGTAGTGTATAGCAGTGTAGTAAATAGTGTAGTGTATAGCAGTGTAGGTGTTCAGTGCAGTGTATAGTGTAGTGTACTAGTACAGCACACCAGTATATTGGAGAGTAAAACAACAACATTTACAATCTGAGCACCACTTTTCGCCACTAATTGCAACCGGCGTCATCAGCTGTCAGGCGACGCGGTAAATCTGCAAGTTTCAGATTTGCCGCATCTGGCGCGTGACGCGGCAGAGCGAAGCCCCGCCCCCCACGGGTCATCACGTGGGGCGGGGTGGGGGCGGGGGCGTGGTCTGGCGCGCGACGCGTCAGAGGGACTCGGCGCCATTGGACGGCAGAGCGGCGCGTGGCAACATTAAGTGTGGCCGCCATAAGACATCCCCTGCCTGTGCGATTCATGTTCAGGGGCCAGCACTGAAGAGAGAGCCCCCCACCAGCCCCTGAACATGAATTGCACGTATTCTTAGGTTTTTTCGGTAAAGTCACGTAGGTAAAACATCAAAATTAATAAAAATAAAATAAAGATCACGACGTTTCGGAGGCAACACAAGTCTCCGTCATCAGGTGGGACCGTCACAGCCAGATTAGCTGCATCAAGTGAGGCAATGATTCATAATGTAATCCCTTAAAAGCGAGTTGGGGGGGGGGAGGAGAGGGGGGGGGGAGTTCATCAGAATGTGGTAGCCAATGAATGGAACGTATCGGGAGGGAGGGAGGCGGGGTCAAAAGGGTGGGCGACAGCGTGGAAGCGATTGTGCGCAAGAGACAAACTGCTGCACACGCCAACGCATTGGGCAGAGAGGGGGGAGGGGGAGGCCTGAAACAATGACACAAAAGAACGGAAATGCCATTGTTTATACCAATGCTGCCTGAACAATGAAGAGATTACTGTTAAACACTCGGTAAAGTAAAGTAAGATAGTACCTGTCAGATAAGATGGTCCAAAAAAGTGTAATTAAGTCTGTTTTGCGTGGTTAATAACATCTTTCCAATGATTACTAAGTTTGTACCCATGATCACGGTTGAAATTATGTCTGTGTTTGTATATTTGTATGGCTTCGTGTACAAACCTTTGATGTTAGCCAGGAGGTTTGCAGAGAACCTTGGTCTCGGAAAAGACAATTTCATGAGAACCCACCGAGTTGTAGCAATGATCGGCAACGGCCGAAGAATCAGTTCTGCCGTGTTTCAGATCTGACTTGTGCTCGCGGACACGATCAGCAACATGACGTTTCGTTTCTCCAATGTAGCAATCACCACAAATGCAACTCCATTTGTAGACTCCAGGATACTGTAAGTCAGGAACGACATCCTTCACAGATGGAATCAGATCACGGATTTTATGCACTGTACTGAATCGGACTTGGATCTAATGTTTGTTTAGAATTTGAGATCTTTTTGGTCACGCCTGCTATGTATGGTAACGTGATAGTTTTGGTCAGAGTTTCATTTATAAACATTTCAACGGAGCGTTCATAAATTTATGAAAATTCTGAGGTAAATGTGTGCGCATATAGCGACGGGAAGGCAGTAACGTTTTGAAAGGTAAATGACGAAATATAAAGATCGTTATTCGTGTAGCTTGTTGAATATGTTAATAATGGTTTAAGTGTTAATGGTTAAAACTTACAAAATGGCTGCCTTTGGTTTGTGCGTTTGGCGCGAGTTGGTTCCGCGATTTGGTCGAGATGACAGCAGTGGACTTAAAACTATCGTGACTGCAGGAATTTAACGTCTTAGTTTGTCATTTTCTTAGAACCAATGAATGAAAATGACAAATTATTACACCTAAATATTTTTTAATTGCCACATTATTATAGCGGTTTTGAATTGAAAACGTTGGCTAACAGGAGGTCTGTGTAAGTTTTGTATTCAGTGCTGGTTCAATAGGACATGGGGGGGGATGAGCAGAGTAGTGGATTGTGGCATGCGAACTAAAAACAGAAGTCTATTTTCACGAGACCTCCTTTGCCAGTGTCAACATAAGAATGTTTCCCCCTTTTGGCGTCCTCTGATCTAACACCGAGACTAGGCTAAAAAAAAAGTCTCTGGTGTGGACCAATCAATTCAAAAAACACGTTTCTTCGGAGTGGGCAGGTAGGAACTTGGTTGGATAGCCCATTCGTGCACGACAGACAAATAATCCCTGGTGGGAAGTGTGGAACCTGTTGTTTCTAGTTGTAAAACATACCATGCCACTAACCCACCGTTTCAATAATGGCCATGCAAAATGGAGGATATGAAGCTCGATATTCTTTGCTTCATTCGGTAAAAATCAGTGAAAAACAAAAACCATAAAAAAAACCGAGTATGGATCCTTGCAGCCACGAAACCTTCAAATCTAGAATGATATGAAGTTCAAACTACAAAAAAAAAAAATCCCTGCCAACAGCAAATGGTGAAATATCCATGTCCATAAACATTGGAACCTCGTAAAAAAATAGAAATTCCTTATATGCAACCAAACATGCGAAGAGAAAATTGCAGTGCAATGCAGAAGGCTTTTATTTGTAGTTAGCCACAATAATTCTTTCAGAACATTTGATCAAAAAGGGTACAACACACAGCTCTATTTCTCAGTAGCACGGGCGGTCATTTTGGTGTAGGTGAGCCCCTTGTAGACGCCACGCAGGGGAACGTCAAAGAGAGCGCCGTTCATGCAGGTGATGCGCAGCAGGGCCGTGTACGGGAGGTCGATGTTTGCACGCCCGATTTTGGCGACAACAGTGACGGTCTTGTGCGGAGGAACCGAGACAGGGAACGTGAGAGTTTCCATCCGCTCCTCAGACTCCTCCAATGCGTGCGTGGTCTCCGAGCTCAAGGTGAAGCTGAACCCGGTCTCCACCTCCACGACCTCAGGGATGCCTGCCGAGACGGTCAGGCTGAAGGTGAACTCGATCTTGTTGGTCGTAGACCACGATGACGTTTTGGTTATCTTCTTGGAACTCTCGAACGTGTAAGACTGCATGACGCTGGTGTTGTTCGTGTACTCCATTTCTTTAATCTCCTCCATCTGCACGTTAGGCAGAACCTGGTGCATAGTTGGGTACTTCATGTTCTGGATCACCGACGACTTTACAGCATTGATGAAAAGGAAACCCATGGAGTCGATGTCGGCCCCCGCTCGGCCCTGAACGCCCAAGCAGATGCCAGAGCCCACGTCGATCTTGTACTCTGTCTGGAGCTTCCAGTCCGTCATCTTGGCAAAGAACTCACGGTTGCGGCTCGTTCTGAACTTGATGGCACCCAGACGCGTGCCGGCCCCATTGCCCCACAGGGAGAGCTGCGACATGAACTCGCCCGACTGGAATTCAAACTGCTGAGCAGAGAAGTCCACGGTGCCGAATTTCTGCCTTCGCCCGTCAGTCAGCCACACCTCCACGCCCCTCACTTGCCAGCCTCCAACGCTCACGGAGAGTTTCTGCAGCGTGGCCGCATTGCTCCTCCCATCAAACGAGAATGCATTTCCACCTTGGCCTCCAATGATGTGCAGCGTAAGCGGGTACGACATTGTCAACCTGGATGGAGAGGAGGAAGGGAAAGCATGGCAAGCATGTTTCAAGCCAAGTAATCTTGCCTCATCATTTACAAGAAACAGAATCAGGACTACAGTTCACTAGCAACTGTAGTTCAGTGTACCATTCGTGTCTTAAAATATTTCGGAAGGGCTGAAAAATAGTGGGCACCAAATAGTGCGCAATAGCCATTTTACATGTTGTTAAATCATGGTTTAAATCTTTAGCACGTATGCAACATAAGCAAACCTAATCCTTGTCAAAATTATTACCGTTTTAAGATTTAAATTTGTGGAATCAATAGGAAAGGAAAAAGTGCACAACACAATGAACTCTCCGCTGATCTATTAACAATTAGTCCTTCAAGCACAAGCGTGCGTGCTCATGGAACTGCAGGCATTGTTGGTGGCAGATTATCAAAACTAAATTCCCATACATTTTTCTCCCATCAAACAGCAGGATAGAGTATGGTCCATTCCACAACCCTCGATCCACTCAGCCACAGTAGACCATCATGCAGTGGGGCAATGCAAGTGTGATGCACATGTCAGGTTGCAGTAGCACAAATACCTTTTTCTTTCCACGAACAATGAAAAGCTCGGATAGACGATCCAGGGACTTGGCTGAAGGCGACCTAGACGGGTCATATGAACAGAAGTAGTTGGGTTAAGGTAATGTCGGGAAACCAGATTAACCCTATAATCCAAGGCAACCATGTTTGCATATCGCCCAGGCAAGATCCATCCTGGCCAACAAATAAACAGCGGAGGTTTTTTAGAGCGCAGGCATAATGCAGTGGTCATTAGGTGTTGCATCACATCAGGGTGGAGAAATTTATGACAAGACTGTTTGAAAATGGGTTAAATTAGACCCTTTAGATTACAGAAAAATTAGGTTGCAGGACCAATAAACTTAATTGAGAATTCCTATTAACAGTTTCAAACTTAAGGGTATTCAGCTTCTGCCATACAACCCTCAGAATTCAGATCAATAAGACAGAAGTAGCGCAGCCTTAGGCTACGAATCTATTTTAAAAACATTAGAGATTCGGCAAGAATTTTGGCAGGTTAGACTTTGAAAAAGGTACAGAACAGACATGGTTTAAGAAAATTACGGGTAAATCAACCCAGCTAATACTGGAAAAAAGATTGTTCAAAACAAGCCCATTGTTGATGCTGGGAAGGGAATATTTAGGTAAACAAGCTAATGCACTCTTTTATTTTGCCGTATAAAACTTCGTGACCTCAATTATTCAAATTTGGGGTCTTTAGCGAGTGGTTGGCTTGCATAAAATGGCGAAATGGAAGGTTACATCGATTATGTTAAAACGCAATAAGGAGCACAATGTACAGGACCTGGACAACTTTCCTTTGGAAAATATTGAATTGTCATGCACGGCGAGTCAATGTAGAAATTGTCAGCTCGTTCGGTTTAATACCTCCAAAAGACATTAATCCTCAAAGCTAAAAAAGAAAACTGACACTGCATGAAGTTAAATAAAAGTATGAAAAAAAAAAGACAACCAACATGCACCTTACATGGTCTAGAAAGGGGGTACAACAGCAAATCCTACAGCAAGCCAAGCAGCCACCCCCGCCCCCCCACTCATCACTTACAAAAGCAGTCCCCTCCGTGAAGAGCAGATGCGGTGTGCCGTCTGTTCCCTCCTTTATATCGAGGGAGCGCACGTCACGTGGTACAATCACGCGTGTTTGCCTTCCCTTCCCTGGCCAATCATCGCGAGTCAATCAGCATGATGATTCACTAATTGGATGGGTGGCGCTTCCTGCACGCGTTCCTATTCTGCGTGAGACTCCGTTAACGAGCCCAGCCACGCGCGCTATGGCCTCATAGACGCAATCACGGCCCCCAAGTGAGTATATGTTGAGAGTCCATTGAGGGAGCTCACATCACGTGACGTAATTACGCGCACGTGCCTCCGACCATCTTCCCCTCCAGGCCCATCATCTGCAGCCAATCACAGCGGAGATTCGCTCATTGCACGCGCGCCCATTGTGTGAGTGAGGCGTCGTTCATGAGCCGAGCTACTGGCACGCGCCTCGTTAATGCGATCGCGGTCCCGATACCAGGCCGTGAGAGTCGATTGAGTTGTGTATTCAAGCGATGTAAACGTTTTTTTTCTCTTTAACATCGTCCACACGAAATTGTTCAAATTGGCCTCGCTACCATCACCATCTGTAATTCATGTTGTTAATAAGTGCCTGATGGATTGAACTGAACGTGCCTCTGGAATTTTTTAAAGATCATTTGTTCAATTGTGGAATGCTTTGATTTGTTTGCTGGCTGGGTCTCCCTTGAACACGTTCCTTCGGAGTGGACAGGTAGGAACTTGGTTATACAGCGCATTCGTGCGACCCGTGAGCTGCGTGACACATATTCAGGGCGTGGCTATGCACGACAGACAGACAAATAATCCCTGGTGGGCAGTGTGGAACTCTTGTTCCTACCTGCTGCATAAACGCGTTGTCAAACCCGCCACTACCCGACACAGCGAATCAGTAAGATCTGTCACGTAAACAGAACGTGCAAATGTGTTACTCGTAAAGCACTCGTGTATAGTTTAGTGTATAGTGAACTGTATAGTGTCGTGTATAGTGTCGTGTATAGTAGTGTAGTGTATAGTGTAGTGTATAGTGAAGTATAGTGTCGTGTATAGTGTCGTGTATAGTGTCGTGTATAGTAGTGTAGTGTATAGTGAAGTATATAGTTTGTTGTATAGTAGTGTATAGTGTCGTGTATAGTAGTGTAGTGTATAGTGTAGTGTATAGTGAAGTATAGTGTTGTGTATAGTAGTGTAGTGTATGGTGAAGTATATAGTGTCGTGTATAGTGTAGTGTATAGTGTAGTGTTTAGTAGTGTATAGTGTAGTGTATAGTAGTGTATAGTGTAGTGTATAGTAGTGTATAGTGAAGTATATAGTGTGTTGTATAGTGTAGTGTATAGTAGTGTCTAGTGTAGTGTATAGAAGTGTAGTTTTTTGTGTAGTGTATAGTAATGTAGTGTTTAGTGCAGTGTATAGTGGAGTGTACAGTGTAGTATACTCGTACACCACACCAGCAAAGTTTGTGTTTAATAATATCAATTTTCTATCCTTTTGAGGCATAAGCAATTACAAAATAACACTTACTACCCAGGAACAAAAGTCGTGTTACAGAGTGAGTAATCGTCACTTGGAGGGGAGATGAAGGTTGAGGAGAGGCTTGCGGAGCCCCAATTCGGTTTCAGGAAAGGGCGGTCCTGCAAAGATGCCATATTTTCTGTCCGTCTGCTACAGCAGAGGTGTAGAGAATTCCAACAAGACCTACATCTCTGCTTTATTGACCTGGTCAAGGCCTATTACACCATCAGTAGGCATGGGCTCTGGGGTGTTCTTCGTGCTTTCGGAGTCCCTGACCCTCTGCTCACGATCATTAAGGACCTTCGTGATGGTGAGCTACGTAGCCGGGAGTCACAGCCATTTCCTGTACACCTTGGGGCAGTGGCGGCTCCTGAAAAATCTCTCAGGGGGGGCAAATGTCTGGATGATTGATAAGGATAAGGTCCACCCATGCAATGAATAAATTAACAGCTTAAGCATGTAAAGGCAACTTCACTTCTTTAATATTAATGAAAAATAAAGTGACTCTTACAATACATCTTGTTTGTTTATATACTCACTATTAAAACAAACCACTCAAGTTTATTTTATTAAAGATTCCACTAGGTAGCGATAAATTATATTGTTGGATGAAACGTGCTTACGTATGATGACGTTAGCACGTATGATGACATAAGCACGTTAGTGCATGCCCTCCCGGAAGCCATAGAGAATGCATTGCAGCGCCCCCGTTCGAAAAAAAACATCTTTGAATGTAAGTCTATGGGGCCACTCGGGGCGATTCTAAGCCGTAGTGAAATCGCCCAAAAAGAGGCGGTACTCCACAGAACGTGACATGACGCTGATTGGACTATATCCAGAGGCTGACAGTGACGGCTAGCGTGACTCTGTGGTTGAATGACATTGGTGGTGCGTCGCCCAATCGCCCTAATGAAGAAACCGCCCCTGCCTTGGGGTGCAACAGGGATGTCATCTTGTTCCCACATTATTTAATATCTATTTCGACCACGTAATTTGTAAAGCCTTTGATGGCTGTATCGGAGGAATTTCCATCTGGTGCAGATACAATGGGAGGCTGATCGATGCCCGGGTGCAGTCAAGGGATGGCTCCCTATTGGTCAACCACGTTATGTATGCCGATGATCTGGTAATTGCCGCTCACTCAGAGGAGGAGTTGGAGGCGCTTCTGCTGAACCATGCCATTAAGAAGTGGGGCCTTACCATCAGCCCCACCAAAACTAAGCACTTGCCTGAGTATTTTGTACCATCGGACACTCCACCCCCACAACTCCTAATTGGTGATGGGGCAGTTGTGGAGAGAGTGTAGAGTTTACCATACCTGAGCAGTGCGCTCATGACTGGCTCCGGTTTGACAGCAGAGGTCTCACTCCGAATCAGTCGAGCGGCATTATCTTTTCATCGGTTGCGTAATGCTCTGTGGAAGCTACCTGGTCTGTCGCTCCGCACGAAGCTTCGGGTCTTCTCGGCCAAAGTCATTCCCTCCCTTCTCTATGCTTGCGAAACGTGGACCCCCCTAATGTAACATCTTCGCCGGTTAGAAACATTTAGGCTGGCTTGTCTACGATCTATCCTGGGTTTAACCAGGCTGGATTGTGTGAGGAGCTCACAAATCCTTGAAAGATCTGGAAAAAGTTCCATTGGTGAGCTGCTCTGGCAGGCAAGGCTGCGTTGGCTGGGTCATGTAGCCCGAATGCCCAGCCACCGCATGCCTTAACACCTTTTGTTCGGCCGGATAGTGGGGGCTAAATTGGCGTGGCACGGACTAGAGAAGAGATGGAGTGATAGGGTACTGTAGGATGTGGAGCTGAGTGGACTTGCCGATGACTGGTACCAGCGGTGTCAAGATCGGCCTCTGTGGAGGAGGCTCGTGAAGGACGCTACTGGGCAGTTGGAGGCAGTCGCCCTCTAACAACAACAGAAGGCGGAGGAGCGACGCTCACAACAACGAGTGGTACGCCGTGAGTCTAAAGCACAGCAAGTTGGTACAGTAGGGGGCACAGGTGGTGCAACAGCCAGTCTGCCCCGTGACCTCCTGCCAGTGGGCGTTCGACACTTCATGTGGCCTCAAGATGAACATAGCCTGGCCCAAGCGTCGTGGTGACGTCACCGACAACTTAGTGGCAAATGGCGGTTATTGTTGTTGTTGTGTGTGAGACACGGGCTCTGTGTGAGACACGGGGAGAGACATAGGGAGAGACATAGGGATATGGCTGACTCCACATCGACAACGGGCTTTGTCAGGGTCGGGGATCGAACTAACGACCTCCTGTAGACCAGGCGAGATAGTTAACATCTCACCAGGGACGTGTGGACAGGGGAGGCAGGGGAGTCAGAGCCTCACCTGTCATACTCTAATGGAAATAGCTGTTACGAAAAGAAAAAAAATAACTAAATCACATAAATATTAAGATTTTTCCACTGATATGTGTTATAAATGTCTTTTCTGTACGATTCCAATCATTTTTATAGTAAAAATCGGCAAATTTGCGGAGCTTCGCTGCAAATAGAGGGAGAGACGAGAGGTGAGGCAGCGACGAGCTCAGCCTCCCCTCTGATTGCGCAACCCCTCAGTAACTGGATGGAGCACGGGCAATAAGCGCGTGCCTGTTACTATCTCAGTATGTCACCAATGTAATGTTTGTAGACCCCTTCGTTTCATGTCCTCGCCTTCCATACTCCAGGTAACTTATTTCACGTATGTGTATGACGATATTTAGGCTGGCTGGTCTCGTCATGAAACTGCAATGAAAAAGCACCAGGGGAGGCAGCTATCACATCTGCCTCACTGAGGGGGACGTGTCTAACACGCCCCCAAAGTGTGTGAATCTGGCTCTGACACGAGCCAGCATCTCACCACATTGATGATGATGATGAGAGAGAGAGAGAGATGCTGACATCGTCAGGGTAGGGATGGAACCCACGACCTCCTGCGTACCAGGCGAGATAATCAACATCTCGTCACAACAACCCTCGAGAGATGGAATCACCGAGAGAGGCCCTTCCGTGGGTATTTTTGGGGCTCCTATTCCACGCTTCGCCAACGAGGTTGTAAGAGGTGGGGGTGGCCACACCTCACACAACACCGTAATCTCATCACATCGTGCTGGTATGCAGCCGTGAAACGCAAATAGAATGATGTGGCAACACACTGCGGTACCTAATAAACACCACGAGCTCGGTCTTTAAATCCTGTGTGTGTGTTGTGTGACCACGCATCACATCAATCACTCCCTTTCATTGTAAAGGTCACCGATGACGCCGATCACTTAGCCACTTCCGACGTTCTTTCAGCTCTCTCTTCAGTCGCCGCCGCTGAAGCGAGCGCACGGGGAGATGTTCCTGAGCGGTTTGGTGAAAACCGACATCGAATAAACCGCAGCGCAGAGGAAGGAAAAATCACCGACGTGGGGCGAGCGAACAAAATGTGTGTGAGACACGGGCTGTGTGTGAGACACTGACTGTGTGTGAGACACTGACTGTGTGTGAGACACTGACTGTGTGTGAGACACTGACTGTGTGTGAGGCACTGACTGTGTGAGAGACACTGACTGTGTGAGAGACACTGACTGTGTGTGAGACACTGACTGTGTGTGAGACACTGACTGTGTGAGAGACACTGACTGTGTGTGAGACACTGACTGTGTGAGAGACACTGACTGTGTGTGAGACACTGACTGTGTGTGAGACACGGGCTGTGAGTGAGACACGGGCTGTGTGTGAGACACTGACTGTGTGTGAGACACTGACTGTGTGTGAGACACTGACTGTGTGTGAGACACGGGCTGTGTGTGAGACACTGACTGTGTGTGAGACACTGACTGTGTGTGAGACACGGGCTGTGTGTGAGACACGGGCTGTGTGTGAGACACTGACTGTGTGTGAGACACTGACTGTGTGTGAGACACGGGCTGTGTGTGAGACACTGACTGTGTGAGACACTGACTGTGTGTGAGACACTGACTGTGTGTGAGACACGGGCTGTGTGTGAGACACGGGCTGTGTGTGAGACACTGACTGTGTGTGAGACACTGACTGTGTGTGAGACACGGGCTGTGTGTGAGACACTGACTGTGTGTGAGACACTGACTGTGTGTGAGACACGGGCTGTGTGTGAGACACGGGCTGTGTGTGAGACACGGGCTGTGTGTGAGGCACTGACTGTGTGAGACACGGGCTGTGTGTGAGACACGGGCTGTGTGAGAGACACGGGCTGTGTGAGAGACACTGACTGTGTGTGAGACACGGGCTGTGTGTGAGACACGGGCTGTGTGTGAGACACGGGCTGTGTGAGAGACACGGGCTGTGTGTGAGACACTGGCTGTGTGTGAGACACGGGCTGTGTGTGAGACACTGTGTGTGAGACACGGGCTGTGTGTGAGACACTGACTGTGTGTGAGACACGGGCTGTGTGTGAGGCACTGACTGTGTGAGACACGGGCTGTGTGTGAGACACGGGCTGTGTGTGAGACACGTGTTGTGTGTGAGACACGGGCTGTGTGAGAGACACTGACTGTGTGTGAGACACGGGCTGTGTGTGAGACACGGGCTGTGTGAGAGACACGGGCTGTGTGAGAGACACTGACTGTGTGTGAGACACGGGCTGTGTGTGAGACACGGGCTGTGTGTGAGACACGGGCTGTGTGTGAGACACGGGCTGTGTGTGAGACACGTGTTGTGTGTGAGACACGGGCTGTGTGAGAGACACGGGCTGTGTGTGAGACACTGGCTGTGTGTGAGACACGGGCTGTGTGTGAGACACTGTGTGTGAGACACGGGCTGTGTGTGAGACACTGACTGTGTGTGAGACACGGGCTGTGTGTGAGGCACTGACTGTGTGAGACACGGGCTGTGTGTGAGACACTGGCTGTGTGTGAGACACGGGCTGTGTGTGAGACACTGTGTGTGAGACACGGGCTGTGTGTGAGACACTGACTGTGTGTGAGACACGGGCTGTGTGTGAGGCACTGACTGTGTGAGACACGGGCTGTGTGTGAGACACGGGCTGTGTGTGAGACACGTGTTGTGTGTGAGACACGGGCTGTGTGAGAGACACGGGCTGTGTGAGAGACACTGACTGTGTGTGAGACACGGGCTGTGTGTGAGACACGGGCTGTGTGTGAGACATATGATGATGATGATGTGAAACAGGGAGACACGGCAGACCTCACATCGACAACGGGCTTCGTCAGGTTCCGGGATCGAACCCACGACCTCCTACGGGCCAGGCGAGGTAGTCAACATCTCGTCACAACAGCTCGCAAGAGATGGAGCATCACGAGAGAGACCCTCCAGTGGACATATTACAGGTCTCCTCTTCCACGCTGCGCCAACGACGTTGTAAGAGGAAGTGGGTGGCCGCACCTCGCACCCAACCGTTCAGGTATGCGGACCTGGAATGAATATTGAATGGTTTGTCAACAAACTGCGGTGCCTAGCAAATTCCGTGAGCTCAGTCTCTATCTCGTGTCTTTGTGTGACCACGCATCGCCTCGACACACCCCTTCCATTATAAAGGTCTCCGACGACACCGATGACTTGGCCACATCTGTCGTTCATTCAGCTCTCTATCTCTCTTCGGTCGGCGACGCTTAAGCGAGCGCACAGGGAGATGTTCCAGAGCGGTTTGGAGCGGCCGACAGCGAAGAAGGAAAATCACCGACGTGGGGCTGGCGGGCGTCAAAAATGAATATTCCGTCGTGTTTCATCTCCCTGCAATTGTTCGCGACGCTGGTGAGTGAACTCACGGAAGGCGCCTTCGCAAACCGGAGGACGCCTGGTGTGGTCTGGGACTGTTGTTATTGTTGTGTTGGTGTGGTCTGGGACTGTTGTTGTTGTTGTGTTGGTGTGGTCTGGGACTGTTGTTGTTGTTGTCTGGGACTGTTGTTGTTGTTGTGTTGGTGTGGTCTGGGACTGTTGTTGTTGTTGTGTTGGTGTGGTCTGGGACTGTTGTTGTTGTTGTGTTGGTGTGGTCTGGGACTGTTGTTGTTGTCTGGGTGTGGTCTGGGACTGTTGTTGTTGTTGTCATCATCCGGTGTGAAAACCACAGCAAGAACATTTTCTTGCTGTGTGATGATGATTGCTTGTGTTGCAATCGAAACGTCGTGAGAATTTAATTGTTTTATCTTTATTATTTTATTATTTCCCTTCTACGTGACTTTACCGAAAGCTTTAAAAAAAAATAGAATTTCGGGTGATACATTGTTCTTAAGTTTCTCTGCCACGGCAGAGTGTTCAAAAATGAAAACTCACCAATTGAATTATCGGATAAGTCACTCACAATGATGCACAACTGCTGACGATTTCAATTGTTACTCTTTCAATTGAGAATGTTCGACCGACGGATGATGCACATGCTCAGTGATAAGATCACATTCCTGGCACCCACCCAGCAGAAGATTAAATCAGCCAATCAGCATCAACCAAACGCAGCCCCACTAAGTGGATGATATCAGAGCCACAACCAATCAACATCAACCAAACGCAGCCCCACTAAGTGGATGATATCAGAGCCACAACCAATCAACATCACTCAAAGTCAGCCCCACTAAGTGGATGATAGAGCCACAGCCAATCAGCATCAATCAAACTCAGGCCCACTAAGTGGATGATAGCAGAGCCACAGCCAATCAAGATCAATCAAACTCAGACCCACTAAGTGGATGAAAGCAGAGCCACAGCCAATCAAGATCAATCAAAGGCAGCCCCACTAAGTGGATGATATCAGAGCCACAGCCAATCAACATCAACCAAACGCAGCCCCACTAAGTGGATGATAGCAGAGCCACAGACAATCACATCAATCAAAGTCAGACCCACTAAGTGGATGATAGCAGAGCCACAACCAATCAACATCAACCAAAGTCAGCCCCACTAAGTGGATGATAGCAGAGCCATAGCCAATCAACATCACTCAAACTCAGGCCCACTAAGTGGATGATAGAGCCATAGCTAATCGACATAAATCAAACTCAGACCCACTAAGTGGATGATAGAGCCACAGCCAATCAACATCAATCAAAGTCAGCCTACTAAGTGGATGATATCAGAGGCATAGCCAATCAGCATCAATCAAACTCAGCCCCACTAAGTGGATGATAACAGAGCCACAGCCAATCAACATCAATCAAACTCAGCCCCTCTGTGTGTAAAGATATTGCAACTTCTGTACTGCAGATGCGAGCACGCGGATTTCACATTAACCGGAGCAACACATTTGTTCGGGATGAAGCAGCGTGTGACCTGTCAATAAACATTTCCAACCTCAAAATAAAGCTTTCTCTGGTGTGGACCAATCAGTTTCAAAGACAATGCATCATATTATCAGAGCGTGGTTTTTGTTTGCATTTTGACCACAAGTATTGTGGTTAATGCGGACATTATTCCTTGTAAAAGGTTTCAGTTTGGTGTTTTAACATATTAACACCTGTTTTGTTGCCAGATAAAAGGGGAAAAACCTATTCTCATTTCCAAGATATAAGTGCATAACTGTTTTTAGATAATATATTTTGGCTGAAGGGAAAAATCCACGAGTTATTAATTTGTTAAACACGTAGGCTTTCGCGACCAGTATTATCTATATATATAAAATCGCAAATCTGTCTGTCTGTCTGTGTGTCGCCGGACCATACGCAGTTTCATTGGACGGCGGTTGCCCCTGGCAACGGGTAGCGACGCATTCGCTGCGGGGTGGACGCCATTTTTAATTCCTGTTAAAAATATGCGCACGCATTAACACGCGACTCTGAGGTAAATTCATCAAAGTTTCACGTCCTCTTCACTCCCCCCCCACCACAATGTGTGCAATTACTATTATAGGGTCGGTAGATAATAAAATTATAGCGATTAGACAGTATTATTGTAGCGCGGGGGGGGGGGGGGGGGGACGGCACCCGTACCCAGCCTCAGCCGGGTGGGCAATTTAGGCGAGGCCGGAGGCTCTGCACGGTACTAGGCCTCGACACCCCACCACACTATAGGCTGTACATATTACTGCACAGCGGCCGAGGAGATCGTGGCTGGGGGGGGGGGGGGGCAGGGGTAGCAGCCCATCTGTGTATATATGTAAGGTTATTAAGAAATATATTTTTCACCCGGGCAACGCCGGGTACTTATGCTAGTTCATAATAAAGGTGTTTGGGTTAGATCGCGTTATTAAAAAATGTGTCGCAACCCTCCACCACCCGACAAAATAGTTCACTACTTTAGTTAAGTGGCTGATTACTGACCTATTACATAATTGCATTCACCCCCGCCTCTGATCTCGAATCCTGATGGGGTTCTACAATGATGACGTCATCCTGCACTATTTAAGACCGGAAGCAAATGGATGACTTCACTATTCCGGCAAATCGCCCGAAGATGCTGGATGTGATTACCAGCGAAACGTCGTACCGCTCAAATTGTAAACGTTGTCGATTCACTCCTCAAACACACCGGCGGGATGAAGAAGTAACTAATTGGCGTTTTGTCAACGTGACACATTTCTTACCGATTGGCCGTGTCGGGTGGTGGAGGGTTGCGACACATTTATAAATAACGCGATCTAACCCAAAAACCTTTATTATGAGTTATTAATTTACGTCGAAATCTCGCGTAAACCTGCACGCGAATAGCCGAGTCTAATTCACTCATGCAATTTGTGCTTAAATACTTTACTTGTATTTATTCATTAATGTCTAGTGGCATGCTTACGTTTTCAATATTTTGCACTCCCATCGGTGTGTGTATTGTGTGTGTGTGTGTATTGTGTGTGTGTATTGTGAGTATATTGTGTGTGTGTGTATTCATCTTCTTGGTTCTTTCGGTAAAGTCACGTAGAAGGGAAGTAATAAAATAATAAAAATAAAACATAATAAAACAATTCTCACGACGTTTCGGCCACAACGCAAGCAGCCGTCCTCAGGTGAAGAATGAGACAATGCCAAGCTAGGAGCTTATATATAAGCTGCGTTGGAGGTGGAAGAAAGAGCGCCTTAACAAAAGAATGTGCATATGAAGAGGAATTTAGCATATACATGGAATATGCTAAATTCCTCTTCATATGCACATTCTTTTGTTAAGGCGCTCTTTCTTCCACCTCCAACGCAGCTTATATATAAGCTCCTAGCTTGGCATTGTCTCATTCTTCACCTGAGGACGGCTGCTTGCGTTGTGGCCGAAACGTCGTGAGAATTGTTTTATTATGTTTTATTTTTATTATTTTATTACTTCCCTTCTACGTGACTTTACCGAAAGAACCAAGAAGATGAATCCCTGCAGTCACGAAAGCTTTAAATAGAAATGTGTGTGTATTGTGAGTATATTGTGTGTGTGTGTGTATTGTGTGTGTGTGTATTGTGAGTATATTGTGTGTGTGTCTATTGTGTGTGTATGGTGTGTGTTGTTGTAACTTGTTGAGCCCCGCATTCCTCCCTCCCTCAACAGAGCAATCGCTTATCGCTGCACTTATGTATAAGCTCCCCCCCCCCCCCTCGTTCACCAAACTGCACAGGAACAAAGTGATTGATGTACGTGGTTGATCAAAAGGCCACTGCCGTACCTGTGCCACTCGCTTAAGATGGGCCCTAGCTGGTAAATGGAAGCAAGTTTTAGTTTAGCCTATGGGCCTCCATGTATCTCTATGGGTCTCTATGAATCTATATGGGTCTTTATGGATCTGTGTGTGTCTCTTATGAGTCTCTAGGCGTTTCTGTGGGTCTGTATGTATGTCAATGGGCCTCCATGTATTTATATCTGTCTCTATGTATGTCTGTGGGTCTTTATGGGTCTCTGTATCTTTATGGGTCTCTATGCATCTGTGTGTCTCTTATGGATTATGTATGTGTCTCTGTCGGTTTATGTATGTCTCTGTGGGTACCTATGTATTTCTGTGGGTCTCAATGTTTCTCTATGGGTCTCTGTATCTCTGTGGGTATCTATGTACTTCTATGGGTGTCTATGTGCCTCTGTGGATCTCCATGTATCTCTGTTGGTCTCTATGTATCTCTATGGGTCTCTACATATATATATATGTGGGTCTCTATGTGCCTCTATGGGTGTTTACGTATCACGGTGGGTTTCTATGTAAATCTGTAGGTTTATCTGCATCTCTATGGGTGTTTATGTTTCTCTATGAATCTCTATGCGTCTCTATGGGGTCTCTGTGTATCTCTACCCGTCTAGATTATTTGGCTGCCGCTATAAATGTCAACGTCGTGACGATATCAGCCCAGTTGGTTGAGCTGCTATCATTACGTGTGGTGACCAGGGGTCTCTTCTGAACTAAATAGGTGCAGTTTATTGTATCTATCTATTTGGGGCTCTGTGTTTCTTTATGGTTTAGAGCAGGGGTGGGGAACGTCCGGCCCGCGGGCCGTATGAGGCACCGCGAAATCATTTGAGTCTGGCCCTGCCAAGGCAACCGCAGGCGGGACTCGAAATTCAATAAATCTATAGAAGCAAATCTGGAAAAGCAGTTGCGAGTAGCAGCAACATCATCAATAGCCAGCTAACATCACACGCCTCGCCAAAAAGAAGCAGTTCCAGCCCATCGCATTAGGGGTGAGTTCATTAAATGTTTGACCAAATATAACGGAGCCCGTTCATAAATGACGTCACGCGATTTTGGACGATTTTTGCCCCCCCCCCCCCCCCCATCGTCACACGGCGTCACAAAAAGTCAGACCCCCCAACCCTGAAATATGACGTCAAAAAGCTCTGCCTCCCCCCCCCAAAAAAAAAAACATGCTTCAAATCGCTTTAAACTATTGTCATTGTAGTGCGCATTTAATGCGCCGCTGCAATCTGATGTTGTAGGAGTAAATATTTATGAAAACGTCTATTTAATTAAGTAGAACGTGTTGTCTATATTTATTTAAAGTTGCGCATTTTGATGTGACGTTACATTTCTTAACAACCCCCCCCCCCCTGTCACACATCGTCACAAATGTCTGACCCCCCCTAGGTGCGTGACGTCATTTATGGACGGCCCCAAAGGCAAATTTTTAAGTTGATAATTTCGTATGGCCCGCGAATAATGTTATAAATATCCAAATGGCCTTTGGCCGAAAAAAGGTTCCCCACCCCTAGTTTCGAGCTATAAGGAGGTGTTTGTGACAAACGTATTGTGAGTGAGTGCAACGGTCTGGTATGCAGGCGGTCGTGGGTTTTCCCCGACTCTGTCGCCTGCTGTTTATTTGGAGTCTGCTTCTCTCTCTCCCTGTGGTCTCGTAGATTTTATCTCCAGGTCCTCCAGTGTTTCCCTCCACATTTAGAATCAACGGCACCACGCGTTTAAATTATTTGGCTGTTGCTGTAAACGTCATCGTCGTGATGATATCAGCCACTTTGTTGAGCTTCTATCATTGCGTGTGTTGCCCAGGGGTCTCTTCTGAGCAAAATAGGTGCAGTTTATTGTATCTCCCTATATGGGGTTCTATTTTCTTTATGGTTTAGAGCTACAAGGAGGTGTTTGTGACAAACGTATTGTGAGTGTCACAGTCTGGTATGCAGGCGGTCGTGGGTTTTCCCCGACCCTGTCACCTGCTGTATATTTGGAGTCTGCGTCTCTATCCCTGTGGTCTCGTAGATTTTGTCTCCAGGTCATCCAGTGTTTCCCTCCACATTTAGAATCAACGTCACCACGCTTAGATTATTTGGCTGTTGCTGTAAATGTCCACGTAGTGCTGATGATCATGACGATATCAGCCCAGTTGGTTGAGCTGCTATCGTTACGTGTGATGGCCGGAGTCGCTTCTCAACAAAAGAGCTACCACATAGCAGCTCAGTCTTGGGGCCTTACATCTGGTGAAAATCAACGTCGTTTAGTTTTAATATTGGTCCCCATGTATCTCTGTGGATCTCTATGTATCTCTACGGTTCTCTGTGTATCTCTGTGGGTCTCTATGTATTTCTGTGGGTCTCTATGTATCTCTGTGGGTCTCTATGTATTTCTGTGGGTCTCTATGTGCCTCTGTGGGTCTCTATGTATCTCTGCGGTTCTCTGTGTATCTCTGTGGGTCTCTATCTCTGTGGGTCTCTATGTATCTCTGTGGGTCTCTATGTATCTCTGCGGGTCTCTATGTGTCTCTGTCGGTCTCTATGTATCTCTGCGGGTCTCTGTGGGTCTATGTATCTCTGTGGGTCTCTATGTATCTCTGTGGGTCTCTATGTATCTCTGTGGGTCTCTGTGGGTCTCTGTCGGTCTCTATGTATCTCTGCGGGTCTCTATGTATCTCTGTGGGTCTCTATGTATCTCTGCGGGTCTCTATGTGTCTCTGTCGGTCTCTATATATCTCTGCGGGTCTCTGTGGGTCTCTATGTATTTCTGTGGGTCTCTATGTATCTCTGTGGGTCTCTATGTATCTCTGTGGGTCTCTGTGGGTCTCTGTCGGTCTCTATGTATCTCTGCGGGTCTCTATGTGTCTCTGTCGGTCTCTATGTATCTCTGCGGGTCTCTGTGGGTCTCTATGTATTTCTGTGGGTCTCTGTATCTCTGTGGGTCTCTATGTATCTCTGCGGGTCTCTGTGGGTCTCTGTGGGTCTCTATGCATCTCTGTGGGTTTCTATGTATCTCTGTGTGTCTCTATGTATCTCCATTAATCTCTATAGGCCTCTGCATCTACATTATTTGGCTGCCGCTGTGAATTTCCACGCGGTGATGATATCAGCCACTTGGTTGCGCCGATATCATTGGGTGCGGTGGCCAGGGGTCGCTTCTGAACAAGCATAGCAGCTCAGTGGTGGGGGCCTTACACCTTGTTAAATAAATACATATTTTGTTTAGTTTATGAGTCTCTAAGTATCTCTATGGATCTCTTTATGGATTCACCATTTTATCATTTACCATGGTAAATGTTTTTTGGTCCTCATTGCTTATCTTTGGAATTTGAACTGGACGCAGTTTTAGCTTAAATGGCATATTATGAGAACGTCTTTTTTCACGTTTCCTGTTGTCTGCAGATACTTCCCTCTAAAAGTGCGACGATCAGCAACAGGCCACAAGAGGTAAGACGCAAACAAAAATGTGTGACCAGCAAGAATATTGCCGGGCTCGTCAATTGCACAACAGCATCTCGAAGCGCCCTGGATCACTTTTCAAGCGGGACGATTCACGTGAACATTACGTCCAGCTCATCACTGACACCCATTCACATCCGCCCCACTGTGTGCGGCGACTTTTGAAGTGGGGTGGGTAGGGTTATAGCCAATACCAGTACCCGCCATTAGTGACGAAGTGACGTCACCACAGTATTAGTACTCCCCTCATTAAAATGCAAATCAATTTGTAACATTTTTGACATGCGTTTTTCTGGATTTTGTTGTTGTTATTCTGTCTCTCACTGTTCAAATAAACCTACCGTTAAAATTATAGACTGATCATTTCTTTGCCAGTGGGCAAACGTACAAAATTAGCAGGGGATCAAATACTTTTTTCCCTCACTGTATGTGCTTCTACGGGTATCTATGTGTCTCTGTGGGTCTCTATTAATGTATATGGGTCTCTGTGTATCTCTGTGGGTCTCTTTGTATCTCGGTTGGTCTCTGTGTTTCTCTATAGGTCTCTATGGATTTCTATTTGTCTCTATAAGTCTCATTGTGTCTCTGTGGGTCTTTATGTATCGTTGTGGGTCTATATGTGTCTCTGTGTGTCTCTGTCGGTCTTTATGTATAGTTGTGGGTCTATATGTGTCTCTGTGGGTCTCTTTGTATCTCTATGGGTCTCTGTTGGTCTCTGTGTATATCTATAGATCTCTATAGATTTCTATTTGTCTTGATAAATCTCTATGTGTCTCTGTGGGTCTTTATGTATCGTTGTGGGTCTATATGTGTCTCTGTGGGTCTCTATGGATCTATATGCGTTTAGAGTATTGGGCTGCTGCTCTAAATGTCAACACATTGATGATGACATCAGCCACTTGGTTGAGCTGCTATCATCATTTGTGATGGTCAGGGTCGCTTCTGAACAAAACAGCCACTTACACAGAAGCTCACTGGGGCCTCGTTACACCTGGTAACATAAATTGTTTTGGTTGTTACATTTTCCTTGTCTTGAATGTTTTTTTCCACGCAGGTTTTGAAAGGCGGATGTAACGAAACAACGCACTACTCGTCAAAACATGGCATCTGCTGCGAGCTCTGCCCAGCAGGTAACGCGCACAGACTGAAAGGCCTGAGTCAAATACCACCATAGAAAGGTTTTAATGTAGATTCATTGGACTTCTTTCGCACTGCACGTAGCCAACGGTGGCTAATCGGCAGTGCGGTGTTGAGACTGTGGACAGTGTTGAATCTATGGGTAGTTCAATCTAGATTTGAAGTTTGTTGTGACTGCAGGGATCCATACTCTTTGGTTCTTTCGGTAATGTCACGTAGGTAGAAAATATAAAATAAATTAAATCACGATGTTTCGGGCACAACGCAAGTGCCCGTCATCAGGTGGAACAACCACAGCAATAAATAATTGCTGAAGCGGGCAAGAGGAGGCTGCCTTATGGTTTATATTCACATCCGCATCTCCAGTCTTTTACTCCCAGGCAGTGGCGGCTCCTGCAAAATCTCTCAGGGGGGGCGATTGTCTGGATGATTGATAAGGATAAGGTCCACCCATGCAATAGATAAATTAACAGCTTAAGCATGTAAAGGCAACTTCACTTCTTTAATATTAATGAAAAATAAAGTGACTCTTACAATACATCTCCTTGTTTGTTTCTATACTCACTATTAATACAATCCACTCAAGTTTCTTTTATTAAAGATTCCACTAGGTGGCGACAAATTATATTGTTGGATGAAACGTTCTTAATTATGATGACGTTAGCACGTATGATGACGTAAGCACGTTAGTGCGAGCCCTCCCGGAGCCATAGAGAATGCATTGCAGCGCCCCCCGTTCGAAAAAAAACATCTTTGAATGTAAGTCTATGGGGCCACTCGGGGCGATTCTCAGCCGTAGTGAAATCGCCCAAAAAGAGGCGGTACTCCACAGAACGTGACATGACGCTGATTGGACTATATCCAGAGGCTGACAGTGACGGCTAGCGTGACTCTGTGGTTCAATGACATTGGTGGTGCGTCGCCCAATCGCCCTAATGAAGAAACCGCCCCGGCTCCCAGGCCTGCTCACTCCCATCACTTGGAAATTTGCTGCGCAGTGTTTCGAGCTTGCAGAGCTCACTCCCCCAACCCCCCCCCCAACGGTTCACAGCTTTAGTTTGAACTCTAGCATCATCCTTGCCGCTCTCCCCCAGCTCACGGCCCGCTCCCACACTCACCTTGGCCCCCCCCTCAGCTATATAATCCTTTGTCACAGCCATCTCTTAGGCATACTTCAGCGATTGTTTTTTCACTGTGGTTGTCCCCACCTGAGGACGGACGCTTGTGTTGTGCCCGAAACGTCGTGATTTCATTTAATTATTTTCAATTTTATTTTACTTTATTTTTACCTACGTGACTTTACCGAAAGAACCAAAGAATATCACGAGAGCCCACAGCGTTATAGCAATGGTCGGCCACAGCGGAGGTATTAGTCCTGCCGTGTTTCAGATCTGCCTTGTGCTCGCGATCACGGTCCGACACATGCCGTTTCGTTTCCCCAATGTAATAATCGCCACAGGAGCAACTTAGTTTGTAGACTCGCGGATATTGCATGTCAGGAATGACATCCTTCACAGATGGGATTAGATCACGGATTTTGTGTACTGTACTGAATTGGATCTGGATCTTGTGTTTGTTTAAGATTTTGGCAATCTTTCTAGTAACGCCCGTTATATATGGTAACGTGATGGTTTTAATCGGCGTCTCAGGGGGTTGTTTCTCCATGGTTGGAGAAACTGATTTGCGGATAATGTGGTCTGAATATCCATTGATCTTAAGGGCCTGGTGTACCTGTTCCAGTTCACTGGCTAGGTGGTGTTGGTCAGAAATGCATTGGGCCATATGGTGTAGTGTTTTGATGAGGGAATTCTTCTGTGCCGGATGGTGGTGAGAATCAGGTTTCAGATAGGAATCTGTGTGGGTGGCTTTCCTGTAGACAGAGTGTTCCAAAGAGCCATCAGGTTTCTTCTTAAACTAAACATCCAGGAATGGTAGCTTACCATTCTTCTCTACTTCCATGGTGAATTTGATGGATGGGTATATGGAATTAATGTGGTTGAGAAATTGGTTCAGTGCTGGCAGGCCATGTAGTCAAATGATGAAAGTGTCATCCACATATCTCTTCCAAAAGGATGGATGTAGTGTGGATGTCTGGATGGCATCTGTTTCAAATTTCTCCATGAAAATATTCGCTATCACTGGTGATAAGGGGGAACCCATAGGGGTACCTTCATTTTGTTTGTAGAAAGTACCATTCTAGGTGAAGTACATGTTGGTAAGGCAGTGCCTAGCCAGAATAGGAACATCAGGGCTCAGTCCATGTTGGACTAAATCCTCAATTATTGCTAAGGTGTCAGGCACAGGAACCTTGAACAGAGAGACAACATCAAAGCTGATGAGAAGATTATCTGTGGGACAGTGAAATGCCCTTGATTAGAGAGACCAAGTGAGCTGAGTTATGTACTGCTGAGGTAGTCTTGCCTGTGAATGGAAGCAAGGTATCAGACAGAAAATGGGCCAGTTTGTAGGTAGGTGAGTTGATAGTGGAAACGATGGGCCGAAGTGGAGTGCCTTCTTTATGAATCTTAGGACGACCATAGAATCTGGGTGGTCTAGCCCCAGAAGGTTTTCAGGGAGAGCCGTTTGGCTGGTTCGATTAGAGAAGTCGTGTTTGTTGGTAGCTGCTCATGAAGGACGCTGCTGGGCAGTTGGAGGCAGTTGCCTTCTAGCAACAACTACTATACCCTACACTACTATACACTATACTACTATACACTACACTACTTTACACTACACTACTATACATACCACTAGTATACACTAATATACACTACAATACACAAATATACACTTTTTTACACTATACTACTGTACACTACAATGCACTATACTACTATACATTATGCTACGATAGACTACAATATACACTATATTCTACTATACACTACACTCTATACTACACTACTATACACTATGCTACTATATGCTACAATATACACTATGCACTACTATACACTACACTGTACACTACTATACACTACACTACTTTACACTATCATACATTCCACTACTATGCACTACACTATACACTACACTATACACTACAATACACTACACATGACACTTTTATGTCCTCCGATCCCCCTTTGTGGAAGCTTCGATCACCCCACTCCCTTCAGCCAATCCGCGTCCTCCTCCTCAAATGGCTGTCAACCCTCGCTATACACTACACTATACACTACACTATACACTACTACTATACACTACTACTATACACTACACTATACACTACTACTATACACTACTACTATACACTACACTATACACTACACGATACACTACACTATACACTACTACTATACACTACACTATACACTACACTATACTATACACTACACTATCCACTACACTATCCACTACACTATCCACTACACACAACACTAAACGCTACGCTTGTATATCCTCAGAACCCCCTTTGTGGAAGCTTCACTCATCTCACTCCCTTCAGCCAATCCGCGTCCTCCTCCTCCTCCTCCAACGGCTGTCAACCATCGCCCCCCTACAGTCGACCCTCGTTACTCCCCTTTTTTACCTTTGAGTCTCTCCTCCAATCCTCTTCGAGTCTCTCCTCCTGACCAATCGTCTTTGAGGCCTCCCTGCACCAATCAGAGGCCTTGGTGGACTTCCTGACTGTCCGTTCGCACGTGCACGTTTGTGTCAGGTAAGTGGTCTGTTGCTTCGGTCAATGCACCTAAATGTATCTATTCTTTTTGGCACAACAAATAAAAAAACCCCAAAGAATATAAACTACAAACTAATACTGCAGTGTACAGTGTAGTGTACAGGGTATAGTAGTGGATGGGCAGTCCTCGGGTTGCGAACCTAATTCGTTCCTGAGACCCGTTCCGAAGTGGAACGGTTCGCGAGTCTGGAACACAGCAAGGTGGTGAAGGGCAACAAACACCAAAACCTTTTGATTTGTATTCTCGTTCAGTCGGTGCGTCTGTTTCCCTCCTCCCACCCACCCACCCACCACCCCATGCTGCCACCGTGCAGGTAGCAAGAAGTTGATGGATTGCGATTCCAACAAGACCGGCTCGTTCTGCACGGGTTGCCGTGCAGGAGAAGGCTACACGGACGAACCGAACAGCTCCAACGAGTGCAAGAAGTGCACCGTTTGCAACGTGACTTGTAAGAGGGGAGGGTGTTTTTTGTGAATTCGGGGAATCGAGGGGTTTGCGTGATTCACGCTACCTCGCCTGGTACACGGGCAATCGTGGGTTCGATTCCAACCCTGGCACCTTCGTTCCGCATGGCCGCGTACGCGAGCGGTTGCGCTGCGTGCGATCACACTCACCAATGTACTACCCATGTATGGCGGTGGTGGTGGTGATGGGGGTGGTGTTGTTCTGCAGCCGAAGACACTGAGAGGAGATGCACCACCAAGGAGGACACTCGCTGTCGCTGTAGAGACGGCTTCCAGAGGGCTGCCCCATTGGACCCCTGCACGGAAGCGAAGGGAGATGCAGGTTCGGATGACCAGGTCACCGCACCCATGCGGCTCTAACGCGCTCACAATCGACGCTGGCGGGTCAGTGGAGTGTATAGAGGTGTAGTGTATAGTGGTGTATTGTATAGTGTAGTGTATAGTGTATAGTAGTGTAGTATATAGTGTAGTGTATAGTTGTGTAGTGTATAGTAGTGTATAGAGGCGTAGTGTATAGTAATGTAGCATATAGTGTAGTGGATAGTAGTTTAGTATATAGTGTAGTGTATAGTAGTGTAGTGTATAGTGTAGTATTGTTCGGGTCTTTTGGAAAAGTCACGTAGATAGGTTCAAAATAATAAAAAATAAACAAAAACTACGACGTTTCAATCGCAAAACAAGCGAATCGTCATCAGGTGGAAAAAGGGAGGGGAAGCCACTAAAGGGAAGCTGTTTTAAAGGTTTAAAATGGGCGTAGCCCAAGCGTCCTGGTATCAGGACGAAGCGGGCAAGGCACAAGTGCCCTGGGGCCAGCACGAGCGGAGATGGTTATGTTCATGTGAAATCAGAGAAACAAGAGAAGGGGAGACGCATGGAGAAAATAACAACTTGTGGTACGCCCAACCCAGGCGGGACACCACAGGAACTCTAATTGCTTGTCCCATCTTTAGTAAAATAAAACGAACATCGGAAGGTGACAAGATGGAAACATCACAGCCAGTTATGACTTCAACTGGTTGATGATGCCCTTCCAATGATTGCTGAGTGTGTACCCATCCTCTCGGTTGAAATTGTGTCTCTATCTGTATATATAGATGGCTTCATGAACGAATCTTTGTTGATAGCTAGTGGGCTTGCAAAGTACCTCCATCTTAGAGAAATTAATTTTGTGTTAGCCAACCGCATTAAAACAATGATCCACCACGGCTGAAGTGTAGGTCCTCACGTGTTTCAAATCTGCCTTATGCTCACGAACACGGTCCGAGACATGTCGCTTAGCTTCCCACCTTATGACGGTCGCTTGTGTTGCGATCGAGATGTCGTAGTTTTTTGTTATTTTTTGTTATTTTCTTTGAACCTATCTACGTGGGATGTTGGCTATTAACAACAAGGCAACTCCTACGACCAATTGGGAATGGGACGCAAGCGTAGGATTGATCGCCCTGTCGCTGACCGCCTCTGGGGAGGGTGTATCGTGTGAAAGGCCGAAACACCCTAGGAACTAAAGGTTCACTACTGACGATGCGCTCCATACATTTCACCAGGCTCACTGTTCATGAACTCTTGGAAGTGCTTGCACAAAGGATAGTAACATCTCATCCTGTGTTCTTGGAATTGTGACTTTACCGAAAGACCCAAAGAATAAGAATTCCTGCAGTCACGAAAGCTTCAAGTCAAGGGTCAAACCTATTCTGCAATTTGTAGCGTTAATCTTCGGTTGCGTATGTCATCTTTAGAGCAGGACACAACAAATAATCTTCGTGTTGCAAGTGCTAAGTGTGAAGGCCAACCACCCATACCCCTACCCCAAATCCATTGCTATCCCTCGCGACGTACCAACAACAACAGCAGCCGCTCACCGCTAAGTGGCGGTGACGTCCCCACGGCATCTGTGCCAGGCTAGGTGCACTCTTGGGGCCACGTGAGGTTTCAAAGGCTCCCGTGACCTCGTTGCTACGCAAGAGAGAAACTGATGGCAATCGCACCGCGACAATTCACTCCACCAGTAGTGGTTCTTAGCCTGGGCTTGGCCAGAATATTTTAGGTGAAGTTAAAACTTACTTTGTTTCGTCAAATCCTATGTATTTATTAGACTACACTTTACACTATATAACTAAACTACACTAAAACTACACTACACTACTAGACAATTCACTATGAGCCACTACACAGCACACTACTAGACACAACACATCACACTACTATAGACTACATACAGTACTACAATACACTACACTACTATACACTACACATTACTACACTACACTATACACTACAATATACACTACACTATACACTATTATACACTACTATACACTACACACACGACTATACAATATACACTACACAATACTACACTACACTGTACACTACATACGCACTACACACACACTACACAAAACACTACTATACACTACACTATACACTACACACACTACACTATACACTACTATACACTACATTATACACGACACACACTACATTATACACTACACTATACACTACACTATACATTACTCTACTACACTACACTATACACTACACTATACACTACATTATACACTACACTATACACTACACTACACACTACACTATATACTACTATACACTACACTACACACTACTATACACTACACTATACACTACTATACACTACATTACACACGACACACACTACATTATACACTACACTATACACTACTATACACTACACTATATACTACTCTACTATACGTGTACGATCCTCAGACGTTGCTGGAGCTGTCATCGGTGTTCTCATCGGTGTTGCCATCGGTGCTGTCGTGCTCCTCATTCTACTTGTGGTGACCGTGGGCCTCCTTCTCTACAGAATCTTCCGTAAACGCTTCCCCTGGGGTAAGTCGCGGTGGCTAGGAGGATGTTGACTCCCTCGCCCGGTATGCAGGAGGTCGTTGGTTCGATGCTGGACCCTGACGATGCCTGCTGCTGTATATTTAGAGTTTGCTGGTCTCTCTCTCTCTCTCATCATCATCACGGTGTGGTGTAGTGTATATTAGTGTAGTGTATAGTAATGTATAGTATAGTTGTACTGTATAGTGTAGTGTATAGTGTAGTATACTACTTCAGCCCACCACTGTGTTGGAGAGTAAATCCACAACATTTACAGTTTAAGTACCGTCACGTTTTGCTGGTAATTATTTCAACCAGCATCATCGGGCGATGTTCCAGAATAGTGAACATCCTTGAGTGGGTGTGATTTTACATTTCAAATTAATATTTTAAGCCATATGAAGAAGAGAATAATATGATAATCATCGTCATCATCAACATAAGCCCATCAGGACAGGTCTATATGATGTAATGTATAATTTTCAAGAATATATTTGTATATAACAATGGTCTATAATAATGTATCTTTTTCTCTTACATAGAAAGCAGTCACTCTACAAGTGAGACCACACTTTTGAATACGGATGAAGAGGATGTGAATGTAAGTCATTCCACCTCGCTATGTTGATGTGACCTAACCGAAAAACACTCCTGTTATTGATGCCACTGCTGAATGAGAACCTCAGCAGATAGCGTAATTATAATCTGCAGCAACCGGACCGTGTTGACTCTCTAACGAGGTCCCTCAGATCTTTGGATCGCCTTCTTTCTAAGGATTCTGAGGTCAAGACCCTGACCCTGGGGTGATCGGCCTTGTGAGTGGGTGTGTGTGTGGTTGAGTGTGTTAGTGGATGGGTGGGTGAGTGAGTGGGTGGGTGAGTGGGTGAGTGAGTGGGTGAGTGGGTGGGTGAGTGGGTGGGTGGGTGAGTGGGTGGGTGAGTGGGTGAGTGAGTGGGTGGGTGAATGGGTGAGTGAGTGGGTGAGTGAGTGGCTGAATAAGTGGATGAGTGAGTGGGTGTGTGGTTGAGGTGAGTGAGTGGGTGCGTGAGTGGGTGAGTGGGAGGTTGAGTGAGTGGGTGAGAGGTTGAGTGAGTGATTGCCTAAGTGAGTGGGTGCGTAAGTGGATGACTGAGTGGCTGATTGGGTAAATCAACAATTACCCACCTAGTTCTGGCCACCTGCCCTGCACGTTCTGTATGTTTCTTGTCTTCCATACATGCCGTAGTGTTAATAGTCACGTGATCCGGGGGGTCAAAACACACACGAGATCCCAGGTTACTGTTAAAGATGACGTCACGGAGAGAGAGGGAACGCCCACGAGGGGAGCCGTGACGTCACCGGATGAGGCGGGGCGATGGGGGGGGCGGCTTCCTGGCAGGATTTGGAGTGGAGTGGGCCGCACATGGCGTGAGCTCGTGCGGAGAACAGAGGACCTGTGTCGTCTCAACCTTCGTCTGGTGGACTCGTTACACATGGAATGTATTATCATTGCCTTCTTTTAAAAGGCAATTAGCCTTCGTTGTTCCTACCGTGAATATCCTAAAAAAAAAACAAAGGTTGAGCCAAAACGCACGGTTGTATTTTCATCTATAATCAAAGCACTCGGCATATATTTACGCGCGCATCTTTCCCGTCACGGTGTGTTCAGTGATGGAGCTATACCACGATTTCTGACGCAAGATGCGCCATTGGCAGCTGATCGCTTTGTGTGTTTGACCGGTGGTTCTCAAATCTGATCATTAAAAAACAGCCTGCCGTGTGATAGCTACAACGCACAGCAGCAATCTGAGATCAACGTTTACCAAAACGTTTGGAACAAAAACCGAATCCTTCATAACAATGTGCATATCAGAGGTTGCAACCGGGTACCCGATACCCGTACTCTACCCGATACCCGGCTACCCGTACCCGGCCGGGTACGGGTACCCGTTTGCGACCCTGGTGCGGCCGGGTACAGGTACGGGTAGGCCGTGAGTAACTGGTGAGTAACCGTTTGTCACTCATTTCGGGTAGGGTACGGGTACGGGCAGGGAATGGGAACCCGTACCCGGCCGGGTACGGGTACCCATTTGCGACCCTGGTGCGGCCGGGTACGGGTAAGGAATCAAAACCCGTTTGCGACCTCTGGTGCATATGTCACGCGCAATGACAGAGAATGGTGGAGGGGCTGGGTGGGTGGGGGAAAGAGACGAGGCTGGGTAGCCATGGAGACAATTCCAGTAGAGGGGTCGGTGTGGACGAGAGAGGCGAGCGAGGAGGACAAGGAGGGCTACAAGTCTCGAGAATGGAGGAGTAGGACAGCGAGAGAGAGAGAGAGAGAGACGTGGCTGTATCTTTTGTTACGTTATTGATTAAAGTTGATGTGTTGATACGGGCGGCCGGGGCAGCAATGGAGTATTTGAATCGAGTGAAAAGTCGTGCGAACGTCTGTGATCGGAATAAATGCTCACGTGATATTGCCGACGAGCAAGACTGGGTTACTACTACATGTAGAATGCATGCCCATTATGAAGCGCCTTGATTGCAATCGAAAAGTTTATATTTTGTCTTTGTTAACTTATACTTTTTCCCCCTCTTCATTTGCTTCCAGCTGTTGGTAGATGATTCACCGCGCAGTAATGTCTCCAGTCATGATTCAATGAAGGTAAGTCATTCCACGTTTACTAAGTCTATCCTCCTCTCTTGTATTTGTCGTTGCTGTGTTTTCATTATGGTGGTAAGCGCCGACACAACGGGTCCATGGTTTTCTGGAGGAAGGTGGTGAGGGGGAGGGTTCAGAAAGACGGTGGGGGACTTTAGGTGCTTGAAGTGTTGTCTAGGTGTGGGAAAGGAATTCTCGGTGTCAACCCTTGAAGGTGTTTTCTGACGGTGGTGTAGAGTGGTAGCTTTTATATAAATATATATATGGGGGGAGGGGGGGGGGCACGGGGAGGAAGTAACCGGCATTCTACGGGGAGATCAGTTGTGGAGAGAGTGGAGAGGTTTTTTATACCTGGGCATTCCATCGCTGTACCGGAGAAATTCCCATCTGTTAAAGGTAAAATGGGAGGCTGATCGATGTTCGGGTGCGGTCAAGCGATGGCTCCCTATTGGTCAGCCGTGTTGTGCGTGATGATGATGATCTTGCGATTGCTGCTCACTCACTTTCCGTGCCTTTACTCTGACAGAGCACAGAAAATTTCATTGGTAAAATTATCACGGAAGATCAAACGGGCAACTGGAAGGACGTCGAGAGGGAGTTGCCAGAGTTGCGAGAGTGGATCGGCAAAACTCCCTCCCTTTTCCTGCATGAGCTGAAGAAGAAAAATTTGGTTACGGAAGAGGCGTACTGGAGGGCATTTACAATTCCCGACGCCGCTAAGCGCGTGGACTCAATCCTGTTGCCCATCATGAGACGAGGGGAAGGCGAATGTCAACAGCTGCTGAAGATACTCGGACAACAGCGGAGCACGGAACGGCATTTCCTGGACATGCTGAAGACGAGCCGTGCGTAGACTTTACACACTCGTCATCGTTGCAGTCCGTTAAACGTATCCTTTTTTCATTTTTTCAAGCCAGAGCACTTAATAAAATAAGAAGATTTAATATAGCGCCATTCATGCTAATTATATCCCACAGCGCTTTTCATATCCTATTATATATGTAGCAATTACCGAGCATATGAACACCCTCACAAAGTAAAACAATAATAATCAAATGCATAAATGTGACCAAAACTAAAGAGACACAAACAACAACGACATAAAAAAGTTATCTCAACAGAGAAATTAGTCCACTCAGTCTCAGCATCGCAAGCCCACAATCCCAGTGTCTCACTAAAGAGAGAAATCCTTCACAGGCCGGGCAATGGTAGAGTGGCCAATAAAAGTTGCGACTAATTTAGGCCGATCTCAGTGGACACTGGATACATATCATACTCATCCCCTTTACATCATCATCATTAGCCAAGGTTAACTAACTGTTGGATGAAGACCTCCCCAAGCCTCCCTTACCTCCCACGACCCTGCTATGCAACGATCCACTTAGCACTCGCACGCGAGCTGATTTAATCGCCGGCAGTAGTTCCATGAGTATATTAACATACGTCCGCAGTTCGATGTAGCTTCGGGCAAAGCAATAGTTTAAATGCATTTTGGAAAATGTAAGCGTATTATTCCTTACCGAAAGAACCAAAGAGTATTCCTAAGTTGTCCACTTGCATTCCATGGAGCCTCGATAATTATCAATGTTTGAGCAACACGGCACGGTACCACGTGCTCCGATGCTGCCGCGTTGTAAAGGTTTGGTACGCGAGGAGGCAATACTGCTGGCTACCGCACAATGAGTGATCACTGGTAGTTGAGTAAACCAAACTAAATATTTTTTTTTTAACGAAACTAATGAATATTACTGGGTAAGGCCCCTCTGCCCTGCTATGTAATAGCTCTTTTTCAGAAGTGACCTGGCCATTACAAGTGATAGATCAACCAAGTAGCTGATATCATCATGTGCAAATTTATAGCAGCCTAATGCTCTTAACGCGTAATATTGATTGTGGAGAAAAATCCACGGGGAGATAGAGAGACACACACACATACTACAAATATAAAAAAGGAGTCAGGGTCGGGATTGAATGCACGACCTCATGCATATCAGGCGAGTTAGTTAACATCTCCTACCCATTGTGGCACATGCTTCGAGTCGAGATCCTTCCACCAGCAGTGGCATCGGCAAGAAATTGGCAGGTGCACCTTTGCCTCTCTTGGCGATGACTAATCATGGCTGACGATAATGAGCAAAAAACCGAGTCGTGATTGTTAAGATTTACACGATGATTTTCTTATCTTGCAGATGTGTGCTCGCCCACTCTGAACCCCAACTCGGCACATCGACAGCTTAAAATGTCTGCCGATCTCAGCACAGCGACGTGGAACCAGGCGGATCAGCCTTACTCTGATCACGCAGAAAGGTTTGAGTCGTGGCCAATAGTCCTCTGCTTCGAGACCTTCTCGTCGGGTGACCACTACTGGGAAGTTGACGTGAGAGCCTCGGAAAACTGTTCTATAGGTGTCGCACGTGGGTCGATTCCTCGGAAATGTCAAGAAAAGTCTGGCAGGTTGGGCTGGAATGAGTCTTCTTGGGCGTTCATTAAATGGGATTCGAATTACTCTGCAAGACATGACGGCCGATGCATTCCTTTTCCGGAGATTCAGCATTTGCAGAGAGTCGGCGTTCGCTTGGACTTCAACGCAGGAAAGCTTTCGTTTTACAACGCCAGCACCACGGAGCTGTTGCACTCATTTGACGACATTCCGAGTGAGCCGCTCTGTCCGGCTATGCAGGTGAACTCGGGCTCAATCATGATTTATGAAGGTGAGTACAAGGGCGCGTCACGCACAGGGAATCCTTGACACTGACTTGGAGTGTATTCATACCCAGTAGGGAAAAACGATTCAGAATCGTCGCCACCGAGTGTGCATGCAGGCGATGTAGCCACAGCGGTAGAGCACGTGAACATCCGCTTGGTCAATCCACTGCTGGCTGAGTGCCCACCCACTTCCTATGGGTCGATCGTGGAGGGTGTTTGGCCCTACTTCACCCTGCTGGTCTGTGTGTGGTGGGGGTAGTGAAGGCGAGGGAGTATAGACGCGAGGTCATAGCAGAACACACCCACGGCGGGGGTTCCTGAAACACTGCGGCAGTTTTTGTTTTACCGCCCAGCAAGCGAACAAGGCAGATTGTCTCAATCTGAAACAAACAAATAAACAACATCCAATTATCTTAAATTTCGTATGGAGGTTTGATTTTTTTTCAACTGAATGCTAAAATCGGGAGCACAGATGCCGAATGATGAAAACGGAAATTAAATAAAAATCTAAAACTAATGGGATAGAGGAGGTGACTGTTCTAAATTATATTGGGAGATATAAAGATAATGTATTAAGCAAAGAGTTGCTGTGGGATATTGATGGCTGTTGGTGACAGACGGAGATGGAGTGCAGAAATATATTGTGAGAGTGAAATTGATTGTAAGTACAGGACCATAATAAATGTAGTGGCATGGGGAGACCTCACAGCAATGACTTAAAATTAACGTATGATGATGATAATAATAATCGTGACGAAGGCATTAAACAATTGCAAAGTTAGAACTCAAATTTGTTTTGATAATTCTTACAAATTTTTTAACAGCTCAATCATTCAAGAACCTGGCTGTGGATGAGAGCAGAGAAGACATTCAGATTTGTGATCACTTTGTAAACAGTGGAGTTCATCGCACAAAAAACACCGCTGCAGAGAAGGGTGACAGCGAAGATACATTGCTGACAACGAGGACAGAGGAACCTTCGGTGGTACGAGATTTGATCGGTAGGATCCCTGCAATGCAACATCACGAGTTGCTCGTCCAGGGTCTCATCACGCAATCCGAGCTCTCAAAAGTCTATTCGATGCCCCGCGCGTCAGCACGAGCTGACTTCATCATAAGCCGCCTCGATCGCAAGCAGGAAGAGCGCCCGCAACTCCAAAAGATTCTGCGTGAACACCGTGAGAAGCAAGATGCATTCCTGAAAATGCGGAGAGAATCGAGTACGTGATATGCTGTACACACCACACAACGTGCACTACTGAGTGTATTAATGCATCATCTTTGTCACTCAACTCTAATGATGATGTACAATGAAGAAAGATATCCGTATGAGATTTGAACCCTTAATACGGTGCAATAAGTCATCGTTTAGCACGGTAGATGCGTTTCTCTAAAAAACGCCGCGTTAAGCGAAAATGCGTTCATGCATTGTGGCAGTAAACATGGAAAAAGTATCAGAATCCTTATCCTGAATGAGGAATCCGATGAGCTATGAAGCTCTTTTTGACAGATGTCCAGTAGTGACACGGGGTCAGCGAGTTGCATCAATACCAAATAATAAGTATGAAGCAGGTAACGTAATCCCCATATAGATGGATTCCAGATGAAGATGAATCCACTTGCTGTATTGCCATACCCTGGCATGGCAGCAGGTGGCGACTTCATCGCCCTTGCGTAGGGAGATTCACGATTCTGTGTGATCCTACAACCCTCGCCTACTAAGTGCTGGATTACAGGCGACGCGATTGGTAACGACCAGACGTGTCCTGAATCCATCAGACAGTTTTGTGGACAGTTTACTGAGAGATTGGGTCAGTCGGATGATACATTGGGCTCTATTTGATTCTTCTTTCATAGACAGGGCAGAAACTTTGGGCTGAAACGTAGGAACCCCTGATAAAGACCACAGCTGTGTGAAGTGCAGCCCTGCATGCTAACATTTTCAGCCAATTTTTATAATTCTTACTGACATATGTTGCCAATTGCAAAGTGCATTTCTCAAAAGTAATTAATGTTCACTTAACACAACATGTGTATTATTATCGTTTACAGGCACTTGCTCGCCGACTCTGAACCCAAACACGGCACATTGGAACCTCCAGATTTCTGCCGACTTTAAAACCGTCAGGACTTCCTCACGCACCCAACATTACCCGGACAATCCAGACAGGTTCGACCACTACCGAGTGGTCATTTGCTCTGAGAAATTCTCATCGGGTCGCTACTACTGGGAAGTGGACGTGAGAGGTTCTGATAAATTCATCATCGGTGTCACGTATGACGCGATACCACGGAAAGGTGATGACGAAGCCTATAAAATTGGGTGCAATGAAGTTTCGTGGAGCCTTAAGAAATGGTGCAACGACTACACAGCGCTACATAAAGAGACGGAAACAAAACTGTCGATGCGAGATGCTCCCAAAAGAGTCGGGGTTCACCTGGACTGGGAGGCGGGCGTCTTGTCATTCTACAGCGCCGACTCCATGTCGCTGCTGCATCAATTTCACCAAAAATTTGATCGAGAGCTGTACCCTGCAATGGCCGTGCTGCGTAAAAGTCTCTCAATATGCCCGTTGCCGTGGCACAGACACTCGTCGTTAGAGATGAGAGGCTCCTATTAGAGCGGTCGCTCATGCGACTCCTGTATGTATGTAGAGTAATCCCTGGCCAACCGCGAGGGTTCAGGTTCCTGAAAACCCTCGCGGTTTGGTAAAGTTACAGGAGGCCCATGGGTTGTAGGCGGGTAGGGGAACCACAGCCGAGGTCAGACTCGCCACAGCTGAACTAGGCTGCCTGTTTATTAACTAATCTATGTTCCTGTGTATGGTACATTATACAGTAACATGATACAACATAAATAAACATGACATTAACTTTACATACCTTTACTATTAACGATGATTATAATTAAAAGGAAGGCCGTAGCCATGGAGTCAACATTGGGGGGGACCAAATCCTCCAGGCTGTCTGGGGTTTTAACCCAGAAAAATATCTAAATTTGAAAACTCATTTCCTGTCTAAAATATTAAGAAATTCACTAACACATGGGATGGACTTTTTATTTTTTACAATAATGTCGAATAGTGTATTGTATTACATTGTTCTGTTTTTCTATTTTATCATTTCTTGTTTCATTGTATGTAATGGCAGAGATTAGGGATTAATAAAGTACAACCATAACCAATATCGTATAAACAGTTTAACACGTAGGCTTTCGCGACCAATGTTATTCATAATCATAAACCAAAAACGTTGATTATGAATCGTATAAACAGACATCTATGCATTGATTTATATGTAGACAAGTCCAGATATTGTGGCTAAGGTATAGCAAATTGTTTAATTTATTTCAATAGCATAGCATTTTTAAAATAGTGTTGAGGAGCTGGCGACGACTCACTCAGAGACGGAGGTGAGGTTAAGGGCTTCCGCCGTTTATTAAAGGGCTACACAAGACACGGGAGGGGGGGGGGGGGTGAACCACTTCCCAGGGGTTAGGGGTCCCGGGCTCGTTCCCACTGGGTCCCATCACAGCCGGCTGCCCCGTGCCGTCTCCTCTGCGCCGGCCATGGGATCATCCAACATGGCCGACCGAGGAGCACAGCTACGTCCAGCCCTGGCGCTGTGCTATATCCACTATCCCTACCCTCTTGACCCTGGCTCCCCGTTTCACCCTCTCTCGACCCTTGACTCAAGCTACGACCCCGCTTACATCACGGGGTACCCCTTGTAACCTTCAGGAGCTGTGACGTCACGTGCACTGTCCAGGACACGTGACCCCACGTCCCGTGACGTCATCGCACTGGACAGCACACACGACGCCATTACTCTCCTCTACTCCTCTACAATAGTAATATATTGGGGTGGGGGGGCATTTTGAGCATATTTGAATATTGGGGGGGGGGGGGTACCCCCCAATATATATATATAATTACGGCCTTGATTAAAAGGATTAACGACGATGATGATGACGATGAGATGATGGGGGAAGAGGAGGGGCTCAGGCCAGCCACGTCCTCTTCCTCCAGACCACAGACGCAACACTCTCTCAACACTCGCTGCACGCTTGGGTCCATGACTAACGGCAAAAGTAATGTGCACCATGAAGTACTGTACAACAATACAGAGCTGAGCAGCGCAACGGCCCCGCGGAATTTGTATTAAATTTCGCGGTTCGCAGAGCATACAAAACACCGCTATTGATGTTAAGATTTTTACGTATTTTGTTATATTAATCTGTTCAAGTAGCCGATCATACTGCGATGTTAAGTCGCCGTGTAAATTGTAGTTTTTATGGCCACTGTGCCTCGGTTCTTCCTGGCCGTGATCGTCCTCTTGGGCACAGTGGGGGTGGTCAACAACAATTAACAAAGTAACAACCGATAATTCTAGATTTGAAGCTTTCGTGACTGCAAGGATTCATACTCTTAGTTTTTTCGGTAAAGTCACGTAGGTAAAAAATGAAATTAATAAAAAATAACGACGTTTCGGAGGCAACACAAGTCTCCGTCATCAGGTGGGACCGTCACAGCCAAATTTGCTGTATCACTTGATACAGCAGATCACTTGATACAGCAAATCACTTGATACAGTAAATCTGGCTGTGACGGTCCCACCTGATGACAGAGACTTGTGTTGCCTCCGAAACGTCGTGATTTTTTATTATTTATTTTTATTAATTTTAATTTCATTTTTTACCTACGTGACTTTACCGAAAAAAACTAAGAGTAACAACCGATAATTCTCCGGCGTGATCTTCTTGCTCTCCACGCTTGGACACAAGGAATCCAGGAGGAGACTCCGTTCACACGCGGCGGGTTTATTGAGCCGGCCTCTCCAGCACACGGCGATGTCGATCATCTGAAACGACCAAATCTGCTGTCAACTTCACGCCCCACGCCTCACTGATCACGACGAGCCGATTCAAAAATTGGTCACTTTACATGCACACCGAATCGATAACACCGAATGGAACACACCGAATCGATGACATTAAAATCGAATCGATCAGTGATCTTGTTGACGTGAAGTCTCCATCATACTGGTCATCACCTAAGCATTTTGTCAAAAATATGTTGAAAAGGAAATAAAGAGGTTCTTCTTATAATACTAAGTGCGAACATATGAACCATTTAACAAATACATAACCACACAGGTTACACTTATACATCAACGTTATGCGAATGTACGATTTTATCATATCTGCGATTCAATGTATATACGGTATTCGGAAGTCCTACTTGGGCATTAACTTGATTCTGTGTCAGATTTTGTATTAAACTTCATACATTGAGTGCATACAAAACCATTGCATTCCGATGGAGTACATCATCTTAAACTTGACTGGGAGAGCAGCTACAACATGGGACCTTTTTTTGCCAGTATTAAAGTATGAAAAAATAAGAAAAGGTTTTAACCCTTTCTGGAAATAATACAGTCGTGTTAAGATGCTCAAACATTAAATAGAAACCTTCTGCAAGGAACCGTGTCACTGCGTTAACCACACACAAGGTACTTGGAGGTGAACATGCAAATATGCTGCTCGCCTTTTGGCGTTCTCTGGCCTGGCACTAGTGAGATTGGGCCCTAAAGAAGGCTGCTGTCTCTGGTGTAGACCAATCAGTCTCAAAGACAATACCATATATTATTATCGGAGCATGATTTTGTTGGCATGTTCACCACACGTTCTGCGTGTGGTTAATGCAGACACTATTCCTTGCAAGAGGTTTATTTTTGTTGTTTTAACATTTTAACACGACTGTTTTATTGCCAGTGTCCAATCTGATATTGAACTTCATTCAGTGATTCCCCACCCCACATTTGGTTGGCAGGAAGCACCCAGGGACATCTGCAGACTGTCAGAAGCCTCTCGGCTCCAGGGAGAAGGGGGGGAGGGGATTCGTACCAGACCAGTAACCAGAAAACTCTGGAATGGGTTTCGTGCGGCATGACATCGCTCGGCAGAGCTGGGCACAAATCTGGCGAGCCCCAAATTATGGTCCAGGAGCTCCCTCACTTGAGCTCGCCCAGTTGCAAACGACTGAACTTGAGAGACACTCACCCCAGGCCAATGTGCAGCAGAGTGGACTTTCAAAAAGTAGGCCAGGGACCTCTGGTTGGCGAAGATAGGACTCGTCGATGATGGATCTAGGAGGCGGAGGGGGGTTGAACCGACCGCAAGGAAAAGATTTGAACCAAAAATAAAAATCTGTAAAAGGAGTTGATGCCTGGAGGCGATGGAAAGTTATTTAAAGGGGGCTCCGATGAGCATGAAAGGAGGTAGAGCACGAGGAGTGTGGAGGGTGGACGCTCGAGGGAAGGGGCGACTATACGGAGTGAAGAACCAAGTGCTGGGCCGAGTGCAGGTCGCTCTGTGTCTTCAATAAAGAGGCACCGAGTTCCCAGTCGTCGGTGTCACTTCACACGGACCAATGAAATCGTGGGCGAAATGTATGAAGGTGTCACCGGAGTGCGGGCACAACGCAAATCTATCACCCGCGCTGCCCAGACATTGAGAAACTTTACCGTGATGTCACGATGTTTTTTTGGGGTTTTCAATAAAATGTGAGGCACCTACCTTGGGCCCGTCAACAGATAGAGGAGACACCGCAATTCCCCTTCTAGTCGTGGATTCATTTCGGTCCAGCGCAGCCACGGCCAACTCATCCATATATGGGCATTCAATTAACTGAGATGGCCAACGACTATCTCATAGCGCAACATCTAGCAGAGACGGCAGCGACGACGAGACGAGTCCACTCACAGAACCGGCAGTTTTGAGCCCCGTGCTCTTGGCTTTTTAAATCCTTTATATTAAGTTTGCTTGCTTGCTTGCGTGCTTGCTTGCTTGCTTACGACCGTGCAAATCTTTCGGTCGTTTTTTAACCCACTTCCCGTGATCCAATCGAGCTGACATTTTGCACACAGACTCGTTGTGCGTGACAATAAATGTTCGTGAAAAAAATCCAAAATGTTAAATTTTTTAGGACAAAAATATTATATTTAATGACCATTGCTTAATGGTGGCAGGCAATCATCTGATCCATAGGTGGCAGCCATCTCAAGCCAGAGGACGAGAGGACTCTAGCCGCCACGCATATAAAGGATTTAGAGTGAAAACTTTGTTTTTACGGGTTAATTTTTTTTATGCTACCAACGCGACCTGGCTCCGCCCTGACCGCACCTCCCTTCTCTCGAACCTGCCAGCAGGTTCCAGGGGCCTCCAGATGGGGTCCTCCATAACCCTTGCCCCTAGTTCCTCCGCTCTGCCAACACGCACCGTGCTCTTAGTTTTTTTCGGTAAAGTCACGTCAGTAAAAAATGAAATTAAAATTTATAAAAATAAATAATAAAAATCACTAGTATCACTACTACTACTAGTATTACTACTATTACTAGTATCACTACTCTGACTTCTAGATTTGAAGCTTTCGTGACTGCAAGGATTCATACTCTTAGTTTTTTTCGGTAAAGTCACGTAGGTAAAAAAATGAATTTTAAATAATAAAAGTAAACACGTAGGCTTTCGCGACCAATGTTATTCATAATCAACGATTTTTGGGTTTAGATCGCGTTTATTTATAAATGTGTCGTAACCCTCCACCACCCGACACGGCCAATCAGTAAAAAATGTGTGGGCTAAAGCAGTGAACTATTTGTCTTTGTCAACGTGACACATTTTTACTGATTGGCCGTGTCGGGTGGTGGAGGGTTACGACACATTATAAATAAACGCGATCTAAACCCAAAAATCGTTGATTATGAAGAAAAGTTAAAATAAAAATAAAATAATAATAATGGACGACGTTTCGGAGGCAACACAAGTCTCCGTCATCAGATGGGACCGTCACAGCCAGATTTGCTGTATCAAGTGAGGCAGGGATTCAAGATGCAAGCTCTTAAATACCAGTTAAGGGGGAGGGGGGGGAGGGCTTATCAGAATGTGGTAGCCAATGAATGGAACGTATTGGGAGGGGTGGGGGGGGGGGCTAAAAGAGGCACGAGGTGCACGTGTACATGTTTGTGCACAGGCACCTGTTGGTGCACATGATAGAAGAGAACGAAAATGCCCATGTTGTTTTTACCAGTGTTGGCCAGAGGTGTGGACTCGAGTCATGTGACTTGGACTCGAGTCAGACTCGAGTCATGAATTTGATGACTTCAGACTCGACTTGGACTTGCATAACAATGACTTTGTCCCACCTCTGAGGTGTGGACTCGAGTCATGTGACTTGGACTCGAGTCAGACTCGAGTCATGAATTTGATGACTTCAGACTCGACTTGGACTTGCATAACAATGACTTTGTCCCACCTCTGAGGTGTGGACTCGAGTCATGTGACTTGGACTCGAGTCAGACTCGAGTCATGAATTTGATGACCTCAGACTCGACTTGGACTTGCATAACAATGACTTTGTCCCACCTCTGAGGTGTGGATTCGAGTCATGTGACTTGGACTCGAGTCAGACTCGAGTCATGAATTTGATGACTTCAGACTCGACTTGGACTTGCATAACAATGACTTTGTCCCACCTCTGAGTGTGGACTCGAGTCATGTGACTTGGACTCGAGTCAGACTCGAGTCATGAATTTGATGACTTCAGACTCGACTTGGACTTGCATAACAATGACTTTGTCCCACCTCTGAGGTGTGGACTCGAGTCATGTGACTTGGACTCGAGTCAGACTCGAGTCATGAATTTGATGACTTCAGACTCGACTTGGACTTGCATAACAATGACTTTGTCCCACCTCTGGTGTTGGCTGACAATCAAATACCGCACCGTGCACGCCTCTCAATTGGCGTGTGTGCAGTCTGTCCACCACATTTGCCGCTGCTGTTCACCAGCCGGCACTATTACGCTACGTACTAATTTTGGCACCGTACTTAGCCAACCGTGGCTAATCGGTGGGTGCGGAAGGACAACAACACTGAACACAAACACGCTAAATAGGTTTATCATTGATCTTGTTTAAATAATGACAAAAATAAACTAATAGACTTTTCTGAATTTTTTTTTTAAAGAGAACAGAGACACCCCAACTGGAGTTGCCCAAATCCCTGACCGGTGTCACTGTTGTGGTAGAGTATGACAACAACAAACACAACTCTACAAAGTACGAGTTGATATTTCAGAATGTTTTCCACGGACAGACAAACAGGCAGACAAACAGGCAGACGGACGAATACATAGGCGTGGAGTTGATTCACAACAAAATAAGCAGACGTGATGGGTAACTTCACATCACATGTTATGGCTGCGACAAAGATCTCACGTGTCACCTTATACAGACTCGTACGGTGCAAGTGATGTTCGTGCGCAGACACACATACGCAACGACACACACAGATACACAGAGACACAAAGACACAGATACACAGAGACACAAAGACACAGATACACAGAGACACAAAGACACGCACAGTTACACCCAGAGACAAAGACACACACAGACACAAAGTTACACACATACACAAATACAAGGATACACACAGACACAAAACACACATACACAAAAGACAATTATGTCCCGTCTAGTCGTTAACAGACTTGTAGGGAGCAAGTGCTGATAGTAACGAGTCGCAGCACCGATGAAGGTTCTGATTGAGAGGGGGTCAAATACTTATTTCCCTCATTAAAATGCAAATCAACTTATAACATTTTTGACATGCGTTTTTCTGGATTGTGTTGTTGTTATTCTGTCTCTCACTGTTCAAATAAAACTACCATTAAAATTATAGACTGATCATTTCTTTGTCAGTGGGCAAACGTATAAAATCAGCAGAGGATCAAATACTTTTTTCCCTCGCTGTATATAGATTCAACACTGCACATAGACTAACACTCCCAATATTGATTCAACACTGCCCATAGACTAACAGTCCCAATATTGATTCAACACTGCCCATAGACTAACAGTCCCAATATTGATTCAACACTGCCCATAGACTAACACTACTCATAAATTCATCACTGCACATAGACTCAACACTGCCACGATTCACTGCGTGCGTCGCGAAATAAGTTAAACGTACCCTATAAACATTCAGTTTCAGTTTCATTTATTAGGCTTTACCCTGTGAGCCATTGGGCTCTTGATTTTGGTTCAACCGCAACAAACAATAAAATTACAAGATACACCTAAAATTAATTGTACACAAATCTAAACATCACATACGTAAACAATAAAATCCCACGAAAAAAAAGCACAACCCGTCCGTCCATGCTGCGTACAAAAAGTGTAAAGAATTCCATTTCGATGTTTGATCCCAATAACAATCATAATACAATACAGATAACAATTTAAAGTATAAATCTATAATAAATAAAAAAGAAATTGCTCCAGCTCAAACACCCAGGGGCTATCCAACCCTCTTTTACCAGGCCCCGCTATTCTGACCGGCCCATTTAAAACTCTGTACAAAAGTGGCCCACCTGCTCTCGAACTCCCCTAAACTCCTTTTCCCAAAATATTACGTCTCAAATGCTCCATGCTCGCCCATTGCGCTGTGCCACTGCTTCTATGAAGGGGTTGACCTCATGATCCTTCCAGTTAACCAGTTACAGTCTTCCTGGCTATGATGACGATGATGTAAAAGGTCTACGAGCAGGGCGCGTCGATGTCTCGTTCCATGCCCCGTTTCAGATCCTCCGCCAAGGGGGTTTTCTGCCGACGTAGGGGGGGAGGAGGAGGAGGGGTTTTGTGCCACGTGTGGATCGTTAAGGATTTCGCAACATCTGAGGG